>NW_027478624.1:300000-600000 GCF_051014685.1 Ptiloglossa arizonensis | reverse complement strand
GCGATCGGAATAAATGGAAATCCGATGGTGCAACATCGGGCGAGTATGGTGGGTGAGGCAGTACCTCCCACCCCAATTCATTAATTTTTGCCAAGGTTCGTCTTGCGCAGTGCGGTCTTGCATTATCGTCTTGCAGAATAACGCCTTTTCTGTTGACAATCGCTGGCCACTTTTCAATTAAAGATTTATTTACACGATCTAATTGTTCACAGTAAAGGTCTGCATTCACAGTCTGTCCAGGTTTCAGCACTTCAAAATGAACAACGCCGCGAATACTCCACCAAACACACAAAAGGGCCTTTTTGGGGTGTAAACCTGGCTTAGCAGTACTTTGTGGCGATTCATTTGGAGAGAGCCACTGCCTTTTGCGTTTTGGATTATCATAAAGAACCCACTTTTCATCTCCGGTGATCAAGCGATCAAAAAATGCTTCTGTATTGTGCCGTTGAAGCAATAAGTTGCATGTGGTGGATCGGTTAGCCTTGTTCTCTTCGGACAGATTATGCGGGACCCAAACACCTGCTCTGCTTACTTTCCCAATCTGCTGCAAATGTTCTTGGATGGTCGACCAAGGTTGGTTAAGACTGTTTGACAATTCCTCGATTGTCTGACACGGATTTGCTTCCACTTCCGCACTTAACACGTCATTGTCTAACGTTGTTGGTCTTCCTGATCGATACGAGTCGAAAAGATCAAAATTACCGGATTTGAACTTGGAAAACCACCTTTGGCATTTACGAACGTCTAATGCATTTGGATAAACATCGCAAATGTTTTTGGTAGCAACTGTTGCGTTACTACCCTTGCGAAACTCAAAAAGCATGCAATGCCGGATATGTACCTCTTCTGGTATTTGGCTGGCCATTTCACCCAAAATTGTAAAGAAAAATTTTAAATTTAATTATTTACAACTAAACAAGTCACTATAACCTCAGAATGTCTTTGCTACGACTTTAATGTACACAATGAGCTGACAAATGACAATCAAATAGTGACATGCGCAGAAACGACATTACTTTCCGGTCCACCTAATATAAAGGAAGGCTAGAATGCAGAGAAATTTCATTACGCTGATTTCATTTAACTTTACATTTATTCGAAAGATAATACATACGAAACTTTGTACAAAAATATTTATTTATTTTATTGCACGGTAGGGAATACCATACAAATGGAATGACTTATCTGTAATGTCGGTAAATTATGCATGTGGCGCTATCTATTGGTGGAAGTAACAACAATTCCTCAACAAACTTGAGCGTTTCTCCGCCAGGTGTTTTCACACCTTAAGTGTAGTTTACCTATTCTGTAGTAGATGGCAACCCACTTCATTGCCGTGTGACATATGTGTGTCACTGAGCGTTCGGAATATACATGCATATATACAAACTATTTTTTCAATATGTAGAGAAATATTCATTTATTTTATCGCACGGTTACTTCGATTGTCTTTGTTCGATCTAAGAAATATTTCCAGAAAGTAATGACTTTCAAGCCATTATTTATACTAGAACATTGTTAATAATTGTCTAAAGTATGGTCCTACGACGGTTGTCAATAAATATGATAAATAAACATCGAGATATTGCAAAATCTGCGAAGACGAAAGGTTTCGGTGAATGTTTGTTCATTTCCGCGATTGTTACTAACATTTATGCATGTGCTCAATATTAATTGAACAATGTGCATCTTATTTATGCATTAAAAATGATTAAGTAACTTACAGAAATTGTTTTTGATCGAGATTTATAGTAAAACGTGTTTCGGAAAGTTTTAAAGCATTGAAAGTAACAATTGTTTATTAGATACATTAATTTAACATTTGTTTAATTTTTATAATTTACACAATACGCGTAGAAGTTTCATTTTTTACTCCAAAGCGGCAAAATTCAATTAATCGCTTTTCTAAATAGAAAAATCTTCGCGATGATCGATACGTGTAGCCTTGAGAATGTCGGTTGCACCTCAATGAAAAATTCCTTGATGAACAAAGAATATTTCAACGAAATGATATTTTAAACCATTATTTATACTAGGAAATTGTTAATAATGGTTTAATCTACAATCCTACGATGATTGTTATTAAATATGATAAATGAACGTCAGGATATTGCGAAATCTGCGAAGGCGAACGGTTTCGGTGAATATTTGTTCATTTCCGCGATTGTTACTAACATTTATACATGTTCCGAACATTTATCTTACAATATGCATCTTATTTATGCATTAAATATGATTGATTCGCCTACAGCAATTAATTTTGACCGAGATTCGAGGTATAAACGTGTTTCTTAATGTTTCAAAGCATGGAAAGTAACAATTGTTTATTAGATACACTAATTTAACATTTGTTTCGTTCTTATAATTTTCGGATTATGCGTGGAAGCTGTATTCTTGATGTAAAAGCGTCGAAATTCAATTAATCGCTTTTCTAGATAGAAAAACCATCGTGATAGACGTTTATGAATCGATAAACATTTCCAGCCTTGACAATGTCGGTTTGATCTCAATAAGAACAATTCCATCGCGAACAAAGAATATTTCAACGAAATGATATTTTAAGCCATTATTTATACTAGGACATTGTTAATAATTGTTTAATCTACGGTCCTACGACGGTTGTTAATAATTATGATAAACAAACATCAAGATATTGCGAAATCTGGGAAGGCGAATTGCTTTAGCGAATGTTTATGTCTCTAGGCGATTGTTAGAAAAATTTTTCCAGGTTCCGAACTTTTATGTTACAGTATGTGAATTAAATTTTATCGGAAAATTTAACGAAGAGTTTGGTATACATATATTTCCCCATTTTTTATGAAAATTAACATTTGTAAACTAATTAATGGCTTGCACTGTAAAAGTTGGGAATATGAATGTTACAGAATGCATTTTCTTTTGCATTGTAAATGAATAATTTGCTTATAAAGATTAATTTAGGTTGCAAATCGAGAAATATTATATATGAATATCAATATTTTGCTTTCATTTTCGAAATCAATTAATTTCTGAAAACTAACTAATGATTTATCATACCTAAATAAGATGCATATTGTTCGATCAATATTGGGAACATGTATAAATGTTAGTAACAATCGCGGAAATGAACAAACATTCACGGAAACCGTTCGCCTTCGAAAATTTCGATTAGATCGAACAAAGACAATGGAAGAACCGGTAAGTGACCTTACGGAGGGTATATAAGGAGCCCCCGGTTGTTTAAAATTTCATTCTTCCTGGAGCCTCGGAGGTGGATGGATCTCTTCGTTTTAGGTTTATGGAAGGGGGACCCCCACCTTGGAAACCGGTACTGGCCGCCGGTAGGCGGTGGTCAGTACTGGCGACCATTCTCTCAATCCTTTCTTTGGTTTTTAATTGTTTCTTTCTGTAATTTATTTTATTTGTTCTCTGATTTTACTTTGTACTTGTTTTTCCATGTTTATTTTTTTGTCATTCTTGCCTTTATTTCCTTTGTTACTGAATGACTGTATTTAATCACTAACCAACTTCATTTCTATTTTCTATCATTTTTTTATCATGCCTTGACTTTAGGTTTCTCTTAGGTAGGCACACCGGAGAACGAAGAACAAAGAACGAAGAACGAAGAACGAAGAACGAAGAGGACACTATGGTCGCAACCGCCGTGGGATCTTTAGTTAAGCTTGGAATAAGTTAATTTTAAGGCCACCGTGTACAAATATCTGTTATCTGTCAAGCAATTATCCAATCTTTAGCTTATTTTTGCTCGCTTCCTCGTTCCTCAGCCCGGTCATCACTGCTTGTTGCATAAGCAAGTGACCGGCCGTGTAGGTGGTCCGAACGGTCGATCGCCGTCTCTTCTGGTGCGTCCGCTTCCAGAGAGAACATGCTGCGAACACAGGGGCAGGTGTTCGCATCGGTCCCTGTGGAAGCCCTGTGCCATAAGACCCTCTCTTCGTCATCTTCCGTGAGTCAGGTCCACGCTTTGCGTGGTTCCTGACGCGGAGTTGGGAGAAACGGGGCACTCTATATGAGTGGACGGCGTCATGCATTTCCTCTTTAATCGGGCCCACTGAGGGGAAACGGGACCGACCTAGTAGGACCAACTGCACGGTTCGTGTCGCGTCTTTTCCAATTTTGCCTAATTTTTCCATAATGTAATTGCTTGGCAGAACTAAACGAGGAGATCGAAGGAACATTGATTCCTTCCATCTCTTTGGTTTAGTATCTTCGTTTGTATCGGGTGTCGAGGGAGATCGATGGAACTTTGATTCCATCTATCTCTCTCCGGGTCTCCGCTCGCAGCAACCTCCACGTGGTGAGACCTGGTAATCGGTATAACTCGCGACGAACAGTAATTATTCGTCGTGGGTAGTACCGAGCTAATCGGCTGCGAGTTTAGAATAGTAATTTTTACGGTACAGTAGAGTACATTACGGTACAGTACTTTCAACAAGTTCAATTGATGTATTGAAATAAAATCAATTTCACTGACAGCAGAAACTTTATTTTTGTCCATTATTTGTTTCCATTTCTTTAACCCGATCCTATCAAACTGCTAAAACTACTTAAAACTATATGTCCTCAACTATCATGTTCTCCTGATACAAAGAAAATCGGGATCCATGATTCAGAAATTCGTTCGAAAGTACAACAAAATTTCGGTTCGCGGAAATTCTTGGAATTTGACGTCAATTCTAAGAATCCGCGAAATCGTGCCACTTCCTCGCATATCGTACACTGACACCAAGAGTCCCAAAATCAAACATTTTCTAAAATTTATGCCTGAATTTCAACCTTTGGTATCAGGAAAATACCAAAAATTTCGATTCTTCAAGTATTAATCAAATGTTAAATTGATATATCTCATAGACAATTATTACTTTCCATGTTTTAAAACTTTAAGAAACATCTCTTTACTTTGAAGTGCGATCAAAATTATTATAATCATTTAATCTAAACGGAGAAACGGAGAAACGGAGAAACGGAGAAACGGAGAAACGGAGAAACGGAGAAACGGAGAAACGGAGAAACGGAGAAACGGAGAAACGGAGAAACGGAGAAACGGAGAAACGGAGAAACGGAGAAACGGAGAAACGGAGAAACGGAGAAACGGAGAAACGGAGAAACGGAGAAACGGAGAAACGGAGAAACGGAGAAACGGAGAAACGGAGAAACGGAGAAACGGAGAAACGGAGAAACGGAGAAACGGAGAAACGGAGAAACGGAGAAACGGAGAAACGGAGAAACGGAGAAACGGAGAAACGGAGAAACGGAGAAACGGAGAATCGGAGAATCGGAGAAACGGAGAAACGGAGAAACGGAGAAACGGAGAAACGGAGAAACGAAGAAACGAAGGAAGAAACGGAGAAACGAAGAAAGAAACGGAGAAACGAAGAAAGAAACGGAGAAGCGAAGAAAGAAACGGAGAAACGAAGAAAGAAACGGAGAAACGGAGAAATAAATGGAGAAACGAAGAAATAAACGGAGAAACGAAGAAAGGAACGGAGAAACGAAAAAAGAAACGGAGAAACGAACAAAGAAACGGAGAAACGAAGAAAGAAACGGAGAAACGGAGAAATAAATGGAGAAATGAAGAAATAAACGGAGAATCGAAGAAAGAAACGGAGAAACGAAGAAAGAAACGCAGAAACGACGAAGAAACGGAGTAACGAAGAAAGAAACGAAGAAACGAAGAAAGAAACGGAGAATCGGAGAAATAAATGGAGAAACGAAGAAATAAACCGAGAAACGAAGAAAGAAACGGAGAAACGAAGAAAGAGAGGGAGTAACGAAGAAAGAAACTGAGAAACGAAGATAGAAACGGAGAATCGGAGAAATAAATGGAGAAACGAAGAAATAAACCGAGAAACGGAGAAAGAAACGGAGAAGCGAACAAAGAAACGGAGAAACGAACAAAGAAACGGAGAAACGGAGAAATAAATGGAGAAACGAAGATTGAAACGGAGAAACGAACAAAGAAACGTTTCTCCGATTCTCCGTTTTTCCGTTCCTCCGTTTCTCCGTTTCTCCATTTCTTGGATTCTCCATTTCTCCGTTTCTCCGTTTCTCGATTTCCCCGTTTCTCCGTTTCTCGGTTTCTCCGTTTCTCGGTTTCTGCGTTTCTCCGTTTCTCGGTTTCTGTGTTTCTCGGTTTCTCCGTTTCTCCGTTTCTCCGTTTCTCGGTTTATTTCTTCGTTTCTCCATTTATTTCTCCGATTCTCCGTTTCTTTCTTCGTTTCTCAGTTTCTATCTTCGTTTCTCCGTTTCTTTCTTCGTTTCTCCGTTTCTTTCTTCGTTTCTCCGTTAATTTCATCGTTTTTCCGTTTATATCTTCGTTTCTCCATTTATTTCTCCGTTTCTTTCTTCGTTTCTCCGTTTCTTTCTTCGTTTCTCCGTTTCTTTCTTCGTTTCTTCGTTTCCTTCTTCGTTTCCCCGTTTCTTTCTTCGTTTCCCCGTTTGTTTCTTCGTTTCTCCATTTATTTCTCCGTTTCTCCGTTTCTTTCTTCGTTTCTCCGTTTCTTTCTTCGTTTCTCCGTTTATTTCTTCGTTTCTCCATTTATTTCCCCGTTTCTCCGTTTCTTTCTTCGTTTCTCCGTTTCTTTCTTTGTTTCTCCGTTTCTTTGTTCGTTTCTCCGTTTCTTTGTTCGTTTCCCCGTTTCTTTCTCCGTTTCTCCGTTTCTTTCCTCGTTTCTCCGTTTCTTTCATCGTTTCTCCGTTTCTTTGTTCGTTTCTCCGTTCCTTTCTTCGTTTCTCCGTTTATTTCTTCGTTTCTCCATTTATTTCCCCGTTTCTCCGTTTATTTCTTCGTTTCTCCGTTTCTTTCTTCGTTTCTCCGTTTCTTTCTTCGTTTCTCCGTTTCTTTCTTTGTTTCTCCGTTTCTTTGTTCGTTTCTCCGTTTCTTTGTTCGTTTCCCCGTTTCTTTCTTCGTTTCTCCGTTTCTTTCTTCGTTTCTCCGTTTCTTTCATCGTTTCTCCGCTTCTTTGTTCGTTTCTCCGTTCCTTTCTTCGTTTCTCCGTTTATTTCTTCGTTTCTCCATTTATTTCCCTGTTTCTCCGTTTATTTCTTCGTTTCTCCATTTATTTCTTCGTTTCTCCGTTTCTTTCTTCGTTTCTCCGTTTCTTTCTTCGTTTCTCCGTTTCTTCCTTCGTTTCTTCGGTTCTCCGTTTCTCCGTTTTTCCGTTTCGATTAAATGATTATAATAGTTATAATTTCTATTATAAATCATTTGAGCTATAGTTAAATTATACACTAATACTCTAAATACATATTTAATACATTTTTTAATCTCTTTAGCCTCCAGAAGAATTTTATTTATACTATTTACTGTATATAATAATTTACACAGAATCGGAAATAAATCTAATTATTTATTTATAATAATTATTTTTTATTCACTTATTTTACCAAAAATTTCGATTCTTCATGTATTAATCAAATGTTAAATTGATATATCTCATAGACAATTATTACTTTCCATGTTTTAAAACTCTAAGAAACATCTCTTTACTTCGAAGTTCGATCAAAATCAATTGCTAGTGGCGAATCAATCATTTTTAATGCATAAATAAGATGCACATTGTTCGATCAATATAGGGAACGTGCGTAAATGTTAATAACAATCGCTGAAATGAACAAACGTTCACCGAAACAATTCGCCCTCGAAGATTTCGCAATATCTTGATGTTTGTTTATCATAATTATTATCAACCGTCGTAGGATCATACATTAGACAATTATTAACAATCTCCTAGTATAAATAATGGCTTAAAATATCATTTCGTTGAAATATTGCTTGTTCGCGAAGGAATTTTTCCTTGAGATCCAACTGACATTCTCAAGGCTACACGTATCGATTATCGATTCACAAGTATTTATCGCGGTGATTTTTCTATCTAAAAAAGCGATTAATTGAATTTTGGAACTTTTGTGTAAAAAATACCACTTCTACACGTATTGTGTAAATTATAAGAATTAAACAAATGTTAAATTAATGTATCTAATGAACAATTGTTACTTTCCGTGCTTTAAAACTTTACGAAACACGTTTTAACGTGCAGTCTCGATCAAAATCAATTTAGATAAGTTTCTTAATTAATTGCAATACATAAATAAGATGCACGTTGTTCGAGCAATATAGGGAACATGCGTAAATGTTAATAACAATCGCTGAAATGGGCAAACATTCACTGAAACCGTTCGCCTTCGCAGACTTCGCAATATCTTGACATTTCTTTATCACAATTAATAACAACCGTCGTTGGACCGTAGATTAAACAATTTTTGACAATGTTTCGGTATACAAAGCCAGCAATTTCTTGAAATATTTGGTTAGATCGAACAAATACGATCGAAGAAGCCGTGGGATAAAATAAATGAATATTTCTCTACATATCGGAAATATAGTTTGTATGTATGCAAATATATTCTGTACCCGCAATTACAGATCCCTGTAACGTGGTAATTACATGGGTTGCCATCTATTGGAGAAAGGGTTAAACTACACTTAAGGGGTGAAAACACCTGGCGGAGAAACGCTCAAGTTTGTCGAGGAATTGTTCTAATTATCCACAAATAGATGGCGCGACAAGTACAATTTAACGACATTAGAGATAAGTATTTCCATTTGTATGATATTCCCTACCGTGCGATAAAATGAATAAATACGTTTGTACAAACTTTTGTATGTTTCATCTTTCCAATAAATGTAAAATTAAACCTTCCACGGTAAATTTTATTCTTGAATTTATTAATGATTCTAGGACGATTTATTTCAGTATAACGAGTGCTATAGGTGGGAAATTTGTGTACGTAATAATTATTGAGTATAAAATAATTTTTCTTTTATTAGAGGTTAATATATTAAATAAGGAAGAAGAGTTAATCTTTATTATTTTAAATATAAAAATTAAAATTAAAGAAATTATTGAATATAAAATGAAATATGTTAAAAATGTATATTTGTTAATTATTAACAAAATAACTATAATAGATGTTTGTATAACAGATGAATATCCTATAATTATTATGATTGACTTTTTCCTTTAAGCAAATGATAGGGGCAATAATTACATTAATTAGGCAAATAAAATAAATTTCATTATTAAATTTTAATATGAGTTCTATAATAATTATAGGGATTAAATTTATTAAAGTTATTATAAAGAATAGATTAATTCAATTTAAAGAATAAATTAAAGAAATGAATCGAACATTTAAAGAGTATTTGGCGGCGCTAAATTCGAAGATGTTTGAGAGAGGGAAAACGGAATTATAAGGAGTGGGGAGAAGCGTTTCATCCCGGGCCTGCTAGTGGACTCGTCAGTAAGGCATCCTAGCAGGCCCTGCCTTATACGCCGGGACATTGGAAGATCGGTAAGAGGTCGTAAATATAGCGATCGGAGCAGGTACGGGAACTTGCGGGAAACGGTTGGTGGTGAGTTTCCCTCTGGTGGCAAGCGTGGGTAGTGCCGCCACAAGGACAATTTTTAAGATAAGTGAAAAAAAAATAATTATTATAAATAAATAATTAGATTTACTTCCAATTCTGTGTAAATTATTATATATAGTAAATAGTATAAATAAAATTCTTCTGGAGGCTAAAGAGATTAAAAAATATATTAAATATGTATTTAGAGTAATAGTGTCTAATTTAACGATAGATCAAATGATTTATAATAGAAATTATAAATATTATAATCATTTAATCGAAACGGAGAAACGGAGAAACGGAGAAACGGAGAAACGATGAAACGAAGGAAGAAACGGAGAAATGAAGAAAGAAACGAAGAAACGAAGAAAGAAACGGAGAAACGAAGAAAGAAACTGAGAAACGAACAAAGAAACGGAGAAACGAACAAAGAAACGGAGTAACGAACAAAGAAACGAAGAAACGAAGAAAGAAACGGAGAAACGAACAAAGAAACGGAGAAGCGAAGAAAGAAACAGAGAAACGAAGAAAGAAACGGAGAATCGGAGAAATAAATGGAGAAACGAAGAAATAAACCAAGAAACGGAGAAAAAAACGGAGAAACGAACAAAGAAACGGAGAAACGAAGAAAGAAACGGAGAAACCAACAAAGAAACGGAGAAACGAAGAAAGAAACGGGGAAACGGAGAAATAAATGGAGAAACGAAGAAATAAACGGAGAAACGAAGAAAGAAACGGAGAAACGAACAAAGAAACGGAGAAACGAACAAAGAAACGGAGTAACGAAGACAGAAACGAAGAAACGAAGATAGAAACGGCGAAACGAACAAAGAAACGGAGAAACGCAGAAAGAAACGGAGAAACGGAGAAATAAATGGAGAAACGAATAAAGAAACGGAGAAACGAAGAAAGAAACGGAGAAACGAAGAAAGAAACGGAGTAACGAAGAAAGAAACGAAGAAACGAAGAAAGAAACGGAGAATCGGAGAAATAAATGGAGAAACGAAGAAATAAACCGAGAAACGGAGAAAGAAACGGAGAAACGAAGAAAGAAACGAAGAAACGAAGAAAGAAACGGAGAAACGAACAAAGAAACGGAGAAGCGAAGAAAGAAACAGAGAAACGAAGAAAGAAATGGAGAATCGGAGAAATAAATGGAGAAACGAAGAAATAAACCAAGAAACGGAGAAAAAAACGGAGAAACGAACAAAGAAACGGAGAAACGAAGAAAGAAACGGAGAAACCAACAAAGAAACGGAGAAACGAAGAAAGAAACGGGGAAACGGAGGAATAAATGGAGAAACGAAGAAATAAACGGAGAAACGAAGAAAGAAACGGAGAAACGAACAAAGAAACGGAGAAACGGAGAAATAAATGGAGAAACGAAGAAATAAACGGAGAAACGAATAAAGAAACGGAGAAACGAAGAAAGAAACGGAGAAACGAAGAAAGAAACGGAGTAACGAAGAAAGAAACGAAGAAACGAAGAAAGAAACGGAGAATCGGAGAAATAAATGGAGAAACGAAGAAATAAACCGTGAAACGGGGAAAGAAACGGAGAAACGAACAAAGAAACGGAAAAGCGAATAAAGAAACGGAGAAACGAACAAAGAAACGGAGAAACGAACAAAGAAACGGAGAAGCGAATAAAGAAACGGAGAAACGAACAAAGAAACGGAGAAACGAAGAAAGAAACGGAGAAACGAAGAAAGAAACGGAGAAACGAAGAAATAAACCGAGAAACGGAGAAAGAAACGGAGAAACGAAGAAAGAAACGGAGAAACGAAGAAAGAAACGGAGTAACGAAGAAACAAACGAAGAAAGAAACGGAGAATCGGTGAAATATAATAAATGGAGAAACGAAGAAATAAACCGTGAAACGGGGAAAGAAACGGAGAAACGAACAAAGAAACGGAGAAGCGAATAAAGAAACGGAGAAACGAACAAAGAAACGGAAAAACGAACAAAGAAACGGAGAAGCGAATAAAGAAACGGAGAAACGAACAAAGAAACGGAGAAACGAACAAAGAAACGGAGAAACGAACAAAGAAACGGAGAAACGTAGAAAGAAAGGGAGAAACGAAGACAGAATCGGAGAAACGAAGAAAGAAACGTAGAAACGAAGACAGAAACGGAGAAAGGAAGAAAGAAACGGAGAAACGAAGAAAGAAACGGAGAAACGAAGAAAGAAACGGAGTAACGAAGAAAGAAACGAAGAAATGGAGAAATGAACAAAGAAACGGAGAAACGAAGAAAGAAACGGAGAAACGAAGAAAGAAACGGAGAAACGAAGAAAGAAACGGAGTAACGAAGAAAGAAACGAAGAAACGAAGAAAGAAACGGAGAATCGGAGAAATAAATGGAGAAACGAAGAAATAAACCGTGAAACGGGGAAAGAAACGGAGAAACGAACAAAGAAACGGAGAAGCGAATAAAGAAACGGAGAAACGAACAAAGAAACGGAGAAACGAACAAAGAAACCGAGAAGCGAATAAAGAAACGGAGAAACGAACAAAGAAACGGAGCAACGAACATAGAAACGGAGAAACGAACAAAGAAACGGAGAAACGAACAAAGAAACGGAGAAACGAGGAAAGAAACGGAGAAACGAAGAAAGAAACGGAGAAACGAAGAAAGAAACGGAGAAACGAAGAAAGAAACGGAGAAACGAAGAAATAAACCGTGAAACGGGGAAAGAAACGGAGAGACGAACAAAGAAACGGAGAAACGAATAAGGAAACGGAGAAACGAACAAAGAAACGGAGAAACGAGCAAAGATACGGAGAATTGAACAAAGAAACGGAGAAACGAAAAAAGAAACGGAGAAACGGAGAAATAAATGGAGAAACGAAGAAGTAGACAGAGAAACGAAGAAAGAAACGGAGAAACGAAGAAAGAAACGGAGAAACGAAGAAAGAAACGGAGTAACGAAGAAAGAAACGAAGAAACGAAGAAAGAAACGGAGAAATGAACCAAGAAACGGAGAAACGAAGAAAGAAACGGAGAAACGAAGAAAGAAACGGAGAAACGAAGAAAGAAACGGAGAAACGAAGAAAGAAACGGAGAAACGAAGAAAGAAACGGAGAAACCAAGAAAGAAACGGAGAAACGAAGAAAGATACGGAGAAACGAAGAAAGAAACGGAGAAACGAAGAAAGAAACGGAGAAACGGAGAAATAAATGGAGAAACGAAGAAATAAGCGGAGAAACGAAGAAAGAAACGGAGAAACGAAGAAAGAAACGGAGAAACGAAGAAAGAAACTGAGAAACGAAGAAAGAAACGGAGAAACGAAGAAAGAAACGGAGAAACGAACAAAGAAACGGAGAAACGAACAAAGAAACGGAGAAACGAACATAGAAACGTAGAAACGAACAAAGAAACGGAGAAACGAAAAAGGAAACGTTTCTCCGTTTCTCCGTTTCTCCGTTTCTCGGTTTCTCCGTTTCTCCGTTTCTCCGTTTCTTTCTTCGTTTCTCCGTTTCTCGGTTTCTCCGTTTCTCCGTTTCTCGGTTTCTCCGTTTCTCCGTTTCTCGATTTCTCCGTTTCTCCGTCTCTCGGTTTCTCCGTTTCTCGGTTTCTCCGTTTCTCGGTTTCTCCGTTTCTCGGTTTTTCCGTTTCTCGGTTTCTCCGTTTCTCCGTTTCTCGGGTTTTCCGTTTCACCGTTTTTTGTTCGTTTCTCCATTTATTTCTCCGATTCTGCGTTTCTTTCTTCGTTTCTCCGTTTCTTTCTTTGTTTCTCCGTTTCTTTCATCGTTTCTCCGTTTCTTTGTTCGTTTCTCCGTTTCTTTGTTCGTTTCTCCGTTTCTTTCATCGTTTCTCCGTTTCTTTGTTCGTTCCTCCGTTTCTTTGTTCGTTTCTCCGTTTCTTTGTTCGTTTCTCCGTTTCTTTGTTCGTTTCTCCGTTTCTTTCTTTGTTTCTCCGATTCTTTCTTCGTTTCTCCGTTTCTTTCTTCGTTTCTTTCTTTGTTTCTCCGTTTCTTTCATCGTTTCTCCGTTTCTCTCTTCGTTTCTCCGTTTCTCTCTTCGTTTCTCCGTTTCTTTCTTCGTTTCTCCGTTTCCTTCTTCGTTTCTCCGTTTCTTTCTCCGTTTCTCCGTTTCTTTGTCCGTTTCTCCGTTTCTTTGCTCGTTTCTCCGCTTCTTTATTCGTTTCTCCGTTTCTTTCTTCGTTTTTTCGTGTCTTTCTTCGTTTCTCCGTTTCTTTCTTCGTTTCTCCGTTCCATTCATCGTTTCTCCGGTTTTTTGTGCGTTTCTCCGTTACTTTCTTCGTTTCTCCGTTTCTTTCTTCGTTTCTCCGTTTATTTCTTCGTTTCTCCATTTATTTCTTCGTTTCTCCGTTTCTTTCTTAGTTTCTCCGTTTCTTCCTTCGTTTCTTCGTTTCTCCGTTTCTCCGTTTCTCCGTTTCTCCGTTTCTCCGTTTCGATTAAATGATTATAATAGTTATAATTTCTATTATAAATCATTTGAGCTATAGTTAAATTATACACTAATACTCTAAATACATATTTAATACATTTTTTAATCTCTTTAGCCTCCAGAAGAATTTTATTTATACTATTTACTGTATATAATAATTTACACAGAATCGGAAATAAATCTAATTATTTATTTATAATAATTATTTTTTATTCACTTATTTTACCAAAAATTTCGATTCTTCATGTATTAATCAAATGTTAAATTGATATATCTCATAGACAATTATTACTTTCCATGTTTTAAAACTCTAAGAAACATCTCTTTACTTCGAAGTTCGATCAAAATCAATTGCTAGTGGCGAATCAATCATTTTTAATGCATAAATAAGATGCACATTGTTCGATCAATATAGGGAACGTGCGTAAATGTTAATAACAATCGCTGAAATGAACAAACGTTCACCGAAACAATTCGCCCTCGAAGATTTCGCAATATCTTGATGTTTGTTTATCATAATTATTATCAACCGTCGTAGGATCATACATTAGACAATTATTAACAATCTCCTAGTATAAATAATGGCTTAAAATATCATTTCGTTGAAATATTGCTTGTTCGCGAAGGAATTTTTCCTTGAGATCCAACTGACATTCTCAAGGCTACACGTATCGATTATCGATTCACAAGTATTTATCGCGGTGATTTTTCTATCTAAAAAAGCGATTAATTGAATTTTGGAACTTTTGTGTAAAAAATACCACTTCTACACGTATTGTGTAAATTATAAGAATTAAACAAATGTTAAATTAATGTATCTAATGAACAATTGTTACTTTCCGTGCTTTAAAACTTTACGAAACACGTTTTAACGTGCAGTCTCGATCAAAATCAATTTAGATAAGTTTCTTAATTAATTGCAATACATAAATAAGATGCACGTTGTTCGAGCAATATAGGGAACATGCGTAAATGTTAATAACAATCGCTGAAATGGGCAAACATTCACTGAAACCGTTCGCCTTCGCAGACTTCGCAATATCTTGACATTTCTTTATCACAATTAATAACAACCGTCGTTGGACCGTAGATTAAACAATTTTTGACAATGTTTCGGTATACAAAGCCATCAATTTCTTGAAATATTTGGTTAGATCGAACAAATACGATCGAAGAAGCCGTGGGATAAAATAAATGAATATTTCTCTACATATCGGAAATATAGTTTGTATGTATGCAAATATATTCTGTATCCGCAATTACAGATCCCTGTAACGTGGTAATTACATGGGTTGCCATCTATTGGAGAAAGGGTTAAACTACACTTAAGGGGTGAAAACACCTGGCGGAGAAACGCTCAAGTTTGTCGAGGAATTGTTCTAGTTATCCACAAATAGATGGCGCGACAAGTACAATTTACCGACATTAGAGATAAGTATTTCCATTTGTATGATATTCCCTACCGTGCGATAAAATGAATAAATACGTTTGTACAAACTTTTGTATGTTTCATCTTTCGAATAAATGTAAAATTAAACCTTCCACGGTAAATTTTATTCTTGAATTTATTAATGTTTCTAGGACGATTTATTTCAGTATAACGAGTGCTATAGGTGGGAAATTTGTGTACGTAATAATTATTGAGTATAAAATAATTTTTCTTTTATTAGAGGTTAATATATTAAATAAGGAAGAAGAGTTAATCTTTATTATTTTAAATATAAAAATTAAAATTAAAGAAATTATTGAATATAAAATGAAATATGTTAAAAATGTATATTTGTTAATTATTAACAAAATAACTATAATAGATGTTTGTATAACAGATGAATATCCTATAATTATTATGATTGACTTTTTCCTTTAAGCAAATGATAGGGGCAATAATTACATTAATTAGGCAAATAAAATAAATTTCATTATTAAATTTTAATATGAGTTCTATAATAATTATAGGGATTAATTTTATTAAAGTTATTATAAAGAATAGATTAATTCAATTTAAAGAATAAATTAAAGAAATGAATCGAACATTTAAAGAGTATTTGGCGGCGCTAAATTCGAAGATGTTTGAGAGAGGGAAAACGGAATTATAAGGAGTGGGGAGAAGCGTTTCATCCCGGGCCTGCTAGTGGACTCGTCAGTAAGGCATCCTAGCAGGCCCTGCCTTATACGCCGGGACATTGGAAGATCGGTAAGAGGTCGTATATATAGCGATCGGAGCAGGTACGGGAACTTGCGGGAAACGGTTGGTGGTGAGTTTCCCTCTGGTGGCAAGCGTGGGTAGTGCCGCCACAAGGACAATTTTTAAGATAAGTGAAAAAAAAATAATTATTATAAATAAATAATTAGATTTACTTCCGATTCTGTGTAAATTATTATATATAGTAAATAGTATAAATAAAATTCTTCTGGAGGCTAAAGAGATTAAAAAATATATTAAATATGTATTTAGAGTAATAGTGTCTAATTTAACGATAGATCAAATGATTTATAATAGAAATTATAAATATTATAATCATTTAATCGAAACGGAGAAACGGAGAAACGGAGAAACGGAGAAACGATGAAACGAAGGAAGAAACGGAGAAATGAAGAAAGAAACGAAGAAACGAAGAAAGAAACGGAGAAACGAAGAAAGAAACTGAGAAACGAACAAAGAAACGGAGAAACGAACAAAGAAACGGAGTAACGAACAAAGAAACGAAGAAACGAAGAAAGAAACGGAGAAACGAACAAAGAAACGGAGAAGCGAAGAAAGAAACAGAGAAACGAAGAAAGAAACGGAGAATCGGAGAAATAAATGGAGAAACGAAGAAATAAACCAAGAAACGGAGAAAAAAACGGAGAAACGAACAAAGAAACGGAGAAACGAAGAAAGAAACGGAGAAACCAACAAAGAAACGGAGAAACGAAGAAAGAAACGGGGAAACGGAGAAATAAATGGAGAAACGAAGAAATAAACGGAGAAACGAAGAAAGAAACGGAGAAACGAACAAAGAAACGGAGAAACGAACAAAGAAACGGAGTAACGAAGACAGAAACGAAGAAACGAAGATAGAAACGGCGAAACGAACAAAGAAACGGAGAAACGCAGAAAGAAACGGAGAAACGGAGAAATAAATGGAGAAACGAATAAAGAAACGGAGAAACGAAGAAAGAAACGGAGAAACGAAGAAAGAAACGGAGTAACGAAGAAAGAAACGAAGAAACGAAGAAAGAAACGGAGAATCGGAGAAATAAATGGAGAAACGAAGAAATAAACCGAGAAACGGAGAAAGAAACGGAGAAACGAAGAAAGAAACGAAGAAACGAAGAAAGAAACGGAGAAACGAACAAAGAAACGGAGAAGCGAAGAAAGAAACAGAGAAACGAAGAAAGAAATGGAGAATCGGAGAAATAAATGGAGAAACGAAGAAATAAACCAAGAAACGGAGAAAAAAACGGAGAAACGAACAAAGAAACGGAGAAACGAAGAAAGAAACGGAGAAACCAAGAAAGAAACGGAGAAACGAAGAAAGAAACGGGGAAACGGAGGAATAAATGGAGAAACGAAGAAATAAACGGAGAAACGAAGAAAGAAACGGAGAAACGAACAAAGAAACGGAGAAACGGAGAAATAAATGGAGAAACGAAGAAATAAACGGAGAAACGAATAAAGAAACGGAGAAACGAAGAAAGAAACGGAGAAACGAAGAAAGAAACGGAGTAACGAAGAAAGAAACGAAGAAACGAAGAAAGAAACGGAGAATCGGAGAAATAAATGGAGAAACGAAGAAATAAACCGTGAAACGGGGAAAGAAACGGAGAAACGAACAAAGAAACGGAAAAGCGAATAAAGAAACGGAGAAACGAACAAAGAAACGGAGAAACGAACAAAGAAACGGAGAAGCGAATAAAGAAACGGAGAAACGAACAAAGAAACGGAGAAACGAACAAAGAAACGGAGAAACGAACAAAGAAACGGAGAAACGAACAAAGAAACGGAGAAACGAACAAAGAAACGGAGAAACGAAGAAAGAAACGGAGTAACGAAGAAAGAAACGAAGAAACGAAGAAAGAAATGGAGAAATGAACAAAGAAACGGAGAAACGAAGAAAGAAACGGAGAAACGAAGAAAGAAACGGAGAAACGAAGAAAGAAACGGAGAAACGAAGAAATAAACCGAGAAACGGAGAAAGAAACGGAGAAACGAAGAAAGAAACGGAGAAACGAAGAAAGAAACGGAGTAACGAAGAAACAAACGAAGAAAGAAACGGAGAATCGGTGAAATATAATAAATGGAGAAACGAAGAAATAAACCGTGAAACGGGGAAAGAAACGGAGAAACGAACAAAGAAACGGAGAAGCGAATAAAGAAACGGAGAAACGAACAAAGAAACGGAGAAACGAACAAAGAAACGGAGAAGCGAATAAAGAAACGGAGAAACGAACAAAGAAACGGAGAAACGAACAAAGAAACGGAGAAACGAACAAAGAAACGGAGAAACGAAGAAAGAAAGGGAGAAACGAAGACAGAATCGGAGAAACGAAGAAAGAAACGGAGAAACGAAGAAAGAAACGGAGAAACGAAGAAATAAACCGTGAAACGGGGAAAGAAACGGAGAAACGAGGAAAGAAACGGAGAAACGAACAAAGAAACGGAGAAACGAAGAAAGAAACGGAGAAACGAACAAAGAAACGGAGAAACGAAGAAAGAAACGGAGAATCGAAAAAGAAACGGAGTAACGAAGAAAGAAACGATGAAACGAAGAAAGAAATGGAGAAATGAACAAAGAAACGGAGAAACGAAGAAAGAAACGGAGAAACGAAGAAAGAAACGGAGAAACGAAGAAAGAAACGGAGTAACGAAGAAAGAAACGAAGAAACGAAGAAAGAAACGGAGAAATGAACAAAGAAACGGAGAAACGAAGAAAGAAACGGAGAAACGAAGAAAGAAACGTAGAAACGAAGACAGAAACGGAGAAAGGAAGAAAGAAACGGAGAAACGAAGAAAGAAACGGAGAAACGAAGAAAGAAACGGAGTAACGAAGAAAGAAACGAAGAAACGAAGAAAGAAATGGAGAAATGAACAAAGAAACGGAGAAACGAAGAAAGAAACGGAGAAACGAAGAAAGAAACGGAGAAACGAAGAAAGAAACGGAGTAACGAAGAAAGAAACGAAGAAACGAAGAAAGAAACGGAGAATCGGAGAAATAAATGGAGAAACGAAGATATAAACCGTGAAACGGGGAAAGAAACGGAGAAACGAACAAAGAAACGGAGAAGCGAATAAAGAAACGGAGAAACGAACAAAGAAACGGAGAAACGAACAAAGAAACCGAGAAGCGAATAAAGAAACGGAGAAACGAACAAAGAAACGGAGCAACGAACATAGAAACGGAGAAACGAACAAAGAAACGGAGAAACGAACAAAGAAACGGAGAAACGAGGAAAGAAACGGGGAAACGAAGAAAGAAACGGAGAAACGAAGAAAGAAACGGAGAAACGAAGAAAGAAACGGAGAAACGAAGAAATAAACCGTGAAACGGGGAAAGAAACGGAGAAACGAACAAAGAAACGGAGAAACGAATAAGGAAACGGAGAAACGAACAAAGAAACGGAGAAACGAGCAAAGATACGGAGAATTGAACAAAGAAACGGAGAAACGAAAAAAGAAACGGAGAAACGGAGAAATAAATGGAGAAACGAAGAAATAGACAGAGAAACGAAGAAAGAAACGGAGAAACGAAGAAAGAAACGGAGAAATGAACAAAGAAACGGAGAAACGAAGAAAGAAACGGAGAAACGAAGAAAGAAACGTAGAAACGAAGACAGAAACGGAGAAAGGAAGAAAGAAACGGAGAAACGAAGAAAGAAACGGAGAAACGAAGAAAGAAACGGAGTAACGAAGAAAGAAACGAAGAAACGAAGAAAGAAATGGAGAAATGAACAAAGAAACGGAGAAACGAAGAAAGAAACGGAGAAACGAAGAAAGAAACGGAGAAACGAAGAAAGAAACGGAGTAACGAAGAAAGAAACGAAGAAACGAAGAAAGAAACGGAGAATCGGAGAAATAAATGGAGAAACGAAGAAATAAACCGTGAAACGGGGAAAGAAACGGAGAAACGAACAAAGAAACGGAGAAGCGAATAAAGAAACGGAGAAACGAACAAAGAAACGGAGAAACGAACAAAGAAACCGAGAAGCGAATAAAGAAACGGAGAAACGAACAAAGAAACGGAGCAACGAACATAGAAACGGAGAAACGAACAAAGAAACGGAGAAACGAACAAAGAAACGGAGAAACGAGGAAAGAAACGGGGAAACGAAGAAAGAAACGGAGAAACGAAGAAAGAAACGGAGAAACGAAGAAAGAAACGGAGAAACGAAGAAATAAACCGTGAAACGGGGAAAGAAACGGAGAAACGAACAAAGAAACGGAGAAACGAATAAGGAAACGGAGAAACGAACAAAGAAACGGAGAAACGAGCAAAGATACGGAGAATTGAACAAAGAAACGGAGAAACGAAAAAAGAAACGGAGAAACGGAGAAATAAATGGAGAAACGAAGAAATAGACAGAGAAACGAAGAAAGAAACGGAGAAACGAAGAAAGAAACGGAGAAACGAAGAAAGAAACGGAGTAACGAAGAAAGAAACGAAGAAACGAAGAAAGAAACGGAGAAATGAACCAAGAATCGGAGAAACGAAGAAAGAAACGGAGAAACGAAGAAAGAAACGGAGAAACGAAGAAAGAAACGGAGAAACGAAGAAAGAAACGGAGAAACGAAGAAAGAAACGGAGAAACGAAGAAAGAAACGGAGAAACCAAGAAAGAAACGGAGAAACGAAGAAAGATACGGAGAAACGAAGAAAGAAACGGAGAAACGAAGAAAGAAACGGAGAAACGGAGAAATAAATGGTGAAACGAAGAAATAAGCGGAGAAACGAAGAAAGAAACGGAGAAACGAAGAAAGAAACGGAGAAACGAAGAAAGAAACTGAGAAACGAAGAAAGAAACGGAGAAACGAAGAAAGAAACGGAGAAACGAACAAAGAAACGGAGAAACGAACAAAGAAACGGAGAAACGAACATAGAAACGGAGAAACGAACAAAGAAACGGGGAAACGAAAAAAGAAACGTTTCTCCGTTTCTCCGTTTCTCCGTTTCTCGGTTTCTCCGTTTCTCCGTTTCTCCGTATCTCCGTTTCTCCGTTTCTCGATTTCTCCGTTTCTCCGTCTCTCGGTTTCTCCGTTTCTCGGTTTCTCCGTTTCTCGGTTTCTC
The DNA here is from genome assembly GCF_051014685.1 of Ptiloglossa arizonensis. NCBI lineage: Eukaryota > Metazoa > Arthropoda > Insecta > Hymenoptera > Colletidae > Ptiloglossa > Ptiloglossa arizonensis. The sequence goes on along the minus strand of NW_027478624.1, from coordinate 578,915 downwards.
CGTTTCTCGGTTTTTCCGTTTCTCGGTTTCTCCGTTTCTCCGTTTCTCCGTTTCTCGGGTTTTCCGTTTCACCGTTTTTTGTTCGTTTCTCCATTTATTTCTCCGATTCTGCGTTTCTTTCTTCGTTTCTCCGTTTCTTTCTTTGTTTCTCCGTTTCTTTCATCGTTTCTCCGTTTCTTTGTTCGTTTCTCCGTTTCTTTGTTCGTTTCTCCGTTTCTTTGTTCGTTTCTCCGTTTCTTTCTTTGTTTCTCCGTTTCTTTCTTCGTTTCTCCGTTTCTTTCTTCGTTTCTTTCTTTGTTTCTCCGTTTCTTTCATCGTTTCTCCGTTTCTCTCTTCGTTTCTCCGTTTCTCTCTTCGTTTCTCCGTTTCTTTCTTCGTTTCTCCGTTTCCTTCTTCGTTTCTCCGTTTCTTTCTCCGTTTCTCCGTTTCTTTGTCCGTTTCTCCGTTTCTTTGCTCGTTTCTCCGTTTCTTTGTTCGTTTCTCCGTTTCTTTCTTCGTTTCTTCGTGTCTTTCTTCGTTTCTCCGTTTCTTTCTTCGTTTCTCCGTTTATTTCTTCGTTTCTCCATTTATTTCTTCGTTTCTCCGTTTCTTTCTTAGTTTCTCCGTTTCTTTCTTCGTTTCTCCGTTTCTTCCTTCGTTTCTTCGTTTCTCCGTTTCTCCGTTTCTCCGTTTCTCCGTTTCTCCGTTTCTCCGTTTCTCCGTTTCGATTAAATGATTATAATAGTTATAATTTCTATTATAGATCATTTGAGCTATAGTTAAATTATACACTAATACTCTAAATACATATTTAATATATTTTTTAATCTCTTTAGCCTCCAGAAGAGTGTTATTTATACTATTTACTGTATATAATAATTTACACAGAATCGGAAATAAATCTAATTATTTATTTATAATAATTATTTTTTATTCACTTATTTGACCAAAAATGTCCATTCTTCATGTATTAATCAAATGTTAAATTTATATATCTTATAGACAATTATTACTTACCATGTTTTAAGACTTTAAGAAACATGTCTTTACTTTGAAGTTCGATTAAAATCAATTGCTAGAGGCGAATGAATCATTTTTAATGCATAAATAAGATGCACATTGTTCGATCAATATAGGGAACATGCGTAAATGTTAATAACAATCGCTGAAATGAACGAACATTCACCGAAACCATTCGCCCTCGAAGATTTCGCAATATCTTGACATTTATTTATCATAATTATTAACAACCGTCGTTGGGCCGTAGATTAAACAATTTTTGACAATTTTTCGGTATAAAAAGCCATCAATTTCTTGAAATATTTGGTTAGATCGAACAAATACGATCGAAGAAGCCGTGGGATAAAATAAATGAATATTTCTCTACATATCGGAATTATAGTTTGTATGTATGCAAATATATTTTGAACCCGCAATTACAAATCCCTGTAACGTGGTAATTACATGGGTTGCCATGTATTGGAGAAAGGGTTAAACTACACTTAAGGGGTGAAAACACCTTGCGGAGAAACGCTCAAGTTTGTCGAGGAATTGTTCTAATTTCCACAAATAGATGGCGCGACATGTACAATTTACCGACATTAGAGATAAGTATTTCCATTTGTATGATATTCCCTACCGTGCGATAAAATAAATAAATACTTTTGTACAAACTTTTGTATGTTTCATCTTTCGAATAGATGTAAAATTAAACCTTCCACGGTAAATTTTATTCTTGAATTTATTAATGTTTCTAGGACGATTTAATTCAGTATAAAGTGTGCTATAGGTGGGAAATTTGTGTACATAATAATTATTGAGTATAAAATAATTTTTCTTTTATTAGGGATTAATGTATTAAATAAGGAAGAAGATTTTATCTTTATTATTTTAAATATAAAAATTAAAATTAAAGAAATTATTGAATATAAAATGAAATATGTTAAAAATGTATTTTTGTTAATTATTAATAAAATAACTATAATAGATGTTTGTATAACAGATGAATATCCTATAATTATTATGATTGACTTTTTCGTTTAAGCAAATGATAGGGGCAATAATTACATTAATTAGGCAAATAAAATAAATTTCATTATTAAATTTTAATATGAGTTCTATAATAATTATAGGGATTAATTTTATTAAAGTTATTATAAAGAATAGATTAATTCAATTTAATGAATAAATTAAAGAAATGAATCGAACATTTAAAGAGTACATCCCAATTTTTAAGATAAGTGAAAAAAAATAATTATTATAAATAAATAATTAGATTTATTTCCGATTCTGTGTAGATTATTATATATAGTAAATAGTATAAATAAAATTCTTCTGGAGGCTAAAGAGATTAAAGAATATATTAAATATGTATTTAGAGTATTAGTGTCTAATTTAACTATACATCAAATGATTTATAATAGAAATTATAAAAATGATAATCATTTAATCGAAACGGAGAAACGGTGAAACTGTGACGACTCTCACGGCCTATCATCTCAGACCACCCGGAACAGTACCCAGCATAGTGCCACCCGATTCCCATGGTCAAATTCGACGAACGATAAGACTTACTCCGAAAACTAACCGTGCGAAACCTTTGGCTCATGCTTCGCATGGCACCATCGAACATTCCTCAAGACGACACTATGTATATAAACCCTCCAAGCTCTCGAATAAACCAGTCTGCATTTTGAAGCCTACCCGTTGCCACGTCGTTACGCTGTTCATTTTTTTTTTAAAACCACTGTTTCCCGATTCCGAGTAATTTCAATTGAAAGTTCTTAGTTCGGATTGAGTGATCGTCGCGACTCTCACCAATCCTCACTATTTTTAATTTCTACGAGTTAGGATTCGAGTGCGACTCGAATCCTTCACTAATAAGTGACAGTTCGGAGTTTGCCCCGTCACATTTTTGGCGATCCTGCCAGGATCCATAAGGACTGCATCGAGGGTACTCAGCCAAGGAAATTCTGCGGATCTTCCAACCTGAGGGACTGCGTGTGCCGCACCCATCGATCAACAACCACGGATCAAAGAACCACAGGTAAGGGAGATTTTCTCAGTTATAGAAATCCCCTCCCTATTATCTCTTCGGACGAAGAAACAGAAACATTTCTAAAAATGAGTCGACCATCTGGAACCAACTCGCCTCTTCCTCTGGACATTTCGACGAAAATGGACATGCTGTTACAAGAAATGAACCTACAGAGGCAACGAATGAACGAACTAACTTTAAGTATGAACAAACTGGACAACGAGAACAGCAAGAGGACCGAAGACTTGAAAATCCTTGCCAAAGCAATACACATTCAAGCCATCACGGAGGATGAGTCATCGCACGAACCGAGACGACAACAACAGCGGAGGACGAAACCGATATCTTCGGGAGACGAAGAGGAGGCCGACTTAGCCGATAAGGACGGTCAGATAAGCGCCGAAGGACGGTCAAACAACCCAGCGACCGCAAAAGCAAGCGAGGTAATCCGAATCATAGAAACACTACGCGGTAAAGATGACATGGGAGTAGAGGAATTTATTTGTTTCGTTAAGATAGCCAGAACTACTTGCCAGGAACCTCATCTATTGCTCCGAATGATAATAGCGGAAAAAATAATTGATCATGCTAAAAGAAGTATCCGATACTGTGAGATAAATAACTACGAGGATCTTTACGAGGCCTTTCGTAACCAAGTTTCCATACCAGTTACTGTAAGCGGTTGTCGTAACCGATTACAAAACATAAAACAGGGATTTAACGAAAATGTCCAAACCTATAGCGCTAGATTTCGCCAACAATTGAGCGAATTGCATTACGCTATTCAAGCAAAACATCGCACCCCGATGGCCAGAAGGATCGCGCTTCAGGAGGAAGACGAAGAAGCCATCAGGACGTATACGCTCAATCTACGCAAGGACATTGGACAGCTAGTCATCCCTTCGGATCCTCGGAGCCTAACTGAAGCCCAAGAAAAGGCCATCGACCGAGAAATGTGGATCAGGGATGCTCAAAGAATGGTAAACAACCATCCACGTAACGCACCACCAGCACGAGGTATCCCACCGAAATCTAAACTACCAAACAATACATTCCGAGCAATGGAAAATGCTCCCCTTAGCAGTCGAATTAACCTTCAATGTGACCATTGTAATAAGATAGGCCACACCCGGGCTCAGTGTTACTCACTCCAACCGAAAAATTTTCCCTCGCGCCAAACAGGGAAATTACCACCGCGCGTAAACAAAACCACCACCAGCCAAGAAGAAATCTATCCGACAGAGGAAACCCAACCAGAGTCAACTACAGCCCAGGAGAACTGCAACATATCCACTGCCGACTACCAGGAATGCGAAGACCAGGCCGATTATTATTGGACACCGGAGCAGGAGTGAATTTGATAAAAGAAGACTTGGTGGTTAATTTCAAATTAGATAAAGGACACAGTATATTATTAGGCAACGACAAACATAAAACTAACAAATCCACTACCTTACGATCCGTAGACCAAAAGAACCACGAATTCCTGGTTGTTCCCAACAATTTCCCGCTAATCGAGGACGGTATTATCGGCCTACCTTTCCTAAAAAGGTATAACTACGTAATCAGTAACAAAATTCTAAAATTAAACGATTTTCCCATTCAGTTACAGTGCACGCCATCAGGAATACAGGTTCCGCCCATCAGCTACACTACTCGAGTTCACAAAGTCCACGATGAGATTACCAGGGTTTGTTTCCTTAATATCGGTGAGCAAGAAATTTCTACCAATGAACCTATCGAAACTACCAATAACTTAAACCGAATCCCTGAATTGCTAACAAAATTACGCACCAAAACCATAGACCCTGAACACCGCGAACCTATCGAAAAAATTATTAGTTCCTACAATGACATATTTTCCCTTGAAACCGATCCTCTACCTTGCACTACACTGACAGAACACACAATTACACTGAAAACCGACAGACCTATTGACGTCAAATCATACCGACCTCTCGAATGTCATAAACAGGAAATTCACCGACAAGTAGACGACATGCTAGATAAAGGTATAATAGAACCATCGGATTCCCCTTACAATGCACCTGTATGGGTTGTTCCAAAAAACCAGACTCATCAGGCAAAAGGAAATGGAGGGTTGTCATAGACTTTAGGAAACTCAATGAACATACTGACCAGGACTCGTACCCCCTCCCGAACGCAGACGAAATTATCCAGCACCTCGGCAACGCGAAATTCTTTTCCGCTTTAGACCTATCTTCCGGATTCCACCAAATTCCTATGAAACTCAAAGACAGAAAATACACCGCCTTCTCCACTCCAGACGGATATTTCCACTATCGACGAATGCCATTTGGACTAAAAAACGCTCCAGCTACGTTCCAACGTATGATGGACACAGCGTTTCGCGGACTGATAGGCAAATATTGTTTCGTATATCTAGATGACATAATAATTTTCGGATCAACTATACAGGAACATAATAGAAATCTCGCTATCATTTTTCAAAGGCTCAAAGAAACCGGACTAAAACTTCAGGCTGACAAATGCGAATTTTTAAAGCCTGAGTTAGAATATTTAGGACATGTAGTTACCGCAGACGGAGTAAGACCTAACCAAAAAAAATTAGAAGCCATAAAAAATTTTCAAATACCAAGGACAGTTACCGATATCAAATCCTTTTTAGGCCTAGCAGGATACTACCGTAAATTTATAAAAAATTTTTCTAAAATCGCTAAACCTTTAACCGATTTAATAAAAAAGGATGTACCGTACCATTGGACTCAAAGCCAACAGACTAGCTTCGACCATCTCAAACAGAAATTATGCGAGGAACCCATACTGACGTATCCAGATTTCACTAAAACCTTTACCTTATCCACCGACGCTTCCAATGAAGGACTTGGAGCTGTGTTATCCCAGAACGGACACCCGTGTTGCTATATATCCAGGACACTGAATAACGCTGAAAAAAACTATTCGACAACCGAAAAGGAACTACTAGCTATTGTTTGGGCTGTTAAAAGGCTCAGGCAATACCTATTGGGAAAAAAATTCATAATTCAAACTGATCATCAAGCCTTAAAGTGGCTTCACAATGTAAAAGACCCCTCTTCGAGGCTCATGCGCTGGCGATTGAGGCTCGAAGAATACGAATACGAAATTGAATATCGGAAAGGGAAGGAAAACACAGTTGCCGACGCTCTATCCCGACTATACCCTGCACGACAACTACCTAGAATTATTGACGATAAAATCCTATCCACCCTACCTTTAGGCCCAATGACCGACAGTGACAACACCAATAACGATCCAGACACCCAATTCTTGACAGAGTACTTAACTTGGAAACAGACTCCTGATGCTTCTCCGATTATACAGATACCCAATAGACCCCAATGGACACAAATTACAAAAGATATGCTAGGAGAATACAACGAATTTAACTGGCTACACACACTAAAACACTTATTAGAATTTGAAGTGCACCCTAAATTTTTACGTATTGGTATTAACGACGCTAGATTTACCAATTTCGAGACGGTTAACATTCAGCTCATGCTCAGATTTTTATCCAAACAATACCCTGAAAAAAGGTTACAATTCTCGGCCCGTCCACCACGCGAATACACTCCCGAAGAAAAACAGGCCATTATAGTAGAATCACATAACTCGAACACAGCCCAACACCTGGGAGAAAATAAAACGATAGCCCGCGTAAAAGAGAATCACCAATGGACAGGATTAGAAAACGATGTTTGCGACTTCATCAAAATTTGTGACACTTGTCAAAGATCAAAATTAACGCGTATTAGACCCCAGGAAGAAGCTATAATTCCCGACACACCCATAGAGCCAAATGACAAGATCGCGCTAGACATAATCGGATCATTTACCAAAACGAGGAAAGGAAATCAATTCATACTTTCGATTCAGGACACACTAACCAAATACTTAATACTTATACCTTTGGCAGATCAGCAAGCACCGTCAATTATTAACAAATTACTCGAACACTATATTTACATCTTTTCCTCCCCCAAACACATCCTCACAGACCAAGGAACGAATTTTGTTTGCAAACTCATGGACTCATTTGAGAAAGCTTTCAAAATCAAACATATTAAAACCACCAGTTTCCACCCCCAAAGCAATGGGGCTCTTGAAAGAACTCATAGTACAGTCAAAGATTTGTTACGAACCTGCACTCTTGAAGAGGATAATGATTGGGACGAAAATTTAAATTTAATTTGCATGGGTTATAATACCGCCGTTCATGAGGCTACCGGTTTCACTCCCTTTGAGCTCACTTTCGGACATAAGGCAAATATGCCTTCCACCATCTCCACAACCCCTTCACTAACCAAAAGCGAACTGTTTAAGCTATGGCAAAACAGACACAAAGAATATCTAAATTTAGCCAAAGTAACTACTGAAAGAAATAAAAAACGATATAAGCAAATACAGGACAGAAAAATTAGGATAAAATCTATTCTAAATAGCGGTGACAAGGTATTAATACACAATGACCATAAAACCCATAAACTAGATTCTGAATGGCTCGGACCTGCTGAAATTATCGATAGTAAACCTCCGAACTACGTTATAAAATTTCCAGCCGGTAGAACGTTTAAAATTCACGGTAATAGGTTAAAATTGTACCATTCCGTTTCAGATGGTACTGTACTGGCGGAGTATCGGTTCTTTAGAGATACAAACACTCTACGAAACTAATTTGGTCATTGAAACTTTAGGCAGATGCCATCTATACCACCAGGAAATCAAAATTATCATAGCTATAGACCCACAGGAAATATTAGAACATGTTAATGACATAGATCATTTAATAAGCAACACGTATCAATATTCCAAAAATCGTAATCTTAATCTGAATCCAGAGGCTAGCGTATTAAAAGACAAAGTTAAGAAAATGCACAACCAGGTTAACAAACTTAAAACTATCTTACACATTAGGAATCGCAGAGGGTTATTGAACATAGTAGGAACTGCCGCAAAAACCTTATTCGGGACCTTGGACGAAACTGACCTTACGCTTATCAACCAAAACATAGACCATCTTTTTGACGCAAATAATCAATTAACTAATATCGTACACAACCAGACTATAATGATAAAGAACCTAATGGGTGGTGACTCCTTTTCGAAATACGTAAATCAGCTCAACAAAATTGAAAGGGCTCTTGTTACGGCTCAAGATAATGACTTACTAACTAACCAATTTTTAATCCTAGAATCAGTACTAAGTGCCACCACTGACCAACTTATGGAAATTTATCTCGCTATAACGTTAGGTAAACGAGGAATAATTGACCCCACATTCATAGACATTGACAACTTTCTACAGGCATATAACGGCATAATTAAATCTAACTTCATTATTAACCATATAGAGGGAACCAGTCGTAATTTTCAACTCCTATTGGATCTTAGTAAACTTAATATGGCCATAACTAAAGGAAAATTGATCTATCATCTAACCGTCCCCATTTTAGAAGAAAGGGAATGGAACATTCGTAAATACTATGCCATACCTAAACGCTTTGGAAATACTTTTGTCGCGCCCTTAATAGAACATGATATTGTATTAGAACAAGATAACCAGCACATAATGGTAGATAGAACTTACCTCAGCGAATATTGTAGAGACACACCTATTGGGAAAATCTGCGAGAGAACACAACCAACTAAATCCGACTATCACACAAAAAATTGTCAAAATTTGTCGCTTAAACAATTTAACATTGACCCAACTAAATGCCCAACGGCTGTATTCCACATAGAAGAATTAATTTTTATACTTTTAAATTCACCTAATCGTTACATCATGATTCCGGAAAATCCCACTACTATAAACGCAATCTGCAATAATAATTCCCATTTTGAAATTAGTCAGGCATCCATAATCACTAGCGAAACCGATTGTACTCTAGTATACGGCAATAATGTAATGAAGATCGGAGGAAAAATTCAGGAAGTAAAATTAGAACAAATACCTTACAGCTTAAATTTTAACTACTCCTTAAGTGATCTACACATACTAGAAAATCAAATTCCTCGAATTTCAAAATTTGCTCCAAACTTCGAAGACTACAAAATAATGTTAGACCAAATGGATAACCAACTGCAAAACATAAAAGGCCAGCACAGAATACAGACGATAACAGAAACGACTATTAATATACTACAGATAATAGCATGGTGTTCTTTAGGTTTGGTAGGCTTATATGGATTAAGAAAGATTGGACTATTCGATTTATTAGGCAAATGTATTCCTAAAACTGTATGTTTCAAAATTTGTTGCAACGAAAACCACATAACACACCAAGAAATACCGACACAAAATAGTAATGTGCCAACCGAGTTAAGCTGCCACTTCACATCCAGACGGACCAACAACGACTCACCAAGACCAATAAGGAAGTTATCACCATCGGACATCCCGCTTAAACCTATCAAACAATGGACATTACGTTTTGAAGGATCAAAACGAATCTAGCAACGGGGGTGTGACGACTCCCACGGCCTATCATCTCAGACCACCCGGAACAGTACCCAGCATAGTGCCACCCGATTCCCATGGTCAAATTCGACGAACGATAAGACTTACTCCGAAAACTAACCGTGCGAAACCTTTGGCTCATGCTTCGCATGGCACCATCGAACATTCCTCAAGACGACACTATGTATATAAACCCACCAAGCTCTCGAATAAACCAGTCTGCATTTTGAAGCCTACCCGTTGCCACGTCCTTACGCTGTTCATTTTTTTTTAAAACCACTGTTTCCCGATTCCGAGTAATTTCAATTGAAAGTTCTTAGTTCGGATTGAGTGATCGTCGCGACTCTCAGCAATCCTCACTATTTTTAATTTCTACGAGTTAGGATTCGAGTGCGACACGAATCCTTCACTAATAAGTGACAGTTCGAAGCTTGCCCCGTCACAAAACGAAGGAAGAAACGGAGAAACGAAGAAGGAAACGGAGAAATGAAGAAAGAAACGAAGAAACGAAGAAAGAAACGGAGAAACGAAGAAATAAACCGAGAAACGGAGAAAGAAACGGAGAAACGAAGAAAGAAACAGAGAAACGAACAAAGAAACGGAGAAACGAAGAATGAAACGGAGAAACGAAGAAATAAACCGAGAAACGGAGAAAGAAACGGAGAAACGAAGAAAGAAACGGAGAAACGAAGAAAGAAACGGAGAAACGGAGAAATAAATGGCGAAACGGAGAAATAAACGGAGAAACGAAGAAAGAAACGGAGAAACGAAGAAAGAAACGGAGTAACGAAGAAAGAAACGAAGAAACGAAGAAAGAAACGAAGAAACGAAGAAAGAAACGGAGAAACGAAGAAAGAAACGGAGGAAGGAAGAAAGAAACGGAGAAACGAACAAAGAATCGGAGAAACGAAGAATGAAACGGAGTAACGAAGAAAGAAACGAAGAAACGTAGAAAGGAACGGAGAAACGAAGAAAGAAACGGAGAAACGAAGAAAGAAACGGAGAAACGAAGAAAGAAACGGAGAAACGAAGAAAGAAAGGGAGAAACGAAGAAAGAAACGGAGAAACGAACAAAGAAACAGAGAAACGGACAAAGAAACGGAGAAACGGAGAAATAAATGGAGCAACGAAGAAACAAACAGAGAAGCGAACAAAGAAACGGACAAACGAAGAAAGAAACGGAGAAACAGAGAAACGAACAAAGAAACGGAGAAACGAACAAAGAAACGGAAAAATAAATGAAGAAACGAAGAAATAAACGGAGAAACGAAGAAAGGAACGGAGAAACGCACAAAGAAACGGAGAAACGATGAAAGAAACGGACAAACGAAGAAAGAAACGAAGAAATGAAGAAAGAAACGGAGAAACGAAGAAAGAAAAGAAGAATCGGAGAAATAAATGGAGAAACGAAGAAATAAACCGAGAAACGGAGAAAGAAACGGAGAAACGAACAAAGAAACGGAGAAACGAACAAAGAAACGGAGAAATGAACAAAGAAACGGAGAAACGAACAAAGAAATAGAGAAACGGAGAATCGAACAAAGGAACCGAGAAACGAACAAAGAAACGGAGAAACGACCAAAAAACGGAGAAACGAACAAAGAATCCGAGAAACGAAGAACGAAACGGAGAAACGAAGAAAGAAACGGAGAAACGAAGAAAGAAAGGGAGAAACGAAGAAAGAAACGGAGAAACGAACAAAGAAACAGAGAAACGGACAAAGAAACGGAGAAACGGAGAAATAAATGGAGAAACGAAGAAAGAAACGGAGAAACGAAGAAAGAAACAGAGAAACGGACAAAGAAACGGAGAAACGGAGAAATAAATGGAGAAACGAAGAAAGAAACGGAGAAACGAAGAAAGAAACGGAGAAACGCTTCTCCGTATCACCGTTTCTCCGTTTCTCGGTTTCTCCGTTTCCCCGTTTCTCGATTTCTCCGATTCTCGGTTTCTCCGTTTCTCCGTTTCTCGGTTTCTCCGTTTCTCCGTTTCTCGGTTTCTCGGTTTCTCCGTTTCACGGTTTCTCCGTTTCTCCGTTTCGCGGTTTTTCCGTTTCTCGTTTCTCCGATTCTCCGTTTCACCGCTTTTTGTTCGTTTCTCCATTTATTTCTCCGATTCTCCGTTTCTTTCTTCGTTTCTTCGTTTCTTTCTCCGTTTCTTTCTTCGTTTCTCCGTTTCTTTGTTCGTTTCTCCGTTTTTTGGTCGTTTCTCCGTTTCTTTGTTCGTTTCTCCGTTTCTTTGCTCGATTCTCCGTTTCTTTGTTCGTTTCTGTATTTCTTTGTTCGTTTCTCCGTTTCTTTGTTCGTTTCTTCGTTTCCTTGTTCGTTTCTCCGTTTCTTTGTTCGTTTCTCCGTTTCTTTGTTCGTTTCTTCGTTTCTTTGTTCGTTTCTCCGTTTCTTTCATCGTTTCTCCGTTTCTTTGTTCGTTTCTCCGTTTCTTTCTTCGTTTCTCCGTTTCTTTCTTCGTTTCTCCGTTTCTTTCTTCGTTTCTCCGTTTCTTTCTTCCTTTCTGCATTTATTTCTCCGTTTCTCCGTTTCTTTCTTCGTTTCTCCGTTCCTTTCTTCGTTTCTCCGTTTCTTTCATCGTTTCTCCGTTTCTTTGTTCATTTCTCCGTTTCTTTCTTCGTTTCTTCGTTTCTTTCTTCGTTACTCCGTTTCTTCCTTCGTTTCTCCGTTTCTTTCTTCGTTTCTCCGTTTATTTCTTCGTTTCTCCATTTATTTCTCCGCTTTTCCGTTTCTTTCTTCGTTTCTCCGTTTCTTTGTTCGCTTCTCCGTTTCTTTGTTCGTTTCTCCGTTTCTTTCTTCGTTTCTCCGTTTCTTTCTTCGTTTCTCCGTGTCTTTCTCCGTTTCTCGGTTTATTTCTTCGTTTCTCCATTTATTTCTCCGATTCTCCGTTTCTTTCTTCGTTTCTTCGTTACTCCGTTTATTTCTCCGATTCTCCGTTTCTTTCTTCGTTTCTTCGTTACTCCGTTTATTTCTTCGTTTCTCCGTTTCTCTCTTCGTTTCACCGATTCTTTCTTCGTTTCTCCGTTTCTTTGTTCATTTCTCCGTTTCTTTCTTCGCTTCTCCGTTTCTTTGTTCGTTTCTCCGTTTCTTTCTTCGTTTCTCCGTTTCTTTCTTCGTTTCTCCGTGTCTTTCGCCGTTTCTCGGTTTATTTCTTCGTTTCTCCATTTATTTCTCCGATTCTCCGTTTCTTTCTTCGTTTCTTCGTTACTCCGTTTATTTCTCCGATTCTCCGTTTCTTTCTTCGTTTCTTCGTTACTCCGTTTATTTCTTCGTTTCTCCATTTATTTCTCCGTTTCTCCGTTCCTTTCTTCGTTTCTCCGTGTCTTTCATCGTTTCTCCGTTTCTTTCTTCGTTTCTCCGTTTCTTTCTTCGTTTCTCCGTTTCTTTCTTCGTTTCTCCGTTTCTTTGTTCATTTCTACGTTTCTTTCTTCGTTTCTTTCTTCGTTACTCCGTTTCTTTCTTCGTTTCTCCGTTTCTTTCTCCGATTCTCCGTTTCTTTCTTCGTTTCTTTCTTCGTTACTCCGTTTCTTTCTTCGTTCCTCCGTTTCTATCTTCGTTTCTCCGTTTCTTTCTTCATTTCTCCGTTTATTTCTTCGTTTCTCCATTTATTTCTCCGTTTCTCAGTTTCTTTCTTCGTTTCTCCGTTTCTTTGTTCGTTTCTCCGTTTCTTTGTTCGTTTCTTCGTTTCTTTCTTCGTTACTCCGTTTCTTTCTTCGTTTCTCCGTTTCTTTCTCTGTTTCTGCGTTTCTTTGTTCGTTTCTCCGTTTGTTTCTTCATTTCTCCATTTATTTCTCCGTTTCTCCGTTTCTTTGTTCGTTTCTCCATTTCTTTCTCCGTTTCTCGGTTTATTTCTTCGTTTCCCCATTTAGGTGGACCGGAAAGTAATGTCGTTTCTGCGCATGTCACTATTTGATTGTCATTTGTCAGCTCATTGTGTACATTAAAGTCGTAGCAAAGACATTCTGAGGTTATAGTGACTTGTTTAGTTATAAATAATTAAATTTAAAATTTTTCTTTACAATTTTGGGTGAAATGGCCAGCCAAATACCAGAAGAGGTACATATCCGGCATTGCATGCTTTTTGAGTTTCGCAAGGGTAGTAACGCAACAGTTGCTACCAAAAACATTTGCGATGTTTATCCAAATGCATTAGACGTTCGTAAATGCCAAAGGTGGTTTTCCAAGTTCAAATCCGGTAATTTTGATCTTTCCGACTCGTATCGATCAGGAAGACCAACAACGTTAGACAATGACGTGTTAAGTGCGGAAGTGGAAGCAAATCCGTGTCAGACAATCGAGGAATTGTCAAACAGTCTTAACCAACCTTGGTCGACCATCCAAGCACATTTGCAGCAGATTGGGAAAGTAAGCAGAGCAGGTGTTTGGGTCCCGCATAATCTGTCCGAAGAGAACAAGGCTAACCGATCCACCACATGCAACTTATTGCTTCAACGGCACAATACAGAAGCGTTTTTTGATCGCTTGATCACCGGAGATGAAAAGTGGGTTCTTTATGATAATCCAAAACGCAAAAGGCAGTTGCTCTCTCCAAATGAATCGCCACAAAGTACTGCTAAGCCAGGTTTACACCCCAAAAAGGCCCTTTTGTGTGTTTGGTGGAGTATTCGCGGCGTTGTTCATTTTGAAGTGCTGAAACCTGGACAGACTGTGAATGCAGACCTTTACTGTGAACAATTAGATCGTGTAAATAAATCTTTAATTGAAAAGTGGCCAGCGATTGTCAACAGAAAAGGCGTTATTCTGCAACACGATAATGCAAGACCGCACTGCGCAAGACAAACCTTGGCAAAAATTAATGAATTGGGGTGGGAGGTACTGCCTCACCCACCATACTCGCCCGATGTTGCACCATCGGATTTCCATTTATTCCGATCGCTTCAACACTTTCTAAGTGGCAAAAGATTTGCAAATTTGGATGATATTCAAAATGCCATCTCTGTATATTTTGCTCAAAAACCAATTGATTGTTATCGATCCGGCATTGAAAATTTGCACACTAGATGGCAGAAGGTTGTTGATAATGAAGGTGATTATATCATTGATTAAAAATAAAAACTCGTTAAAAATTTATGTGTTTGAATGTAATGTAAGGAAACGACATTACTTTCCGGTCCACCTAATATTTCTTCGATTCTCCGTTTATTTCTTCGTTTCTCCATTTATTTCTCCGTTTCTCCGTTTCTTTGTTCGTTTCTCCATTTATTTCTCCGTGTCTTCGTTTCCTTGTTCGTTTCTCCGTTTCATTGTTCGTTTCTCCGTTTGTTTCTCCGTTTCTCCGTTTCTTTGTTCGTTTCTCCATTTATTTCTCCGTGTCTTCGTTTCTTTGTTCGTTTCTCCGTTTCTTTCTTCGTTTCTTCGTTTCGTTCTTCGTTTCTCCGTTTCTTTCATCGTTTCTCCGTTTCTTTGTTCGTTTCTCCGTTTCTTTGTTCGTTTCTCCGTTTCTTTTTTTCGTTTCTCCGTTTCTTTGTTCGTTTCTCCGTTTCTTTGTTCGTTTCTCCGTTTCTTTGTTCGTTTCTCCATTTCTACGTTTCTTTGTTCGTTTCTCCGTTCCTTTCTTCGTTTCTCCGTTTATTTCGTCGTTTCTCCGTTTCTTTCTTCGTTACCTGTGTCTTTCTTCGTTTCTTCGATTCCTTCTTTGTTTCTCCGTTTCTTTCATCGTTTCTTTCTCCGTTCCTCCGTTTCTTTCTTCGATTCTCCGTTTATTTCTCCGTTTCTTTCTTCGTTCCTCCGTTTCTTTCTTTGTTTCTCCGTTTCTTTCTTCATTTCTCCGTTTATTTCTTCGTTTCTCTGTTCCATTCTTCGTTTCTGCGTTTCTTTGTTCGTTTCTCCGTTTCTTTCTTCGTTTCTTCGTTTCTTTCTTCGTTTCTCCGTTTCTTTCATCGTTTCTCCGTTTCTTTCTCCGTTTCTCCGTTTCGATTAAATGATTGTAATAATTATAATTTCTATTATAAATCATTTGAGCTATAGTTAAATTATACACTAATACTCTAAATACATATTTAATATATTTTTTAATCTCTTTAGCCTCCAGAAGAATTTTATTTATACTATTTACTGTATATTATAATTTACACAGAATCGGAAATAAATCTAATTATTTATTTATAATAATTATTGTTCATTCACTTATTTTACCAAACATTTCGATTCTTCATGTATTAATCAAATGTTAAATTGATATATCTCATAGACAATTATTACTTTCCATGTTTTAACACTTTAAGAAACATCTCTTTACTTTGAAGTTCGATCAAAATCAATTGCTAGAGGCGAATCAATCATTTTTAATGCATAAATAAGATGCACATTGTTCGATCAGCATAGGGAACATGCGTAAATGTTAATAACAATCTCTGAAATGAACAAACATTCACAGAAACCGTTCGCCTTCGCAGACTTCGCAATATTTTGACATTTATTTATCATAATTAATAACAACCGTCGTTGGACCGTAGATTAAACAATTTTTGACAATGTTTCGGTATAAAAAGCCATCAATTTCTTGAAATATTTGGTTAGATCGAACAAGTACGATCGAAGAAGCCGTGGAATAAAATAAATGAATATTTCTCTACATATCGGAATTATAGTTTGTATGTATGCAAATATATTCTGAACCCGCTATTACAAATCCCTGTACCGTGGCAATTACGTGGGTTGCCATCTATTGGAGAAAGGGTTAAACTACACTTAAGGGGTGAAAACACCTGGCGGAGAAACGCTCAAGTTTGTCGAGGAATTGTTCTAATTTCCACAAATAGATGGCGCGACAAGTACAATTTACCGACATTAGAGATAAGTATTTCCATTTGTATGATATTCCCTACCGTGCGATAAAATAAATAAATACTTTTGTACAAACTTTTGTATGTTTCATCTTTCGAATAAATGTAAAATTAAACCTTCCCCGGTAAATTTTATTCTTGAATTTATTAATGTTTCTAGGACGATTTATTTCAGTATAAAGAGTGCTATAGGTGGGAAATTTGTGTACATAATAATTATTGAGTATAAAATAATTTTTCTTTTATTAGATGTTAATATATTAAATAAGGAAGAAGAGTTCATCTTTATTATCTTAAATATAAAATTAAAATTAAAGAAATATTTGAATATAAAATGAAATATGTTAAAAATGTATTTTTGTTAATTATTAATAAAATAACTATAATAGATGTTTGTATAACAGATGAATATCCTATAATTATTATGATTGATTTTTTTGTTTAAGCAAATGATACGGGCAATAATTACATTAATTAGGCAAATAACATAAATTTCATTATTAAATTTTAATATGAGTTCTATAATAATTACAGGGATTAATTTTATTAAAGTTATTATAAAGAATATATTAATTCAATTTAATGAACAAATTAAAGAAATGAATCGAACATTTAAAGAGTACATCCCAATTATTAAGATAATGAAAAAAAAATAATTATTATAAATAAATAATTAGATTTATTTCCGATTCTGTGTAAATTATTATATATAGTAAATAGTATAAATAAAATTCTTCTGGAGGCTAAAGAGATTAAAAAATATATTAAATATGTATGTAGAGTATTAGTGTCTAATTTAACTATAGATCAAATGATTTATAATAGAAATTATAAATATTATAATCATTTAATCGAAACGGAGAAACGGAGAAACGGAGAAACGATGAAACGAAGGAAGAAACGGAGAAACGAAGAAAGAAACGGAGAAACGAAGAAAGAAACTGAGAAACGAAGAAAGAAACGGAGAAACGAAGAAAGAAACGGAGAATCGGAGAAATAAATGGAGAAACGAAGAAATAAACCGAGAAACGAAGAAAGGAACGGAGAAACGGAGAAATAAATAGAGAAACGAAGAAATAAACGGAGAAACGAAGAAAGAAACGGAGAAACGGACAAAGAAACGGAGAAACGAAGAAAGAAACGGAGAAACGAAGAAAGAAACGGAGAATCGGTGAAATAAATGGAGAAACGAAGAAATAAACCGAGAAACGGAGAAAGAAACAGAGAACCGAACAAAGAAACGGAGAAATGAAGAAAGAAACGGAGAAACGAACAAAGAAACGGAGAAACGTACTAAGAAACGGAGAAACGAAGAAAGAAACGGAGAAACGAAGAAAGAAACGCAGAAACGAAGAAAGAAACGGAGAAACGAAGAAAGAAACGGAGAAACGAAGAAAGAAACGGAGAAACGAAGAAAGATACGGAGAAACGGACAAATAAATGGAGAAAAGAAGAAATAAACGGAGAAACGAACAAAGAAACGGAGAAACGAACAAAGAAACGGAGAAACGAAGAAAGAAACGGAGAAACAAAGAAAGAAACGGAGAAACGGACAAAGAAACGGAGAAACGAAGAAAGAAACGGAGAAACGAAGAAAGAAACGGAGAAACGAACAAAGAAACGGAGAAACGAACAAAGCGACGGTGAAACGAACAAAGAAACGGAGAAACGAAGAAAGAAACGCAGAAACGAAGAAAGAAACGGAGAAACGAAGAAAGAAACGGAGAAACGAAGAAAGAAACGGAGAAACGAAGAAAGAAACGGAGAAACGAAGAAAGAAACGGTGAAACGAAGAAAGAAACGGAGAAACGGAGAAATAAATGGAGAAACGAAGAAATAAACGTAGAAACGAAGAAAGAAACGGAGAAACGAAGAAAAAAACGGAGTAACGAAGAAAGAAACGAAGAAACGAAGAAAGAAACGGAGAATCGGAGAAATAATTGGAGAAACGAAGAAATAAACCGAGAAACGGAGAAAGAAACGGAGAAACGAAGAAGGAAACGGAGAAACGAACAAAGAAACGGAGAAACGAACAAAGAAACGGAGAAACGAACAAAGAAACGGAGAAACGAAGAAAGAAACGGAGAAACGGAGAAATAAATGGAGAAACGAAGAAAGAAACGGAGAAACGAAGAAAGAAACGGAGAAACGGAGAAATAAATGGAGAAACGAAGAAATAAACGGAGAAACGAACAAAGAAACGGAGAATCGGAGAAATAAATGGAGAAACGAAGAAATAAACCGAGAAACGGAGAAAGAAACGGAGAAACGAAGAAGGAAACGGAGAAACGAAGAAGGAAACGTAGAAACGAAGAAAGAAACGGAGAAACGAAGAAAGAAACGGAGTAACGAAGAAAGAAACGAAGAAACGGAGAATCGGAGAAATAAATGGAGAAATGAAGAAATAAACCGAGAAACGGAGAAAGAAACGGAGAAACGAGGAAGGAAACGGAGAAACGAAGAAAGAAACGGAGAAACGAAGAAATAAACGGAGAAACGAAGAAAGAAACGTAGAAACGAAGAAAGAAACGGAGAAACGAAGAAAGAAACGGAGTAACGAAGAAAGAAACGAAGAAACGGAGAATCGGAGAAATAATTGGAGAAACGATGAAATAGACCGAGAAACGGAGAAAGAAACGGAGAAACGAACAAAGAAACGGAGAAACGAAGAAAGAAACGGAGGAACGAAGAAAGAAACGGAGAAACGAACAAAGAAACGGAGAAACGTTTCTCCGCTTCTCCGTTTCTCCGTTTCTCGGTTTCTCTGTTTCTCCGTTTCTCGGTTTCTCCGTTTCTCCGTTTCTCCGTTTCTCCGTTTCTCCGTTTCTCCGTATCTCCGTTTCTCCGTTTCTCGGTTTCTCGGTTTCTCCGTTTCTCCGTCTCTCGGTTTCTCCGTTTCTCGGTTTCTCCGTTTCTCCGTTTCTCCGTTTCTCCGTTTCTCGGTTTTTCCGTTTCTCCGTTTCACCGTTTTTTGTACGTTTCTCCATTTATTTCTCCGATTCTACGTTTCTTTCTTCGTTTCTTCGTTCCTTTCTTTGTTTAATCGTTTCTTTCTTCGTTACTCCGTTTCTTTCTTCGTTTCTCCGTTTCTTTCTTCGTTTCTCCGTTTCTTTCTTCGTTTCTCCGTTTATTTCTTCGTTTCTCCATTTAGTTCTCCGTTTCTCCGTTTCTTTGTTCGTTTCTCCGTTTCTTTGTTCGTTTCTCGGTTTCTTTCTTCGATTCTCCGTTTCTTTGTTCGTTTCTCCGTTTCTCGGTTTATTTCTCCGTTTCTCCATTTATTTCTCCGATTCTCCGTTTCTTTCTTCGTTTCTTCGTTTCTTTCTTCGTTAGTCCGTTTCTTTCTTCGTTTCTCCACTTATTTCTCCGATTCTCCGTTTCTTTCTTCGTTTCTTCGTTTCTTTCTTCGTTACTCCGTTTCTTTCTTCGTTTCTCCGTTTCTTTATTCGATTCTCCGTTTCTTTCTTCGATTCTCCGTTTATTTCTTCGTTTCTCCATTTATTTCTCCGTTTCTCCGTTTCTATCTTTGTTTCTCCGGTTCTTTGTTCGTTTCTCCGTTTCTTTGTTCGTTTCTCCGTTTCTTTCTTCTATTCTCCGTTTCTTTCTTCGTTTCTCCGTTTCTTTCTTCATTTCTCCGTTTCTTAGTTCATTTCTCCGTTTCTTTCTTTGTTTCTTCGTTTCTTTCTTCGTAACTCCGTTTCTTTCTTCGTTTCTCCATTTATTTCTCCGTTTCTCTCTTTCTTTCTTCGTTTCTCCGTTTCTTTGTTCGTGTCTCCGTTTCTTTGTTCGTTTCTCCGTTTCTTTGTTCGTTTCTCCGTTTCTTTCTCCGTTTCACGGTTTATTTCTTCGTTTCTCCATTTATTTCTCCGATTCTCCGTTTCTTTCTTCGTTACTCCGATTCTTTCTTCGTTTCTCCGTTTCTTTCTTCGTTTCTCCGTTTCTTTCTTCGTTTCTCCGTTTATTTCTTCGTTTCTCCATTTATTTCTCCGTTTCTCCGTTTCTTTCTTCGTTTCTCCGTTTCTTTCTTCGTTTCTCCGTTTATTTCTTCGTTTCTCCATTTATTTCTCCGTTTCTCCGTTTCTTTCTTCGTTTCTCCGTTTCTTTGTTCGTTTCTCCGTTCCTTTCTTTGTTTAATCGTTTCTTTCTTCGTTACTCCGTTTCTTTCTTCCTTTCTCCATTTATTTCTCCGCTTCTTTCTTCGTTTCTCCGTTTCCTTGTTCGTTTCTTCGTTTCTTTCTCCGTTACTACGTTTCTTTCTTCGTTTCTCCGTTTCTTTCTTCGTTTCTCCGTTCCTTTCTTCGTTTCTCCGTTTATTTCTTCGTTTCTCCATTTATTTCTCCGCTTCTCCGTTTCTTTCTTCGTTTCTCCGTTTCTTTCTTCGTTTCTCCGTTTATTTCTTCGTTTCTCCATTTATTTCTCCGATTCTCCGTTTCTTTCTTCGTTTCTTTCTTCGTTACTCCGTTTCTTTCTTCGTTTCTCCGTTTCTTTCTTCGTTTCTCCGTTTCTTTCTTCGTTTGTCCGTTTATTTCTTCGTTTCTCCATTTATTTCTCCGTTTCTCAGTTTCTTTCTTCGTGTCTCTGTTTCTTTCTTCGTTTCTCCGTTTCTTTGTTCGTTTCTCCGTTTCTTTGTTCGTTTCTCCGTTTCTTTCTTCGTTTCTCCGTTTTTTTCTTGTTTTCTCCGTTTCTTTCTTCGTTTCTCCGTTTCTTTCTTCGTTTCTCCGTTTATTTCTTCGATTCTCCATTTATTTCTCCGTTTCTCCGTTTCTTTCTTCGTTTCTCCGTTTCTTTGCTCGTTTCTCCGTTTCTTTTTTTCGTTTCTCCGTTTCTTTGTTCGTTTCTCCGTTTCTTTGTTCGTTTCTCCGTTTCTTTGTTCGTTTCTCCATTTCTACGTTTCTTTGTTCGTTTCTCCGTTCCTTTCTTCGTTTCTCCGTTTATTTCGTCGTTTCTCCGTTTCTTTCTTCGTTACCTGTGTCTTTCTTCGTTTCTTCGATTCTTTCTTTGTTTCTCCGTTTCTTTCATCGTTTCTTTCTCCGTTCCTCCGTTTCTTTCTTCGATTCTCCGTTTATTTCTCCGTTTCTTTCTTCGTTCCTCCGTTTCTTTCTTTGTTTCTCCGTTTCTTTCTTCATTTCTCCGTTTATTTCTTCGTTTCTCTGTTCCATTCTTCGTTTCTGCGTTTCTTTGTTCGTTTCTCCGTTTCTTTCTTCGTTTCTTCGTTTCTTTCTTCGTTTCTCCGTTTCTTTGCTCGTTTCTCCGTTTCTTTTTTTCGTTTCTCCGTTTCTTTGTTCGTTTCTCCGTTTCTTTGTTCGTTTCTCCGTTTCTTTGTTCGTTTGTCCGTTTATTTCTTCGTTTCTCCATTTATTTCTCCGTTTCTCAGTTTCTTTCTTCGTGTCTCTGTTTCTTTCTTCGTTTCTCCGTTTCTTTGTTCGTTTCTCCGTTTCTTTGTTCGTTTCTCCGTTTCTTTCTTCGTTTCTCCGTTTCTTTCTTCTTTTCTCCGTTTATTTCTTCGTTTTTCCATTTATTTCTCCGTTTCTCAGTTTCTTTCTTCGTTTCTCTGTTTCTTTGTTCGTTTCTCCGTTTCTTTGTTCGTTTCTCCGTTTCTTTGTTCGTTTCTCCGTTTCTTTCTTCGTTTCTCCGTTTCTTTCTTCTTTTCTCCGTTTCTTTGTTCGTTTCTCCGTTTCTTTGTTCGTTTCTCCATTTCTACGTTTCTTTGTTCGTTTCTCCGTTCCTTTCTTCGTTTCTCCGTTTATTTCGTCGTTTCTCCGTTTCTTTCTTCGTTACCTGTGTCTTTCTTCGTTTCTTCGATTCTTTCTTTGTTTCTCCGTTTCTTTCATCGTTTCTTTCTCCGTTCCTCCGTTTCTTTCTTCGATTCTCCGTTTATTTCTCCGTTTCTTTCTTCGTTCCTCCGTTTCTTTCTTTGTTTCTCCGTTTCTTTCTTCATTTCTCCGTTTATTTCTTCGTTTCTCTGTTCCATTCTTCGTTTCTGCGTTTCTTTGTTCGTTTCTCCGTTTCTTTCTTCGTTTCTTCGTTTCTTTCTTCGTTTCTCCGTTTCTTTCATCGTTTCTCCGTTTCTTTCTCCGTTTCTCCGTTTCGATTAAATGATTGTAATAATTATAATTTCTATTATAAATCATTTGAGCTATAGTTAAATTATACACTAATACTCTAAATACATATTTAATATATTTTTTAATCTCTTTAGCCTCCAGAAGAATTTTATTTATACTATTTACTGTATATTATAATTTACACAGAATCGGAAATAAATCTAATTATTTATTTATAATAATTATTGTTCATTCACTTATTTTACCAAACATTTCGATTCTTCATGTATTAATCAAATGTTAAATTGATATATCTCATAGACAATTATTACTTTCCATGTTTTAACACTTTAAGAAACATCTCTTTACTTTGAAGTTCGATCAAAATCAATTGCTAGAGGCGAATCAATCATTTTTAATGCATAAATAAGATGCACATTGTTCGATCAGCATAGGGAACATGCGTAAATGTTAATAACAATCTCTGAAATGAACAAACATTCACAGAAACCGTTCGCCTTCGCAGACTTCGCAATATTTTGACATTTATTTATCATAATTAATAACAACCGTCGTTGGACCGTAGATTAAACAATTTTTGACAATGTTTCGGTATAAAAAGCCATCAATTTCTTGAAATATTTGGTTAGATCGAACAAGTACGATCGAAGAAGCCGTGGAATAAAATAAATGAATATTTCTCTACATATCGGAATTATAGTTTGTATGTATGCAAATATATTCTGAACCCGCTATTACAAATCCCTGTACCGTGGTAATTAAATGGGTTGCCATCTATTGGAGAAAGGGTTAAACTACACTTAAGGGGTGAAAACACCTGGCGGAGAAACGCTCAAGTTTGTCGAGGAATTGTTCTAATTTCCACAAATAGATGGCGCGACAAGTACAATTTACCGACATTAGAGATAAGTATTTCCATTTGTATGATATTCCATACCGTGCGATAAAATAAATAAATACTTTTGTACAAACTTTGGTATGTTTCATCTTTCGAATAAATGTAAAATTAAACCTTCCACGGTAAATTTTATTCTTGAACATATTAATGTTTCTAGGACGAATTATTTCAGTATAAAGAGTGCTATAGGTGGGAAATTTGTGTACATAATAATTATTGAGTGTAAAATAATTTTTCTTTTATTAGAGGTTAATATATTAAATAAGGAAGAAGATTTAATCTTTATTATTTTAAATATAAAAATTAAAATTGAAGAAATTATTGAATATAAAATGTAATATGTTAAAAATGTATTTTTGTTAATTATTAATAAAATAACTATAATAGATGTTTGTATAACAGATGAATATTCTGTAATTATTATGATTGATTTTTTTGTTTAAGCAAATGATAGGGGCAATAATTACATTAATTAGGCAAATAAAATAAATTTCATTATTAAATTTTAATATGAGTTGTTTAATAATTATAGGGATTAATTTTATTAAAGTTATTATAAAGAATAGATTAATTCAATTTAATGAATAAATTAAAGAAATGAATCGAACATTCAAAGAGTTCATCCCAATTTTTAAGATAGGTGAACAAAAAATAATTATTATAAATAAATAATTAGATATATTTCCGATTCTGTGTAAATTATTATATATAGTAAATGGTATAAATAAAATTCTTCTGGAGACCAAAGAGATTAAAAAATATATTAAATATGTATTTAGAGTATTAGTGTCTAATTTAACTATAGATCAAATGATTTATAATAGAAATTATAAATATTATAATCATTTAACCGAAACGGGGAAACGGAGAAACGGAGAAACGATGAAACGAAGGAAGAAACGGAGAAACGAAGAATGAAACGGAGAAATGAAGAAAGAAACGAAGAAACGAAAAAAGAAACGCAGAAACGAACAAAGAAACGGAGAAACGAAGAAAGAAACGGAGAAACGGACAAAGAAACGGAGAAACGAAGAAAGAAACGGAGAAACGAACAAAGAAACGGAGAAACGAACAAAGAAACGGAGAAACGAACAAAGAAACGGAGAAACGAAGAGAGAAACGGAGAAACGGAGAAACGAAGAAATAAACGAAGAAAGAATCGGAGAAATGAACAAAGAAACGGAGAAACGAAGAAAGAAACCTAGAAACGAAGAAAGAAACGACGAAACGAAGAAAGAAACGGAGAAACGAACAAAGAAACGGAGAAGCGAAGAAAGAAACGGAGAAACGAACAAAGAAACGGAGAAACGAACATAGAAACGGAGAAACGAAGAAAGAAACGGAGAAACGAACAAAGAAACGGGGAAACGAACAAAGAAACAGAGCAACGAACAAAGAAGCTAAGACACGGAGAAATAAATGGAGAAACGAACAAATAAACGGAGAAACGAACAAAGAAACGGAGAAACAAAGAAAGAAACGGAGAAACGAAGAAATAAACGGAGAAACGAACAAAGAAACGGAGAAACGAAGAAAGAAGCGGAGAAACGAACAAAGAAACGGAGAAACGAACAAAGAAACGGAGGAACGAAGAAAGAAACGGAGAAACGAACAAAGAAACGGAGAAACGAACAAAGAAACGGAGGAACGAAGAAAGAAACGGAGAAACGAAGAAAGAAACGGAGAAACGAAGAAAGAAACGGAGAAACGAAGAAAGAAACGGAGAAACGGAGAAATAAATGGAGAAACGAAGAAATAAACGAAGAAACGAAGAAAGAATCGGAGAAATGAACAAAGAAACGGAGAAACGAAGAAAGAAACCTGGAAACGAACAAAGAAACGGAGAAACGAACATAGAATCGGTGAAACAAACAAAGAAACGGAGAAACGAACAAAGAAACGGAGGAACGAAGACATAAACGGAGAAACGATGAAAGAAACGGAAAACGAAGAAAGAAACGGAGAAACGAAGAAAGAAACGGAGAAACGAAGAAAGAAACTGAGAAACGAAGAAAGAAACGGAGAATCGGAGAAATAAATAGAGAAACGAAGAAATAAACCGAGAAACGGAGAAAGAGACGGAGAAACGAACAAAGAAACGGAGAAACGGAGAAACGAACAAAGAAACGGAGAAACGAACAAAGAAACGGAGAAACGAACAAAGAAACGGTGAAACGAACAAAGAAACAGAGAAACGAACAAAGAAACGGAGAAACGAACAAAGAAACGGAGAAACGAAGAAAGAAATGGAGAAACGAAGAGAGAAACGGAGTAACGAAAAAAGAAACGTAGAAACGAAGAAAGAAACGGAGAATCGGAGAAATAAATGGAGAAACGAAGAAAAAAACCGAGAAACGGAGAAACGAACAAAGAAACGGAGAAACGGACCAAGAAACGGAGAAACGAACAAAGAAACGGAGAAACGAACAAAGAAACGGAGAAACGAACAAAGAAACGGAGGAACGAACAAAGAAACGGAGAAACGAACAAAGAAACGGAGAAACGAACAAAGAAACGGAGAAACGAACGAATAAACATAGAAACGAACAAAGAAACGGAGAAACGAACAAAGAAACGGAGATCCGAAGAGAGAAACGGAGAAACGGAGAAATAAATGGAGAAACGAAGAAATAAACGGAGAAACGAAGAAAGAAACGTAGAAACGAAGAAAGAAACGAAGAAAGAAACGGAGAATCGGAGAAATAAATGGAGAAACGAAGAAATAAACCGTGAAACGGGGAAAGAAACGGAGAAACGAACAAAGAAACGGAGAAACGGACCAAGAAACGGAGAAACGAACAAAGAAACGGAGAAACGAACAAAGAAACGGAGAAACGAACAAAGAAACGGAGAAACGAACAAAGAAACGGAGGAACGAAGAAAGAAACGGAGAAACGAACAAAGAAACGGAGAAACGAACAAAGAAACGGAGAAACGAACAAAGAAACGGAGAAACGAACGAATAAACATAGAAACGAACATAGAAACGGAGAAACTAAGAAAGAAACGGAGAATCGGAGAAATAAATGGAGAAACGAAGAAATAAACCGAGAAACGGAGAAAGAAACGGAGAAACGAACAAAGAAACGGAGAAACGAAGAAAGAAACGGAGAAACGAACAAAGAAACGGAGAAACGAAGAAAGAAACAGAGAATCGAAGAAAGAAACGGAGAAACGGAGAAATAAATGGAGAAACGAAGAAATAAACGGAGAAACGAAGAAAGAAACGGAGAAACGAAGAAAGAAACGGAGAAACGAAGAATGAAACGGAGTAACGAAGAAAGAAACGAAGAAAGAAACGGAGAAACGGAGAAATAAATGGAGAAACGAAGAAATAAACGAAGAAACGAAGAAAGAATCGGAGAAATGAACAAAGAAACGGAGAAACGAAGAAAGAAACCTGGAAACGAACAAAGAAACGGAGAAACGAACATAGAAACGGTGAAACAAACAAAGAAACGGAGAAACGAACAAAGAAACGGAGGAACGAAGACATAAACGGAGAAACGATGAAAGAAACGGAAAACGAAGAAAGAAACGGAGAAACGAAGAAAGAAACGGAGAAACGAAGAAAGAAACTGAGAAACGAAGAAAGAAACGGAGAATCGGAGAAATAAATAGAGAAACGAAGAAATAAACCGAGAAACGGAGAAAGAGACGGAGAAACGAACAAAGAAACGAAGAAACGAAGAAAGAAACGGAGAATAGGAGAAATAAATGGAGAAACGAAGAAAAAAACCGAGAAACGGAGAAACGAACAAAGAAACGGAGAAACGGACCAAGAAACGGAGAAACGAACAAAGAAACGGAGAAACGAACAAAGAAACGGAGAAACGAACAAAGAAACGGAGGAACGAAGAAAGAAACGGAGAAACGAACAAAGAAACGGAGAAACGAACAAAGAAACGGAGAAACGAACGAATAAACATAGAAACGAACAAAGAAACGGAGAAACGAACAAAGAAACGGAGAAACGAAGAGAGAAACGGAGAAACGGAGAAATAAATGGAGAAACGAAGAAATAAACGGAGAAACGAAGAAAGAAACGTAGAAACGAAGAAAGAAACGAAGAAAGAAACGGAGAATCGGAGAAATAAATGGAGAAACGAAGAAATAAACCGTGAAACGGGGAAAGAAACGGAGAAACGAACAAAGAAACGGAGAAACGGAGAAACGAACAAAGAAACGGAGAAACGAACAAAGAAACGGAGAAACGAACAAAGAAACGGAGGAACGAAGAAAGAAACGGAGAAACGAACAAAGAAACGGAGAAACGAACAAAGAAACGGAGAAACGAACGAATAAACATAGAAACGAACATAGAAACGGAGAAACTAAGAAAGAAACGGAGAATCGGAGAAATAAATGGAGAAACGAAGAAATAAACCGAGAAACGGAGAAAGAAACGGAGAAACGAACAAAGAAACGGAGAAACGAAGAAAGAAACGGAGAAACGAACAAAGAAACGGAGAAACGAAGAAAGAAACAGAGAATCGAAGAAAGAAACGGAGAAACGGAGAAATAAATGGAGAAACGAAAAAATAAACGGAGAAACGAAGACAGAAACGGAGAAACGAAGAAAGAAACGGAGAAACGAAGAATGAAACGGAGTAACGAAGAAAGAAACGAAGAAAGAAACGGAGAATCGGAGAAATAAATGGAGAAACGAAGAAATAAACAGTGAAACGGGGAAAGAAACGGAGAAACGAACAAAGAAACGGAGAAACGAACACAGAAACCGAGAAACGAAGAAAGAAACGGAGTAACGAAGAAAGAAACGAAGAAACGAAGAAAGAAACGGAGAAATGAACAAAGAAACGGACAAACGAAGAAAGAAACGGAGAAACGAAGAAAGAAACGGAGAAACGAAGAAAGAAATGGAGAAACGAAGAAAGAAACGGAGAAACGAAGAAAGAAACGGAGAAGCGAAGAAAAAAACGGAGATACGAAGAAAGAAGCGGAGAAACAAACAAAGAAACGGAGATGCGAAGAAAGAAACGGAGAAACGTACAAAGAAACGGAGAAACGAAGAAAGAAACGGAGAAACGGCGAAATAAATGGAGAAACGAACAAAGAACCGAAGAAACGAACAAAGAAACGGAGAAACGAACAAAGAAACGGAGAAACGAAAAAGGAAACGGAGAACCGTTTCTCCGTTTCTCCGTTTCACGGTTTCTCCGTTTCTCCGTTTCTCGGTTTCTCCGTTTACCCGTTTCTCCTTTTCTCGGTTTCCCCGTTTCTCCGTTTCTCGGTTTCTCCGTTTCTCGGTTTCTCCGTTTCTCCGTTTCTCCGTTTCTCGGTTTCTCCGTTTCTCGGTTTCTCCGTTTCTCCGTTTCTCCGTTTCGGTTAAATGATTATAGTAGTTATAATTTCTATTATAAATCATTTGAGCTATAGTTAAATTATACACTAATACTCTAAATACATAATTAATATATTTTTTAATCTCTTTAGCCTCCAGAAGAGTTTTGTTTATACTATTTACTGTATATAATAATTTACACAGAATCGGAAATAAATCTAATTATTTATTTATAATAATTATTTTTTATTCACTTATTTTGCCAAAAATTTCGATTCTCCATGTATTAATCAAATGTTAAATTGATATATCTCATAGACAATTATTATTTTCCATGTTTTAAAACTTTAAGAAACATCTCTTTACTTTGAAGTTCGATCAAAATCAATTGTTAGAGGCGAATCAATCATTTTTAATGCATAAATAAGATGCACATTGTTCGATCAATATAGGGAACATGCGTAAATGTTAATAACAATCGCTGAAATGAACGAAAATTCACCGAAACCATTCGTCCTCGAAGATTTCGCAATATCTTGATGTTTGTTTATCATAATTATTAACAACCGTCGTTGGGTCGTAGATTAAACAATTTTTGACAATGTTTCGGTATAAAAAGCCATCAATTTCTTGAAATATTTGGTTAGATCGAACAAATACGATCGAAGAAGCCGTGGGATAAAATAAATGAATATTTCTCTACATATCGGAATTATAGTTTGTATGTATGCAAATATATTCTGAACCCGCAATTACAAATCCCTGTAACGTGGTAATTACATGGGTTGCCATCTATTGGAGAAAGGGTTAAACTACACTTAAGGGGTGAAAACACCTGGCGGAGAAACGCTCAAGTTTGTCGAGGAATTGTTTTTATTTCACAAATAGATGGCGCGACAAGTACAATTTACCGACATTAGAAATAAGTATTCCCATTTGTATGATATTCCCTACCGTGCGATAAAATAAATAAATACTTTTGTACAAACTTTTGTATGTTTCATCTTTCGAATAAATGTAAAATTAAACCTTCCACGGTAAATTTTATTCTTGAATTTATTAATGTTTCTAGGACGATTTATTTCAGTATAAAGAGTGCTATAGGTGGGAAATTTGTGTACATAATAATTATTGAGTATAAAATAATTTTTCTTTTATTAGAGGTTAATATATTAAATAAGGAAGAAGAGTTAATCTTTATTATTTTAAATATAAAAATTAAAATTAAAGAAATTATTGAATATAAAATGAAATAAGTTAAAAATGTATTTTTGTTAATTATTAATAAAATAACTATAATAGATGTTTGTATAACAGATGAATATTCTATAATTATTATGATTGATTTTTTTGTTTAAGCAAATGATAGGGGCAATAGTTACATTAATTAGGCAAATAAAATAAATTTTAATATGAGTTCTACAATAATTATAGGGATTAATTTTATTAAAGTTATTATACAGAATAGATTTATTCAATTTAATGAATAAATTAAAGAAATGAATCGAACATTTAAAGAGTACATCCCAATTTTTAAGCTAAGTGAAAAAAAAATAATTATTATAAATAAATAATTAGATTTATTTCCGATTCTGTGTAAATTATTAAATATAGTAAATAGTATAAATAAAATTCTTCTGGAGGCTAGCGAGATTAAAAAATATATTAAATATGTATTTAGAGTATTAGTGTCTAATTTAACTATAGATCAAATGATTTATAATAGAAATTATAAATATTATAATCATTTAATCGAAACGGAGAAACGGAGAAACGGAGAAACGATGAAACGATGGAAGAAACGGAGAAACGAAGAAAGAAACGGAGAAACGAAGAAAGAAACGGAGAAACAAAGAAAGAAACTGAGAAACGAAGAAAGAAACGGAGAAACGAAGAAAGAAACGGAGAAACGAAGAAATAAACGGAGCAACGAAGAAAGAAACGGAGTAACGAAGAAAGAAACGAAGAAGTGAAGAAAGAAACGGAGAATCGGAGAAATAAATGGAGAAACGAAGAAATAAACCGAGAAACGGAGAAAGAAACGGAGAAAAGAACAAAGAAACGGAGAAACGAAAAAAGAAACAGAGAAACGATGAAAGAAACGGAGAAACGGAGAAATAAATGTAGAAACGAAGAAATAAACGGAGAAACGAACAAAGAAACAGAGAAACGAAGAAAGAAACGGAGAAACGGAGAAATAAATGGAGAAACGAAGAAATAAACGGAGAAACGAAGAAAGAAACGGAGAAACGAAGAAAGAAACGGAG
Organism: Ptiloglossa arizonensis; assembly: GCF_051014685.1. Taxonomy (NCBI): domain Eukaryota; kingdom Metazoa; phylum Arthropoda; class Insecta; order Hymenoptera; family Colletidae; genus Ptiloglossa; species Ptiloglossa arizonensis. Next base: position 548,075 of record NW_027478624.1, on the reverse strand, counting down.
AAACGAAGAAAGAAATGGAGTAACGAAGAAAGAAACGAAGAAACGAAGAAAGAAACGGAGAAACGAAGAAAGAAACGGAGAAACGGAGAAATAAATGGAGAAACGAAGAAATAAACGGAGAAACGAACAAAGAAACGGAGAAACGAAGAAAGAAACGGAGAAACGAAGAAAGAAACGGAGAAACGAAGAAAGAAACGGAGATACGAAGAAAGAAACGGAGAAACGAACAAAGAAACGGAGAAACGAAGAATGAAACGGAGAAACGAACAAAGAAACGGAGAAACGAACAAAGAAACGTTTCTCCGTTTCTCCGTTTCTCCGTTTTTCCGTTCCTCCGTTTCTCCGTTTCTCCGTATCTTGGTTTCTCCGTTTCTCCGTTTCTCCGTTTCTCGATTTCCCCGTTTCTCCGTTTCTCGGTTTCTCCGTTTCTCCGTTTCTCGGTTTCTCCGTTTCTCTGTTTCTCGGTTTCTCCGTTTCTCCGTTTCTCTGTTTCACCGTTTTTTGGTCGTTTCTCCATTTATTTCTCCGATTCTCCGTTTCTTTCTTCGTTTCTCCGTTTCTTTCATCGTTTCTCCGTTTCTTTCTTCGTTCCTCCGTTTCTTTCTTCGATTCTCCGTTTATTTCTTCGTTTCTCCATTTATTTCTCCGTTTCTCCGTTTCTTTGTTCGCTTCTCCATTTATTTCTCCGTGTCTTCGTTTCCTTGTTCGTTTCTCCGTTTCATTGTTCGTTTCTCCGTTTGTTTCTTCGTTTCTGCGTTTCTTTCTTCGTTTCTCCGTTTCTTTCATCGTTTCTCCGTTTCTTCGTTCGTTACTCCGTTTCTTTCATCGTTTCTCCGTTTCTTTGTTCGTTTCTCCGTTCCTTTCTTTGTTTCTCCGTTTAATTATTCGTTTCTCCATTTATTTCCCCGTTTCTCCGTTTCTTTCTTTGTTTCTCCGTTTCTTTGTTCGTTTCACCGTTTATTTCTTCATTTCTCCATTTATTTCTCCCATTCTCCGTTTCTTTCTTCGTTTCTCCGTTTATTTGTTCGTTTCTCCATTTATTTCTCCGTTTCTCCGTTTCTTTGTCCGTTTCTCAGTTTCTCCGTTTCTTTGTTCGTTTCTACGGTCCTTCCTGCGTTTCTCCGTTTATTTGTTCGTTTCTCCATTTTTTTCTCCGTTTCTCCGTTTCTTTGTCCGTTTCTCAGTTTCTCCGTTTCTTTGTTCGTTTCTCCGTTCCTTTCTTCGTTTCTCCGTTTATTTCTTCGTTTCTCCATTTATTTCTCCGTTTCTCCGTTTCTTTCTTCGTTTTTCCGTTTCTTTGTTCGTTTCTCCGTTTCTTTGTTCGTTTCTCCGTTTCTTTCTTCGTCTCTCCGTTTCTTTGTTCGTTTCTCCGTTTTTTTCCCCGTTTCTTCGTTTCTTTCTTCGTTTCTCCGTTTCTTTGTTCGTTTCTCCGTTTCTTTCCCTGTTTCTCCGTTTCTTTGTTCGTTTCTCCGTTTGTTTCTTCATTTCTCCATTTATTTCTCCGTTTCTCCGTTTCTTTGTTCGTTTCTCCATTTCTTTCTCCGTTTCTCGGTTTATTTCTTCGTTTCCCCATTTATTTCTTCGATTCTCCGTTTATTTCTTCGTTTCTCCATTTATTTCTCCGTTTCTCCGTTTCTTTGTTCGTTTCTCCATTTATTTCTCCGTGTCTTCGTTTCCTTGTTCGTTTCTCCGTTTCATTGTTCGTTTCTCCGTTTGTTTCTCCGTTTCTCCGTTTCTTTGTTCGTTTCTCCATTTATTTCTCCGTGTCTTCGTTTCTTTGTTCGTTTCTCCGTTTCTTTCTTCGTTTCTTCGTTTCGTTCTTCGTTTCTCCGTTTCTTTCATCGTTTCTCCGTTTCTTTGTTCGTTTCTCCGTTTCTTTGTTCGTTTCTCCGTTTCTTTGTTCGTTTCTCCGTTTCTTTTTTTCGTTTCTCCGTTTCTTTCTTCGTTTCTCCGTTTCTTTGTTCGTTTCTCCGTTTCTTTGTTCGTTTCTCCATTTCTACGTTTCTTTGTTCGTTTCTCCGTTCCTTTCTTCGTTTCTCCGTTTATTTCGTCGTTTCTCCGTTTCTTTCTTCGATACCTGTGTCTTTCTTCGTTTCTTCGATTCTTTCTTTGTTTCTCCGTTTCTTTCATCGTTTCTCCGTTTCTTTCTCCGTTCCTCCGTTTCTTTCTTCGATTCTCCGTTTATTTCTCCGTTTCTTTCTTCGTTCCTCCGTTTCTTTCTTTGTTTCTCCGTTTCTTTCTTCATTTCTCCGTTTATTTCTTCGTTTCTCTGTTCCATTCTTCGTTTCTGCGTTTCTTTGTTCGTTTCTCCGTTTCTTTTTTCGTTTCTTCGTTTCTTTCTTCGTTTCTCCGTTTCTTTCATCGTTTCTCCGTTTCTTTCTCCGTTTCTCCGTTTCGATTAAATGATTATAAAAATTATAATTTCTATTATAAATCATTTGAGCTATAGTTAAATTATACACTAATACTCTAAATACATATATAATATATTTTTTAATCTCTTTAGCCTCCAGAAGAATTTTATTTATACTATTTACTGTATATTATAATTTACACAGAATCGGAAATAAATCTAATTATTTATTTATAATAATTATTGTTCATTCACTTATTTTACCAAACATTTCGATTCTTCATGTATTAATCAAATGTTAAATTGATATATCTCATAGACAATTATTACTTTCCATGTTTTAACACTTTAAGAAACATCTCTTTACTTTGAAGTTCGATCAAAATCAATTGCTAGAGGCGAATCATTCATTTTTAATGCATAAATAAGATGCACATTGTTCGATCAGCATAGGGAACATGCGTAAATGTTAATAACAATCTCTGAAATGAACAAACATTCACAGAAACCGTTCGCCTTCGCAGACTTCGCAATATTTTGACATTTATTTATCATAATTAATAACAACCGTCGTTGGACCGTAGATTAAACAATTTTTGACAATGTTTCGGTATAAAAAGCCATCAATTTCTTGAAATATTTGGTTAGATCGAACAAGTACGTTCGAAGAAGCCGTGGAATAAAATAAATGAATATTTCTCTACATATCGGAATTATAGTTTGTATGTATGCAAATATATTCTGAACCCGCTATTACAAATCCCTGTACCGTGGCAATTACGTGGTTTGCCATCTATTGGAGAAAGGGTTAAACTACACTTAAGGGGTGAAAACACCTGGCGGAGAAACGCTCAAGTTTGTCGAGGAATTGTTCTAATTTCCACAAATAGATGGCGCGACAAGTACAATTTACCGACATTAGAGATAAGTATTTCCATTTGTATGATATTCCCTACCGTGCGATAAAATAAATAAATACTTTTGTACAAACTTTTGTATGTTTCATCTTTCGAATAAATGTAAAATTAAACCTTCCACGGTAAATTTTATTCTTGAATTTATTAATGTTTCTAGGACGATTTATTTCAGTATAAAGAGTGCTATAGGTGGGAAATTTGTGTACATAATAATTATTGAGTATAAAATAATTTTTCTTTTATTAGAGGTTAATATATTAAATAAGGAAGAAGAGTTCATCTTTATTATCTTAAATATAAAATTAAAATTAAAGAAATATTTGAATATAAAACGAAATATGTTCAAAATGTATTTTTGTTAATTATTAATAAAATAACTATAATAGATGTTTGTATAACAGATGAATATCCTATAATTATTATGATTGATTTTTTTGTTTAAGCAAATGATACGGGCAATAATTACATTCATTAGGCAAATAACATAAGTTTCATTATTAAATTTTAATATGAGTTCTATAATAATTACAGGGATTAATTTTATTAAAGTTATTATAAAGAATATATTAATTCAATTTAATGAACAAACTAAAGAAATGAATCGAACATTTAAAGAGTACATCCCAATTATTAAGATAATGAAAAAAAAATAATTATTATAAATAAATAATTAGATTTATTTCCGATTCTGTGTAAATTATTATATATAGTAAATAGTATAAATAAAATTCTTCTGGAGGCTAAAGAGATTAAAAAATATATTAAATATGTATGTAGAGTATTAGTGTCTAATTTAACTATAGATCAAATGATTTATAATAGAAATTATAAATATTATAATCATTTAATCGAAACGGAGAAACGGAGAAACGGAGAAACGATAAAACGAAGGAAGAAACGGAGAAACGAAGAAAGAAACGGAGAAACGAAGAAAGAAACTGAGAAACGAAGAAAGAAACGGAGAAACGGAGAAAGAAACGGAGAATCGGAGAAATAAATGGAGAAACGAAGAAATAAACCGAGAAACGAAGAAAGGAACGGAGAAACAAAGAAAGAAACGGAGAAACGAACAAAGAAACGGAGAAACGAACAAAGAAACGGAGAAAAGGAGATATAAATGGAGAAACGAAGAAATAAACGAAGAAACGAAGAAAGAATCGGAGAAATGAACAAAGAAACGTAGAAACGAAGAAAGAAACCTAGAAACGAAGAAAGAAACGAAGAAACGAAGAAAGAAACGGAGAAACGAACAAAGAAACGGAGAAACGAACAAAGAAACGGAGAAACGAACAAAGAAACGGAGGAACGAAGAAAGAAACGGAGAAACGAACAAAGAAACGGAGAAACGAAGAAAGAAACGGAGAAACGAAGAAAGAAACGGAGAAACGGAGAAATAAATGGAGAAACGAAGAAATAAACGAAGAAACGAAGAAAGAAACGGAGAAACGGACAAAGAAACGGAGAAACGAAGAAAGAAACGGAGAAACGAAGAAAGAAACGGAGAAACGAAGAAAGAAACTGAGAAACGAAGAAAGAAACGGAGAAACGAAGAAAGAAACGGAGAATCGGAGAAATAAATGGAGAAACGAAGAAATAAACCGAGAAACGAAGAAAGGAACGGAGAAACAAAGAAAGAAACGGAGAAACGAACAAAGAAACGGAGAAACGAACAAAGAAACGGAGAAAAGGAGAAATAAATGGAGAAACGAAGAAATAAACGAAGAAACGAAGAAAGAATCGGAGAAATGAACAAAGAAACGTAGAAACGAAGAAAGAAACCTAGAAACGAAGAAAGAAACGAAGAAACGAAGAAAGAAACGGAGAAACGAACAAAGAAACGGAGAAACGAACAAAGAAACGGAGAAACGAACAAAGAAACGGAGGAACGAAGAAAGAAACGGAGAAACGAACAAAGAAACGGAGAAACGAAGAAAGAAACGGAGAAACGAAGAAAGAAACGGAGAAACGGAGAAATAAATGGAGAAACGAAGAAATAAACGAAGAAACGAAGAAAGAAACGGAGAAACGGACAAAGAAACGGAGAAACGAAGAAAGAAACGGAGAAACGAAGAAAGAAACGGAGAAACGAAGAAAGAAACTGAGAAACGAAGAAAGAAACGGAGAAACGAAGAAAGAAACGGAGAAACGAAGAAAGAAACGGAGAAACGAAGAAAGAAACGGAGAAACGAAGAAAGAAACGGAGAATCGGAGAAATAAATGGAGAAACGAAGAAATAAACCGAGAAACGAAGAAAGGAACGGAGAAACAAAGAAAGAAACGGAGAAACGAACAAAGAAACGGAGAAACGAACAAAGAAACGGAGAAAAGGAGAAATAAACCGAGAAACAGAGAAAGAAAGGGAGAAACGGAGAAATAAATAGAGAAACGAAGAAATAAACGGAGAGACGAACAAAGAAACGGAGAAACGAACAAAGAAACGGAGAAACGAAGAAAGAAACGGAGAAACAAAGAAAGAAACGGAGAAACGGACAAAGAAACGGAGAAACGAAGAAAGAAACGGAGAAACGAAGAAAGAAACGGAGAAACGAACAAAGAAACGGAGAAACGAACAAAGAGACGGTGAAACGAACAAAGAAACGGAGAAACGAAGAAAGAAACGGAGAAACGAAGAAAGAAACGGAGAAACGAAGAAAGAAACGGAGAAACGAAGAAAGAAACGGAGAAACGAAGAAAGAAACGGAGAAACGAAGAAAGAAACGGTGAAACGAAGAAAGAAACGGAGAAACGGAGAAATAAATGGAGAAACGAAGAAATAAACGAAGAAACGAAGAAAGAATCGGAGAAATGAACAAAGAAACGTAGAAACGAAGAAAGAAACCTAGAAACGAAGAAAGAAACGAAGAAACGAAGAAAGAAACGGAGAAAGAAACGGAGAAACGAACAAAGAAACGGAGAAACGAACAAAGAAACGGAGAAACGAACAAAGAAACGGAGGAACGAAGAAAGAAACGGAGAAACGAACAAAGAAACGGAGAAACGAAGAAAGAAACGGAGAAACGAAGAAATAAACGAAGAAACGAAGAAAGAAACGGAGAAACGGAAAAAGAAACGGAGAAACAAAGAGAGAAACGGAAAAACGAAGAAAGAAACGGAGAAACGAAGAAAGAAACGGAGATACGAAGAAAGAAACGGTGAAACGAACAAAGAAACGGAGAAACGAAGAAAGAAACGGAGAAACGAAGAAAGAAACGGAGATACGAAGAAAGAAACGGTGAAACGAACAAAGAAACGGAGAAACGAAGAAAGAAACGGAGAAACGGAGAAAGAAACGGAGAAACGAACAAAGAAACGGAGAAATGAAGAAACAAGCGGAGAAACGAACAAAGAAACGGAGAAACGAACAAAGAAACGGAGGAACGAAGAAAGAAACGGAGAAAAGAACAAAGAAACGGAGAAACGAACAAAGAAACGGAGGAACGAAGAAAGACACGGAGAAACGAAGAAAGAAACGGAGAAATAAATGGAGAAACGAAGATATAAACGGAGAAACGATGAAAGAAACGGAAAACGAAGAAAGAAACGGAGAAACGAAGAAAGAAACGGAGAAACGAAGAAAGAAACGGAGAAACGAAGAAAGAAACTGAGAAACGAAGAAAGAAACGGAGAATCGGAGAAATAAATGGAGAAACGAAGAAATAAACCGAGAAACGGAGAAAGAAACGGAGAAACGAACAAAGAAACGGAGAAACGGAGAAACGAACAAAGAAACGGAGAAACGAACAAAGAAACGGAGAAGCGAAGAAAGAAACGGAGAATCGGAGAAATAAATGGAGAAACGAAGAAATAAACCGAGAAACGGAGAAAGATACGGAGAAACGAAGAAAGAAACGGAGAAACGAACAAAGAAACGGAGAAACGAACAAAGAAACGGAGAAACGAAGAAAGAAACGGAGAAACGAAGACAGAAACGGAGAAACGAAGAAAGAAACGGAGAAACGAAGAAAGAAACGGAGAATCGGAGAAATAAATGGAGAAACGAAGAAATAAACCGAGAAACGGAGAAAGATACGGAGAAACGAAGAAAGAAACGGAGAAACGAAGAAAGAAACGGAGAAACGGAGAAATAAATGGAAAAACGAAGAAATAAACCGAGAAACGGAGATAGAAACGGAGAAACGAAGAAGGAAACGGAGAAACGAAGAAAGAAACGGAGAAACGAAGAAAGAAACGGAGATACGAAGAAAGAAACAGAGAAACAAACAAAGAAACGGAGATACGAAGAAAGAAACGGAGAAACGAACAAAGAAACGGAGAAACGAAGAAAGAAACGGAGAAACGGAAAAATAAATGGAGAAACGAAGAAATAAACGGAGAAACGAACAAAGAAACGAGGAAACGAACAAGGAAACGGAGAAACGAACAAAGAAACGGAGAAACGAACAAAGAAAGGAGAAACGAACAAAGAAACGGAGAAACGGAGAAATAAATGGAGAAACGGTGAAATAAATGGCGAAACGAACAAAGAAACGGAGAAACGAACAAAGAAACGGAGAATCGAAGAAAGAAACGGCGAAACGAAGAAAGAAACAGTGTAACGAAGAAAGAAACGAAGAAACGAAGAAAGAAACGGAGAATCGGAGAAATAAATGGAGAAACGAAGAAATAAACCGAGAAACGGGGAAAGATACGGAGAAACGAAGAAAGAAACGGAGAAACGAACAAAGAAACGGAGAAACGAACAAAGAAATGGAGAAACGAAGAAAGAAACGCAGAAACGAAGACAGAAAAGGAGAAACGAAGAAAGAAACGGAGAAACGAAGAAAGAAACGGAGATACGAAGAAAGAAACAGAGAAACAAACAAAGAAACGGAGATACGAAGAAAGAAACGGAGAAACGAACAAAGAAACGGAGAAACGAAGAAAGAAACGGAGAAACGAACAAAGAAACGGAGAAACGAAGAAAGAAACGGAGAAACGGAAAAATAAATGGAGAAACGAACAAAGAAACGGAGAAACGATAAAAGAAACGGGGAAACGAACAAAGAAACGGAGAAACGAACAAAGAAACGGAGAAACTAACAAAGAAAGGAGAAACGAACAAAGAAACGGAGAAACGAACAAAGAAACGGAGAAACGAAGAAAGAAACGGAGAAACGAAGAAAGAAACGGAGAAACGGAGAAATAAATGGAGAAACGAAGAAATAAACGGAGAAACGAAGAAAGAAACGTAGAAACGAAGAAAGAAACGGAGTAACGAAGAAAGAAACGAAGAAACGGAGAATTGGAGAAATAATTGGAGAAACGAAGAAATAAACCGAGAAACGGAGAAAGAAACGGAGAAACGAACAAAGAAACGGAGAAACGAAGAAAGAAACGGAGAAACGAACAAAGAAACGGAGAAACGAACAAAGAAACGGAGAAACGGAAAAATAAATGGAGAAACGAAGAAATAAACGGAGAAACGAACAAAGAAACGGGGAAACGAACAAAGAAACGGAGAAACGAACAAAGAAACGGAGAAACGAACAAAGAAAGGAGAAACGAACAAAGAAACGGAGAAACGGAGAAATAAATGGAGAAACGGTGAAATAAATGGAGAAACGAACAAAGAAACGGAGAAACGAACAAAGAAACGGAGAATCGAAGAAAGAAACGGAGAAACGAAGAAAGAAACAGTGTAACGAAGAAAGAAACGAAGAAACGAAGAAAGAAACGGAGAATCGGAGAAATAAATGGAGAAACGAAGAAATAAACCGAGAAACGGAGAAAGAAACGGAGAAACGAAGAAAGAAACGGAGAAACGAACAAAGAAACGGAGAAATGAACAAAGAAACGGAGAAACGAAGAAAGAAACGGAGAAACGAAGAAAGAAACGGAGAAACGGAGAAATAAATGGAGAAACGAAGAAATAAACGGAGAAACGAAGAAAGAAACGTAGAAACGAAGAAAGAAACGGAGAAACGAAGAAAGAAACGGATTAACGAAGAAAGAAACGAAGAAACGAAGAAAGAAACGGAGAATCGGAGAAATAATTGGAGAAACGAAGAAATAAACCGAGAAACGGAGAAAGAAACGGAGAAACGAACAAAGAAACGGAGAAACGAAGAAAGAAACGGAGAAACGAATAAAGAAACGAAGAAGCGGACAAAGAAACGGAGAAACGAAGAAAGAAACGGAGGAACGGAGAAATAAATGGAGAAACGAAGAAAGAAACTGAGAAACGAAGAAAGAAACGGAGAAACGGAGAAATAAATGGAGAAACGAAGAAATAAACGGAGAAACGAACAAAGAAACGGAGAATCGGAGAAATAAATGGAGAAACGAAGAAATAAACCGAGAAACGAACAAAGAAACGGAGAAACGAAGAAAGAAACGGAGAAACGAATAAAGAAACGAAGGAGCGAACAAAGAAACGGAGAAACGAAGAAAGAAACGGAGAAACGAATAAAGAAACGAAGGAGCGAACAAAGAAACGGAGAAACGAAGAAAGAAACGGAGGAACGGAGAAATAAATGGAGAAACGAAGAAAGAAACGGAGAAACGAAGAAAGAAACAGAGAAACGGAGAAATAAATGGAGAAACGAAGAAATAAACGGAGAAACGAACAAAGAAACGGAGAATCGGAGAAATAAATGGAGAAACGAAGAAATAAACCGAGAAACGGAGAAAGAAACGGAGAAACGAAGAAGGAAACGGAGAAACGAACAAAGAAACGGAGAAACGAACAAAGAAACGGAGAAACGAAGAAAGAAACGGAGAAACGAAGAAAGAAACGGAGAAACGGAGAAATAAATGGAGAAACGAAGAAAGAAACGGAGAAACGGAGAAATAAATGGAGAAACGAAGAAATAAACGGAGAAACGAAGAAAGAAACGGAGATTCGGAGAAATAAATGGAGAAACGAAGAAATAAACCGAGAAACGGAGAAAGAAACGGAGAAACGAAGAAGGAAACGGAGAAACGAACAAAGAATCGGAGAAACGAACAAAGAAACGGTGAAACGAAGAAAGAAACGGAGAAACGAAGAAAGAAACGGAGAAACGGAGAAATAAATGGAGAAACGAAGAAATAAACGGAGAAACGAAGAAGGAAACGTAGAAACGAAGAAAGAAACGGAGAAACGTAGAAAGAAACGGAGTAACGAAGAAAGAAACGAAGAAACGGAGAATCGGAGAAATAAATGGAGAAATGAAGAAATAAACCGAGAAACGGAGAAAGAAACGGAGAAACGAAGAAGGAAACGGAGAAACGAACAAAGAAACGGAGAAACGAACAAAGAAACGGAGAAACGAAGAAAGAAACGGAGAAACGAAGAAAGAAACGGAGAAACGGAGAAATAAACGTAGAAACGAAGAAATAAACGGAGAAACGAAGAAGGAAACGTAGAAACGAAGAAAGAAACGGAGAAACGAAGAAAGAAACGGAGTAACGAAGAAAGAAACGAAGAAACGGAGAATCGGAGAAATAAATGGAGAAATGAAGAAATAAACCGAGAAACGGAGAAAGAAGCGGAGAAACGAAGAAGGAAACGGAGAAACGAACAAAGAAACGGAGAAACGAAGAAAGAAACGGAGAAACGAAGAAAGAAACGGAGAAACGGAGAAATAAATGGAGAAACGAAGAAATAAACGGAGAAACGAAGAAGGAAACGTAGAAACGAAGAAAGAAACGGAGAAACGAAGAAAGAAACGGAGTAACGAAGAAAGAAACGAAGAAACGGAGAATCGGAGAAATAAATGGAGAAATGAAGAAATAAACCGAGAAACGGAGAAAGAAACGGAGAAACGAAGAAGGAAACGGAGAAACGAACAAAGAAACGGAGAAACGAACAAAGAAACGGAGAAACGAAGAAAGAAACGGAGAAACGAAGAAAGAAACGGAGTAACGAAGAAAGAAACGAAGAAACGGAGAATCGGAGAAATAATTGGAGAAACGATGAAATAGACCGAGAAACGGAGAAAGAAACGGAGAAACGAACAAAGAAACGGAGAAACGAAGAAAGAAACGGAGGAACGAAGAAAGAAACGGAGAAACGAACAAAGAAACGGAGAAACGTTTCTCCGCTTCTCCGTTTCTCCGTTTCTCGGTTTCTCTATTTCTCCGTTTCTCGGTTTCTCCGTTTCTCCGTTTCTCCGTTTCTCCGTTTCTCCGTTTCTCCGTTTCTCCGTATCTCCGTTTCTCCGTTTCTCGGTTTCTCGGTTTCTCCGTTTCTCCGTCTCTCGGTTTCTCCGTTTCTCGGTTTCTCCGTTTCTCCGTTTCTCCGTTTCTCCGTTTCTCCGTTTCACCGTATCTCCGTTTCTCCGTTTCTCGGTTTCTCGGTTTCTCGGTTTCTCCGTTTCTCCGTCTCTCGGTTTCTCCGTTTCTCGGTTTCTCCGTTTCTCCGTTTCTCCGTTTCTCCGTTTCTCCGTTTCTCGGTTTTTCCGTTTCTCCGTTTCACCGTTTTTTGTACGTTTCTCCATTTATTTCTCCGATTCTCCGTTTCTTTCTTCGTTTCTCCGTTTCTTTCTTCGTTTCTTCGTTCCTTTGTTCGTTTCTCCGTTTCTTTGTTGGTTTCTCCGTTTCTTTGTTCGTTTCTCCGTTTCTTTCTTCGTTTCTCCGTTTCTTTGTTCGTTTCTCCGTTTCTTTCTCCGTTTCACGGTTTATTTCTTCGTTTCTCCATTTATTTCTCCGATTCTCCGTTTCTTTCTTCGTTTCTTTCTTCGTTACTCCGTTTCTTTCTTCGTTTCTCCGTTTCTTTCTTCGTTTCTCCGTTTCTTTCCTCGTTTCTCTGTTTATTTCTTCGTTTCTCCATTTATTTCTCCGATTCTCCGTTTCTTTCTTCGTTTCTCTGTTTCTTTCTTCGTTTCTCCGTTTCTTTGTTCGTTCCTCCGTTTCTTTCTTCGTTTCTCCGTTTCTTTCTTCGTTTCTCCGTTTCTTTCTTCGTTTCTCCGTTTCTTTCTTCGTTTCTCTGTTTATTTCTTCGTTTCTCCATTTATTTCTCCGTTTCTCCGTTTCTTTCTTCGTTTCTCCGTTTCTTTCTTCGTTTCTCCATTTAGTTCTCCGTTTCTCCGTTTCTTTGTTCGTTTCTCCGTTTCTTTGTTCGTTTCTCGGTTTCTTTCTTCGATTCTCCGTTTCTTTGTTCGTTTCTCCGTTTCTCGGTTTATTTCTCCGTTTCTCCATTTATTTCTCCGATTCTCCGTTTCTTTCTTCGTTTCTTCGTTTCTTTCTTCGTTAGTCCGTTTCTTTCTTCGTTTCTCCACTTATTTCTCCGATTCTCCGTTTCTTTCTTCGTTTCTTCGTTTCTTTCTTCGTTACTCCGTTTCTTTCTTCGTTTCTCCGTTTCTTTATTCGATTCTCCGTTTCTTTCTTCGATTCTCCGTTTATTTCTTCGTTTCTCCATTTATTTCTACGTTTCTCCGTTTCTATCTTTGTTTCTCCGTTTCTTTGTTCGTTTCTTCGTTTCTCCGTTTCTTTCTTCATTTCTCCGTTTCTTAGTTCATTTCTCCGTTTCTTTCTTTGTTTCTTCGTTTCTTTCTTCGTAACTCCGTTTCTTTCTTCGTTTCTCCGTTTCTTTCTTCGTTTCTCCGTTTCTTTCTTCGTTTCTCCGTTTACTTCTTCGTTTCTCCATTTATTTCTCCGTTTCTCTCTTTCTTTCTTCGTTTCTCCGTTTCTTTGTTCGTGTCTCCGTTTCTTTCTTCGTTTCTCCGTTTCTTTCCTCGTTTCTCTGTTTATTTCTTCGTTTCTCCATTTATTTCTCCGATTCTCCGTTTCTTTCTTCGTTTCTCTGTTTCTTTCTTCGTTTCTCCGTTTCTTTGTTCGTTCCTCCGTTTCTTTCTTCGTTTCTCCGTTTCTTTCTTCGTTTCTCCGTTTCTTTCTTCGTTTCTCCGTTTCTTTCTTCGTTTCTCTGTTTATTTCTTCGTTTCTCCATTTATTTCTCCGTTTCTCCGTTTCTTTCTTCGTTTCTCCGTTTCTTTCTTCGTTTCTCCATTTAGTTCTCCGTTTCTCCGTTTCTTTGTTCGTTTCTCCGTTTCTTTGTTCGTTTCTCGGTTTCTTTCTTCGATTCTCCGTTTCTTTGTTCGTTTCTCCGTTTCTCGGTTTATTTCTCCGTTTCTCCATTTATTTCTCCGATTCTCCGTTTCTTTCTTCGTTTCTTCGTTTCTTTCTTCGTTAGTCCGTTTCTTTCTTCGTTTCTCCACTTATTTCTCCGATTCTCCGTTTCTTTCTTCGTTTCTTCGTTTCTTTCTTCGTTACTCCGTTTCTTTCTTCGTTTCTCCGTTTCTTTATTCGATTCTCCGTTTCTTTCTTTGTTTCTTCGTTTCTTTCTTCGTAACTCCGTTTCTTTCTTCGTTTCTCCGTTTCTTTCTTCGTTTCTCCGTTTCTTTCTTCGTTTCTCCGTTTACTTCTTCGTTTCTCCATTTATTTCTCCGTTTCTCTCTTTCTTTCTTCGTTTCTCCGTTTCTTTGTTCGTGTCTCCGTTTCTTTCTTCGTTTCTCCGTTTCTTTCCTCGTTTCTCTGTTTATTTCTTCGTTTCTCCATTTATTTCTCCGATTCTCCGTTTCTTTCTTCGTTTCTCTGTTTCTTTCTTCGTTTCTCCGTTTCTTTGTTCGTTCCTCCGTTTCTTTCTTCGTTTCTCCGTTTCTTTCTTCGTTTCTCCGTTTCTTTCTTCGTTTCTCCGTTTCTTTCTTCGTTTCTCTGTTTATTTCTTCGTTTCTCCATTTATTTCTCCGTTTCTCCGTTTCTTTCTTCGTTTCTCCGTTTCTTTCTTCGTTTCTCCATTTAGTTCTCCGTTTCTCCGTTTCTTTGTTCGTTTCTCCGTTTCTTTGTTCGTTTCTCGGTTTCTTTCTTCGATTCTCCGTTTCTTTGTTCGTTTCTCCGTTTCTCGGTTTATTTCTCCGTTTCTCCATTTATTTCTCCGATTCTCCGTTTCTTTCTTCGTTTCTTCGTTTCTTTCTTCGTTAGTCCGTTTCTTTCTTCGTTTCTCCACTTATTTCTCCGATTCTCCGTTTCTTTCTTCGTTTCTTCGTTTCTTTCTTCGTTACTCCGTTTCTTTCTTCGTTTCTCCGTTTCTTTATTCGATTCTCCGTTTCTTTCTTCGATTCTCCGTTTATTTCTTCGTTTCTCCATTTATTTCTCCGTTTCTCCGTTTCTATCTTTGTTTCTCCGTTTCTTTGTTGGTTTCTTCGTTTCTCCGTTTCTTTCTTCATTTCTCCGTTTCTTAGTTCATTTCTCCGTTTCTTTCTTTGTTTCTTCGTTTCTTTCTTCGTAACTCCGTTTCTTTCTTCGTTTCTCCGTTTCTTTCTTCGTTTCTCCGTTTCTTTCTTCGTTTCTCCGTTTACTTCTTCGTTTCTCCATTTATTTCTCCGTTTCTCTCTTTCTTTCTTCGTTTCTCCGTTTCTTTGTTCGTGTCTCCGTTTCTTTGTTCGTTTCTCCGTTTCTTTGTTCGTTTCTCCGTTTCTTTCTCCGTTTCACGGTTTATTTCTTCGTTTCTCCATTTATTTCTCCGATTCTCCGTTTCTTTCTTCGTTTCTTTCTTCGTTACTCCGTTTCTTCCTTCGTTTCTCCGTTTCTTTCTTCGTTTCTCCGTTTCTTTCTTCGTTTCTCCGTTTACTTCTTCGTTACTCCGTTTCTTTCTTCGTTTCTCCGTTTCTTTCTCCGATTCTCCGTTTCTTTCTTCGTTTCTTCCTTCGTTACTCCGTTTCTTCCTTCGTTTCTCCGTTTCTTTCTTCGTTTCTCCGTTTCTTTCTTCGTTTCTCCGTTTATTTCTTCGTTTCTCCATTTATTTCTTCGCTTCTCCGTTTCTATCTTCGTTTCTCCGTTTCTTTCTTCGTTTCTCCGTTTATTTCTTCGTTTCTCCATTTATTTCTCCGATTCTCCGTTTCTTTCTTCGTTTCTTTCTTCGTTACTCCGTTTCTTTCTTCGTTTCTCCGTTTCTTTCTTCGTTTCTCCGTTTCTTTCTTCGTTTCTCCGTTTATTTCTTCGTTTCTCCATTTATTTCTCCGTTTCTCAGTTTCTTTCTTCGTTTCTCTGTTTCTTTCTTCGTTTCTCCGTTTCTTTGTTCGTTTCTCCGTTTCTTTGTTCGTTTCTCCGTTTCTTTCTTCGTTTCTCCGTTTCTTTCTTCGTTTCTCCGTTTCTTTCTTCGTTTCTCCGTTTCTTTCTTCGTTTCTCCGTTTATTTCTTCGTTTCTCCATTTATTTCTCCGTTTCTCCGTTTCTTTCTTCGTTTCTCCGTTTCTTTGCTCGTTTCTCCGTTCCTTTTTTTGTTTAATCGTTTCTTTCTTCGTTTCTCCGTTTCTTTCTTCGTTTCTTCGTTTCTTTCTTCGTTTCTCCATTTATTTCTCCGTTTCTCCGTTTCTTTGTTCGTTTCTCCGTTTCTTTGTTCGTTTCTCCGTTTATTTCTTCGTTTCTCCGTTTGTTTCTTCGTTTCTCCGTTTCTTTCTTCGTTTCTTCGATTCTTTCTTCGTTTCTCCATTTCTTTCATCGTTTCTCCGTTTCTTTGTTCGTTTCTCCGTTCCTTTCTTCGTTTCTCCATTTATTTCTCCGTTTCTCCGTTTCTTTCTTCGTTTCTCCGTTTCTTCCTTCGTTTCTCCGTTTATTTCTTCGTTTCTCCATTTATTTCTTCGTTTCTCCGTTTCTTTCTTCGTTTCTCCGTTTCTTTCTTCGTTGCTCCGTTTCTCCGTTTCTCCGTTTCTCCGTTTCGATTAAATGATTATAATAGTTATAGTTTCTATTATAAATCATTTGAGCTATAGTTAAATTACACACTAACACTCTAAATACATTATTTAATATATTTTTTAATCTCTTTGGCCTCCAGAAGAATTTTATTTATACTATTTACTGTATATAATAATTTACACAGAATCGGAAATAAATCTAATTATTTATTTATAATAATTATTTTTTATTCACTTATTTTACCAAAAATTTCGATTCTCCATGTATTAATCAAATGTTAAATTGATATATCTCATAGACAATTATTATTTTCCATGTTTTAAAACTTTAAGAAACATCTCTTTACTTTGAAGTTCGATCAAAATCAATTGTTAGAGGCGAATCAATCATTTTTAATGCATAAATAAGATGCACATTGTTCGATCAATATAGGGAACATGCGTAAATGTTAATAACAATCGCTGAAATGAACGAAAATTCACCGAAACCATTCGTCCTCGAAGATTTCGCAATATCTTGATGTTTGTTTATCATAATTATTAACAACCGTCGTTGGGTCGTAGATTAAACAATTTTTGACAATGTTTCGGTATAAAAAGCCATCAATTTCTTGAAATATTTGGTTAGATCGAACAAATACGATCGAAGAAGCCGTGGGATAAAATAAATGAATATTTCTCTACATATCGGAATTATAGTTTGTATGTATGCAAATATATTCTGAACCCGCTATTACAAATCCCTGTACCGTGGTAATTAAATGGGTTGCCATCTATTGGAGAAAGGGTTAAACTACACTTAAGGGGTGAAAACACCTGGCGGAGAAACGCTCAAGTTTGTCGAGGAGTTGTTCTAATTTCAACAAATATTACAAGATATTGCTAAATTTGCGAAGGCGAACGGTTTCGGTGAATGTTTGTCCATTTCCGCGATTGTTAGTAACATTTATATGTGCTCCCAATATTAATTGAACAATGTACATATTATTTATGTATTGCAATTAATTAAGAAATTTATAGAAATTGATTTTGATCGAGACTCGATGTTAAAACGTGTTTCGTAAAGTTTTAAAGCATGGAAAGTAACAATTGTTCATTAAATACATTAATCTAACATTTGTTTAATTCTTATAATTTACACAATTCGCGTAGAAGTGGTATTTTTTACATAAAAGTGCCGAAATTCAATTAATCGCTTTTTTAGATAGAAAAATCATCGCGATGAAGACTTGTGAATCGATAATCGATACCTGTAGCCTTGAAAATGTCAGTTGGATCTCAGCGAAAAATTCCTTCGCGAACAAAGAATATTTCAACGAAATGATATTTTAAGCCATTATTTATACTAGGAAATAGTTAATAATTGTTCAAACTACGGTCCTACGACGGTTATTAATAATTATGATAAATAAACATCAAGATATTGCAAAATCTGCGAAGGCGAACGGTTTCTGTGAATGTTTCTTCCTATATGCGATTGTTATTAACTTTTTCGCGTGCTCCCAATATTAATCGAACAATGTACATCTTATCTATGCATTACAAATGATTAAGTAACTTATAGAAATTGATTTTGATCGAGATTCGAAGTGAAAACGTGTTTCATAAAGATTTAATGCATAGAAAGTAATAATTGTCTATTTGGTACATTAATTTAACATTTATTTAATTCTTATAATTTACACAATACGTGCAGAAGTTGCATTTTTTACTTAAAAGTGTCACAATTCAATTAATCGCTTTTCTAAATAGAAAAATTATCGTGATGAAGACTTGTGAATCGATCATCGATACCTGTAACCTTGAGAATATCAGTTGGATCTCAACGAAAGATTCCTTCGTGAACAAAGAATATTTTAACGAAATGATATTTTAAGCCATTATTTATACTAGGACATTGTTAATAATTGTTAAAACTATGGTCCAACGACGGTTGTTAATGATTATGATAAATAAACATCAAGATATTGCAAAATCTATGAAGCAGAACGGTTTTGGTAAATGTTTTTTCATTTCCGTGATTGTTATTAACATTTACGCACGTTCCGAATATTAACATTACAATGTGCATCTTGTTTGTGCATTATAAGTCATTAATTACTTTACAAATATTAATATCGATCGAAAATCGAGAAACATATGAATACCACGTTTTACTTCAATTCTCGATGAAATTTAATTTCTATAGGCAAATCAATGATTTACAATGCATAACTAAGATGCATTCTCTCACATAAATGTTCGAAACATGCATAAATGTTAATAACAATCGCGTGGATGAACATCAATTCACTGAAACCGTTCCCCTTCGCAGATTTCGCAATATCTTGATGTTCATTCATCAGAATTATTAACAACCGTCGTAGCAGCATGGTATAAAAAATTATTAACAATGTCCTGGTATAAATAATGGATTAAAACATTACTTCGTTGAAGTATTTTTCATTCACTTCCTCGCATATCATATACTCCTGACAACAAGAGTCCCAACATTGAACATTTTCTACAATTTATGTCTGAATTTCATCCGTTGTAATGAGGAGAACACTGTCGCCAAGGAAGTATGCATTTCGATTTCTCAAGTACTAATCAAATGTTACATCGATATATCTAATAGACAATTATTACTTTCCATATTTTAAAACTTTAAGAAACACCTCTTTACTTCGGAGCTCGATCAAAATTAATTTCTATAAGTTTCTTAATCATTTGTGATGCATAAATAATATGCACATTGTTCAATTAATATTGGGAGCACATATAAATGTTACTAACAATCGCGGAAATGGACAAACATTCACCGAAACCGTTCGCCTTCGCAAATTTAGCAATATCTTGACGTTTATTTACCATAATTATTAACAAGCGTCGTGGGACCGTAGATTAAACAATTATTAACATTGTTCTAGCATAAATAATGGCTTAAAAGTCATCACTTTCTGGAAATATTTGTTAGATCGAACAAAGACAATCGAAGTAACCGTGCGATAAAATAAATGAATATTTCTCTACATATCGAAATTATAGTTGGTATATATGCAAATATATATTCTGAACGCTCAGTGACACACATATGTCACACGGCAATGAAGTGGGTTGCCATCTACTAGAGAATAGGTAAACTACACTTAAGGTGTGAAAACACCTGGCGGAGAAACGCTCAAGTTTGTTGAGGAATTGTTCTTATTTCCACCAATAGATAGCGCCACGAGCATAAATTTACCGACATTAAAGATAAGTAATCCCATTTGTATAATATTCCCTACCGTGCGATAAAATAAATAAATATTTCTCTACATATCGAAATTATTGTTTGTTATGCATGCAAATATGATCTGAAATTCCAAACATTTGCAACGTGGTAATTATATGGGTTGCCGTCTCTTGGAGAACATATTTGTTAACTTTTGCGATTGTTACTAACATTTATGCATGTTCCCAATATTAATCGAACAATATGTATCTTATTTATGCATGGTAAATGATTATACTTATAGAAATTGATTTTGATCGAGATTCAAAGTAAAAACTTGTTTCGTAAAGTTTGAAAGCAAGGAAAGTAATAATTGTCTATTTAGTGCAATAGTTTAGCATTTATTTAATTCTCATAATTTACACAATACGCGTAGAATTTGTATTTCTTACTCAAACGTGCTGAATTTCGATTAATCGCTTTTCTATGTAGAAAAATCATCGTGATAAACACTTGTGAGTCGATAATCGATATGTGTAGCCATGATTTCGAGGTATCAAAGATTTTTTTAAATGTATTAGGGGGACCGGAAAGTAATGTCGTTTCCCGACATTAAATTCAAATACATAAATTTTTAACGAGTTTTTATTTTTAATCAATGATATAATCACCCTCATTATCAACAACCTTTTGCCATCTAGTGTGCAAATTTTCAATGCCGGATCGATAAAAATCAATTGGTTTTTGAGCAAAATATACAGAGATGGCATTTTGAATATCATCCAAATTTGCAAATCTTTTGCCACTTAGAAAGTGTTGAAGCGATCGGAATAAATGGAAATCCGATGGTGCAACATCGGGCGAGTATGGTGGGTGAGGCAGTACCTCCCACCCCAATTCATTAATTTTTGCCAAGGTTCGTCTTGCGCATTGCGGTCTTGCATTATCGTCTTGCAGAATAACGCCTTTTCTGTTGACAATCGCTGGCCACTTTTCAATTAAAGATTTATTTACACGATCTAATTGTTCACAGTAAAGGTCTGCATTCACAGTCTGTCCAGGTTTCAGCACTTCAAAATGAACAACGCCGCGAATACTCCACCAAACACACAAAAGGGCCTTTTTGGGGTGTAAACCTGGCTTAGCAGTACTTTGTGGCGATTCATTTGGAGAGAGCCACTGCCTTTTGCGTTTTGGATTATCATAAAGAACCCACTTTTCATCTCCGGTGATCAAGCGATCAAAAAATGCTTCTGTATTGTGCCGTTGAAGCAATAAGTTGCATGTGGTGGATCGGTTAGCCTTGTTCTCTTCGGACAGATTATGCGGGACCCAAACACCTGCTCTGCTTACTTTCCCAATCTGCTGCAAATGTTCTTGGATGGTCGACCAAGGTTGGTTAAGACTGTTTGACAATTCCTCGATTGTCTGACACGGATTTGCTTCCACTTCCGCACTTAACACGTCATTGTCTAACGTTGTTGGTCTTCCTGATCGATACGAGTCGAAAAGATCAAAATTACCGGATTTGAACTTGGAAAACCACCTTTGGCATTTACGAACGTCTAATGCATTTGGATAAACATCGCAAATGTTTTTGGTAGCAACTGTTGCGTTACTACCCTTGCGAAACTCAAAAAGCATGCAATGCCGGATATGTACCTCTTCTGGTATTTGGCTGGCCATTTCACCCAAAATTGTAAAGAAAAATTTTAAATTTAATTATTTACAACTAAACAAGTCACTATAACCTCAGAATGTCTTTGCTACGACTTTAATGTACACAATGAGCTGACAAATGACAATCAAATAGTGACATGCGCAGAAACGACATTACTTTCCGGTCCACCTAATATAAAGGAAGGCTAGAATGCAGAGAAATTTCATTACGCTGATTTCATTTAACTTTACATTTATTCGAAAGATAATACATACGAAACTTTGTACAAAAATATTTATTTATTTTATTGCACGGTAGGGAATACCATACAAATGGAATGACTTATCTGTAATGTCGGTAAATTATGCATGTGGCGCTATCTATTGGTAGAAGTAACAACAATTCCTCAACAAACTTGAGCGTTTCTCCGCCAGGTGTTTTCACACCTTAAGTGTAGTTTACCTATTCTGTAGTAGATGGCAACCCACTTCATTGCCGTGTGACATATGTGTGTCACTGAGCGTTCGGAATATACATGCATATATACAAACTATTTTTTCAATATGTAGAGAAATATTCATTTATTTTATCGCACGGTTACTTCGATTGTCTTTGTTCGATCTAAGAAATATTTCCAGAAAGTAATGACTTTCAAGCCATTATTTATACTAGAACATTGTTAATAATTGTCTAAAGTATGGTCCTACGACGGTTGTCAATAAATATGATAAATAAACATCGAGATATTGCAAAATCTGCGAAGACGAAAGGTTTCGGTGAATGTTTGTTCATTTCCGCGATTGTTACTAACATTTATGCATGTGCTCAATATTAATTGAACAATGTGCATCTTATTTATGCATTAAAAATGATTAAGTAACTTACAGAAATTGTTTTTGATCGAGATTTATAGTAAAACGTGTTTCGGAAAGTTTTAAAGCATTGAAAGTAACAATTGTTTATTAGATACATTAATTTAACATTTGTTTAATTTTTATAATTTACACAATACGCGTAGAAGTTTCATTTTTTACTCCAAAGCGGCAAAATTCAATTAATCGCTTTTCTAAATAGAAAAATCTTCGCGATGATCGATACGTGTAGCCTTGAGAATGTCGGTTGCACCTCAATGAAAAATTCCTTGATGAACAAAGAATATTTCAACGAAATGATATTTTAAACCATTATTTATACTAGGAAATTGTTAATAATGGTTTAATCTACAATCCTACGATGATTGTTATTAAATATGATAAATGAACGTCAGGATATTGCGAAATCTGCGAAGGCGAACGGTTTCGGTGAATATTTGTTCATTTCCGCGATTGTTACTAACATTTATACATGTTCCGAACATTTATCTTACAATATGCATATTATTTATGCATTAAATATGATTGATTCGCCTACAGCAATTAATTTTGACCGAGATTCGAGGTATAAACGTGTTTCTTAATGTTTCAAAGCATGGAAAGTAACAATTGTTTATTAGATACACTAATTTAACATTTGTTTCGTTCTTATAATTTTCGGATTATGCGTGGAAGCTGTATTCTTGATGTAAAAGCGTCGAAATTCAATTAATCGCTTTTCTAGATAGAAAAACCATCGTGATAGACGTTTGTGAATCGATAAACATTTCCAGCCTTGACAATGTCGGTTTGATCTCAATAAGAACAATTCCATCGCGAACAAAGAATATTTCAACGAAATGATATTTTAAGCCATTATTTATACTAGGACATTGTTAATAATTGTTTAATCTACGGTCCTACGACGGTTGTTAATAATTATGATAAACAAACATCAAGATATTGCGAAATCTGGGAAGGCGAATTGCTTTAGCGAATGTTTATGTCCCTAGGCGATTGTTAGAAAAATTTTTCCAGGTTCCGAACTTTTATGTTACAGTATGTGAATTAAATTTTATCGGAAAATTTAACGAAGAGTTTGGTATACATATATTTCCCCATTTTTTATGAAAATTAACATTTGTAAACTAATTAATGGCTTGCACTGTAAAAGTTGGGAATATGAATGTTACAGAATGCATTTTCTTTTGCATTGTAAATGAATAATTTGCTTATAAAGATTAATTTAGGTTGCAAATCGAGAAATATTATATATGAATATCAATATTTTGCTTTCATTTTCGAAATCAATTAATTTCTGAAAACTAACTAATGATTTATCATACCTAAATAAGATGCATATTGTTCGATCAATATTGGGAACATGTATAAATGTTAGTAACAATCGCGGAAATGAACAAACATTCACGGAAACCGTTCGCCTTCGAAAATTTCGATTAGATCGAACAAAGACAATGGAAGAACCGGTAAGTGACCTTACGGAGGGTATATAAGGAGCCCCCGGTTGTTTAAAATTTCATTCTTCCTGGAGCCTCGGAGGTGGATGGATCTCTTCGTTTTAGGTTTATGGAAGGGGGACCCCCACCTTGGAAACCGGTACTGGCGACCATTCTCTCAATCCTTTCTTTGGTTTTTAATTGTTTCTTTCTGTAATTTATTTTATTTGTTCTCTGATTTTACTTTGTACTTGTTTTTCCATGTTTATTTTTTTGTCATTCTTGCCTTTATTTCCTTTGTTACTGAATGACTGTATTTAATCACTAACCAACTTCATTTCTATTTTCTATCATTTTTTTATCATGCCTTGACTTTAGGTTTCTCTTAGGTAGGCACACCGGAGAACGAAGAACAAAGAACGAAGAACGAAGAACGAAGAACGAAGAGGACACTATGGTCGCAACCGCCGTGGGATCTTTAGTTAAGCTTGGAATAAGTTAATTTTAAGGCCACCGTGTACAAATATCTGTTATCTGTCAAGCAATTATCCAATCTTTAGCTTATTTTTGCTCGCTTCCTCGTTCCTCAGCCCGGTCATCACTGCTTGTTGCATAAGCAAGTGACCGGCCGTGTAGGTGGTCCGAACGGTCGATCGCCGTCTCTTCTGGTGCGTCCGCTTCCAGAGAGAACATGCTGCGAACACAGGGGCAGGTGTTCGCATCGGTCCCTGTGGAAGCCCTGTGCCATAAGACCCTCTCTTCGTCATCTTCCGTGAGTCAGGTCCACGCTTTGCGTGGTTCCTGACGCGGAGTTGGGAGAAACGGGGCACTCTATATGAGTGGACGGCGTCATGCATTTCCTCTTTAATCGGGCCCACTGAGGGGAAACGGGACCGACCTAGTAGGACCAACTGCACGGTTCGTGTCGCGTCTTTTCCAATTTTGCCTAATTTTTCCATAATGTAATTGCTTGGCAGAACTAAACGAGGAGATCGAAGGAACATTGATTCCTTCCATCTCTTTGGTTTAGTATCTTCGTTTGTATCGGGTGTCGAGGGAGATCGATGGAACTTTGATTCCATCTATCTCTCTCCGGGTCTCCGCTCGCAGCAACCTCCACGTGGTGAGACCTGGTAATCGGTATAACTCGCGACGAACAGTAATTATTCGTCGTGGGTAGTACCGAGCTAATCGGCTGCGAGTTTAGAATAGTAATTATTACGGTACAGTAGAGTACTTTACGGTACAGTACTTTCAACAAGTTCAATTGATGTATTGAAATAAAATCAATTTCACTGACAGCAGAAACTTTATTTTTGTCCATTATTTGTTTCCATTTCTTTAACCCGATCCTATCAAACTGCTAAAACTACTTAAAACTATATGTCCTCAACTATCATGTTCTCCTGATACAAAGAAAATCGGGATCCATGATTCAGAAATTCGTTCGAAAGTACAACAAAATTTCGGTTCGCGGAAATTCTTGGAATTTGACGTCAATTCTAAGAATCCGCGAAATCGTGCCACTTCCTCGCATATCGTACACTGACACCAAGAGTCCCAAAATCAAACATTTTCTAAAATTTATGCCTGAATTTCAACCTTTGGTATCAGGAAAATACCAAAAATTTCGATTCTTCAAGTATTAATCAAATGTTAAATTGATATATCTCATAGACAATTATTACTTTCCATGTTTTAAAACTTTAAGAAACATCTCTTTACTTTGAAGTGCGATCAAAATTATTATAATCATTTAATCTAAACGGAGAAACGGAGAAACGGAGAAACGGAGAAACGGAGAAACGGAGAAACGGAGAAACGGAGAAACGGAGAAACGGAGAAACGGAGAAACGGAGAAACGGAGAAACGGAGAAACGGAGAAACGGAGAAACGGAGAAACGGAGAAACGGAGAAACGGAGAAACGGAGAAACGGAGAAACGGAGA
Source organism: Ptiloglossa arizonensis (assembly GCF_051014685.1). Classification (NCBI taxonomy): domain Eukaryota; kingdom Metazoa; phylum Arthropoda; class Insecta; order Hymenoptera; family Colletidae; genus Ptiloglossa; species Ptiloglossa arizonensis. The sequence goes on along the minus strand of NW_027478624.1, from coordinate 523,083 downwards.
AACGGAGAAACGGAGAAACGGAGAAACGGAGAAACGGAGAAACGGAGAAACGGAGAAACGGAGAAACGGAGAAACGGAGAAACGGAGAAACGGAGAAACGGAGAAACGGAGAAACGGAGAAACGGAGAAACGGAGAAACGGAGAAACGGAGAAACGGAGAAACGGAGAAACGGAGAATCGGAGAATCGGAGAAACGAAGAAACGAAGGAAGAAACGGAGAAAGAAACGGAGAAACGAAGAAAGAAACGGAGAAGCGAAGAAAGAAACGGAGAAACGAAGAAAGAAACGGAGAAACGGAGAAATAAATGGAGAAACGAAGAAATAAACGGAGAAACGAAGAAAGGAACGGAGAAACGAAAAAAGAAACGGAGAAACGAACAAAGAAACGGAGAAACGAAGAAAGAAACGGAGAAACGGAGAAATAAATGGAGAAATGAAGAAATAAACGGAGAATCGAAGAAAGAAACGGAGAAACGAAGAAAGAAACGCAGAAACGACGAAGAAACGGAGTAACGAAGAAAGAAACGAAGAAACGAAGAAAGAAACGGAGAATCGGAGAAATAAATGGAGAAACGAAGAAATAAACCGAGAAACGAAGAAAGAAACGGAGAAACGAAGAAAGAGAGGGAGTAACGAAGAAAGAAACTGAGAAACGAAGATAGAAACGGAGAATCGGAGAAATAAATGGAGAAACGAAGAAATAAACCGAGAAACGGAGAAAGAAACGGAGAAGCGAACAAAGAAACGGAGAAACGAACAAAGAAACGGAGAAACGGAGAAATAAATGGAGAAACGAAGATTGAAACGGAGAAACGAACAAAGAAACGTTTCTCCGATTCTCCGTTTTTCCGTTCCTCCGTTTCTCCGTTTCTCCATTTCTTGGATTCTCCATTTCTCCGTTTCTCCGTTTCTCGATTTCCCCGTTTCTCCGTTTCTCGGTTTCTCCGTTTCTCGGTTTCTGCGTTTCTCCGTTTCTCGGTTTCTGTGTTTCTCGGTTTCTCCGTTTCTCCGTTTCTCCGTTTCTCGGTTTATTTCTTCGTTTCTCCATTTATTTCTCCGATTCTCCGTTTCTTTCTTCGTTTCTCAGTTTCTATCTTCGTTTCTCCGTTTCTTTCTTCGTTTCTCCGTTTCTTTCTTCGTTTCTCCGTTAATTTCATCGTTTTTCCGTTTATATCTTCGTTTCTCCATTTATTTCTCCGTTTCTTTCTTCGTTTCTCCGTTTCTTTCTTCGTTTCTCCGTTTCTTTCTTCGTTTCTTCGTTTCCTTCTTCGTTTCCCCGTTTCTTTCTTCGTTTCCCCGTTTGTTTCTTCGTTTCTCCATTTATTTCTCCGTTTCTCCGTTTCTTTCTTCGTTTCTCCGTTTCTTTCTTCGTTTCTCCGTTTATTTCTTCGTTTCTCCATTTATTTCCCCGTTTCTCCGTTTCTTTCTTCGTTTCTCCGTTTCTTTCTTTGTTTCTCCGTTTCTTTGTTCGTTTCTCCGTTTCTTTGTTCGTTTCCCCGTTTCTTTCTCCGTTTCTCCGTTTCTTTCCTCGTTTCTCCGTTTCTTTCATCGTTTCTCCGTTTCTTTGTTCGTTTCTCCGTTCCTTTCTTCGTTTCTCCGTTTATTTCTTCGTTTCTCCATTTATTTCCCCGTTTCTCCGTTTATTTCTTCGTTTCTCCGTTTCTTTCTTCGTTTCTCCGTTTCTTTCTTCGTTTCTCCGTTTCTTTCTTTGTTTCTCCGTTTCTATGTTCGTTTCTCCGTTTCTTTGTTCGTTTCTCCGTTTCTTTCTTCGTTTCTCCGTTTCTTTCTTCGTTTCTCCGTTTCTTTCATCGTTTCTCCGTTTCTTTGTTCGTTTCTCCGTTCCTTTCTTCGTTTCTCCGTTTATTTCTTCGTTTCTCCATTTATTTCCCCGTTTCTCCGTTTATTTCTTCGTTTCTCCATTTATTTCTTCGTTTCTCCGTTTCTTTCTTCGTTTCTCCGTTTCTTTCTTCGTTTCTCCGTTTCTTTCTTCGTTTCTCCGTTTCTTTCTTCGTTTCTCCGTTAATTTCATCGTTTTTCCGTTTATATCTTCGTTTCTCCATTTATTTCTCCGTTTCTTTCTTCGTTTCTCCGTTTCTTTCTTCGTTTCTCCGTTTCTTTCTTCGTTTCTTCGTTTCCTTCTTCGTTTCCCCGTTTCTTTCTTCGTTTCCCCGTTTGTTTCTTCGTTTCTCCATTTATTTCTCCGTTTCTCCGTTTCTTTCTTCGTTTCTCCGTTTCTTTCTTCGTTTCTCCGTTTATTTCTTCGTTTCTCCATTTATTTCCCCGTTTCTCCGTTTCTTTCTTCGTTTCTCCGTTTCTTTCTTTGTTTCTCCGTTTCTTTGTTCGTTTCTCCGTTTCTTTGTTCGTTTCCCCGTTTCTTTCTCCGTTTCTCCGTTTCTTTCCTCGTTTCTCCGTTTCTTTCATCGTTTCTCCGTTTCTTTGTTCGTTTCTCCGTTCCTTTCTTCGTTTCTCCGTTTATTTCTTCGTTTCTCCATTTATTTCCCCGTTTCTCCGTTTATTTCTTCGTTTCTCCGTTTCTTTCTTCGTTTCTCCGTTTCTTTCTTCGTTTCTCCGTTTCTTTCTTTGTTTCTCCGTTTCTATGTTCGTTTCTCCGTTTCTTTGTTCGTTTCTCCGTTTCTTTCTTCGTTTCTCCGTTTCTTTCTTCGTTTCTCCGTTTCTTTCATCGTTTCTCCGTTTCTTTGTTCGTTTCTCCGTTCCTTTCTTCGTTTCTCCGTTTATTTCTTCGTTTCTCCATTTATTTCCCCGTTTCTCCGTTTATTTCTTCGTTTCTCCATTTATTTCTTCGTTTCTCCGTTTCTTTCTTCGTTTCTCCGTTTCTTTCTTCGTTTCTCCGTTTCTTTCTTCGTTTCTCCGTTTCTTTCTTCGTTTCTCCGTTAATTTCATCGTTTTTCCGTTTATATCTTCGTTTCTCCATTTATTTCTCCGTTTCTTTCTTCGTTTCTCCGTTTCTTTCTTCGTTTCTCCGTTTCTTTCTTCGTTTCTTCGTTTCCTTCTTCGTTTCCCCGTTTCTTTCTTCGTTTCCCCGTTTGTTTCTTCGTTTCTCCATTTATTTCTCCGTTTCTCCGTTTCTTTCTTCGTTTCTCCGTTTCTTTCTTCGTTTCTCCGTTTATTTCTTCGTTTCTCCATTTATTTCCCCGTTTCTCCGTTTCTTTCTTCGTTTCTCCGTTTCTTTCTTTGTTTCTCCGTTTCTTTGTTCGTTTCTCCGTTTCTTTGTTCGTTTCCCCGTTTCTTTCTCCGTTTCTCCGTTTCTTTCCTCGTTTCTCCGTTTCTTTCATCGTTTCTCCGTTTCTTTGTTCGTTTCTCCGTTCCTTTCTTCGTTTCTCCGTTTATTTCTTCGTTTCTCCATTTATTTCCCCGTTTCTCCGTTTATTTCTTCGTTTCTCCGTTTCTTTCTTCGTTTCTCCGTTTCTTTCATCGTTTCTCCGTTTCTTTGTTCGTTTCTCCGTTCCTTTCTTCGTTTCTCCGTTTATTTCTTCGTTTCTCCATTTATTTCCCCGTTTCTCCGTTTATTTCTTCGTTTCTCCATTTATTTCTTCGTTTCTCCGTTTCTTTCTTCGTTTCTCCGTTTCTTTCTTCGTTTCTCCGTTTCTTCCTTCGTTTCTTCGGTTCTCCGTTTCTCCGTTTTTCCGTTTCGGTTAAATGATTATAATAGTTATAATTTCTATTATAAATCATTTGAGCTATAGTTAAATTATACACTAATACTCTAAATACATATTTAATACATTTTTTAATCTCTTTAGCCTCCAGAAGAATTTTATTTATACTATTTACTGTATATAATAATTTACACAGAATCGGAAATAAATCTAATTATTTATTTATAATAATTATTTTTTATTCACTTATTTTACCAAAAATTTCGATTCTTCATGTATTAATCAAATGTTAAATTGATATATCTCATAGACAATTATTACTTTCCATGTTTTACAACTCTAAGAAACATCTCTTTACTTCGAAGTTCGATCAAAATCAATTGCTAGTGGCGAATCAATCATTTTTAATGCATAAATAAGATGCACATTGTTCGATCAATATAGGGAACGTGCGTAAATGTTAATAACAATCGCTGAAATGAACAAACGTTCACCGAAACAATTCGCCCTCGAAGATTTCGCAATATCTTGATGTTTGTTTATCATAATTATTATCAACCGTCGTAGGATCATACATTAGACAATTATTAACAATCTCCTAGTATAAATAATGGCTTAAAATATCATTTCGTTGAAATATTGCTTGTTCGCGAAGGAATTTTTCCTTGAGATCCAACTGACATTCTCAAGGCTACACGTATCGATTATCGATTCACAAGTATTTATCGCGGTGATTTTTCTATCTAAAAAAGCGATTAATTGAATTTTGGAACTTTTGTGTAAAAAATACCACTTCTACACGTATTGTGTAAATTATAAGAATTAAACAAATGTTAAATTAATGTATCTAATGAACAATTGTTACTTTCCGTGCTTTAAAACTTTACGAAACACGTTTTAACGTGCAGTCTCGATCAAAATCAATTTAGATAAGTTTCTTAATTAATTGCAATACATAAATAAGATGCACGTTGTTCGAGCAATATAGGGAACATGCGTAAATGTTAATAACAATCGCTGAAATGGGCAAACATTCACTGAAACCGTTCGCCTTCGCAGACTTCGCAATATCTTGACATTTCTTTATCACAATTAATAACAACCGTCGTTGGACCGTAGATTAAACAATTTTTGACAATGTTTCGGTATACAAAGCCATCAATTTCTTGAAATATTTGGTTAGATCGAACAAATACGATCGAAGAAGCCGTGGGATAAAATAAATGAATATTTCTCTACATATCGGAAATATAGTTTGTATGTATGCAAATATATTCTGTACCCGCAATTACAGATCCCTGTAACGTGGTAATTACATGGGTTGCCATCTATTGGAGAAAGGGTTAAACTACACTTAAGGGGTGAAAACACCTGGCGGAGAAACGCTCAAGTTTGTCGAGGAATTGTTCTAATTATCCACAAATAGATGGCGCGAAAAGTACAATTTACCGACATTAGAGATAAGTATTTCCATTTGTATGATATTCCCTACCGTGCGATAAAATGAATAAATACGTTTGTACAAACTTTTGTATGTTTCATCTTTCGAATAAATGTAAAATTAAACCTTCCACGGTAAATTTTATTCTTGAATTTATTAATGTTTCTAGGACGATTTATTTCAGTATAACGAGTGCTATAGGTGGGAAATTTGTGTACATAATAATTATTGAGTATAAAATAATTTTTCTTTTATTAGAGGATAATATATTAAATAAGGAAGAAGATTTAATCTTTATTATTTTAAATATAAAAATTAAAATTGAAGAAATTATTGAATATAAAATGTAATATGTTAAAAATGTATTTTTGTTAATTATTAATAAAATAACTATAATAGATGTTTGTATAACAGATGAATATCCTATAATTATTATGATTGACTTTTTCCTTTAAGCAAATGATAGGGGCAATAATTACATTAATTAGGCAAATAAAATAAATTTCATTATTAAATTTTAATATGAGTTCTATAATAATTATAGGGATTAATTTTATTAAAGTTATTATAAAGAATAGATTAATCCAATTTAAAGAATAAATTAAAGAAATGAATCGAACATTTAAAGAGTATTTGGCGGCGCTAAATTCGAAGATGTTTGAGAGAGGGAAAACGGAATTATAAGGAGTGGGGAGAAGCGTTTCATCCCGGGCCTGCTAGTGGACTCGTCAGTAAGGCATCCTAGCAGGCCCTGCCTTATACGCCGGGACATTGGAAGATCGGTAAGAGGTCGTATATATAGCGATCGGAGCAGGTACGGGAACTTGCGGGAAACGGTTGGTGGTGAGTTTCCCTCTGGTGGCAAGCGTGGGTAGTGCCGCCACAAGGACAATTTTTAAGATAAGTGAAAAAAAAATAATTATTATAAATAAATAATTAGATTTACTTCCGATTCTGTGTAAATTATTATATATAGTAAATAGTATAAATAAAATTCTTCTGGAGGCTAAAGAGATTAAAAAATATATTAAATATGTATTTAGAGTAATAGTGTCTAATTTAACGATAGATCAAATGATTTATAATAGAAATTATAAATATTATAATCATTTAATCGAAACGGAGAAACGGAGAAACGGAGAAACGGAGAAACGATGAAACGAAGGAAGAAACGGAGAAATGAACAAAGAAACGAAGAAACGAAGAAAGAAACGGAGAAACGAAGAAAGAAACTGAGAAACGAACAAAGAAACGGAGAAACGAACAAAGAAACGGAGTAACGAACAAAGAAACGAAGAAACGAAGAAAGAAACGGAGAAACGAACAAAGAAACGGAGAAGCGAAGAAAGAAACAGAGAAACGAAGAAAGAAACGGAGAATCGGAGAAATAAATGGAGAAACGAAGAAATAAACCGAGAAACGGAGAAAGAAACGGAGAAACGAAGAAAGAAACGAAGAAACGAAGAAAGAAACGGAGAAACGAACAAAGAAACGGAGAAGCGAAGAAAGAAACAGAGAAACGAAGAAAGAAATGGAGAATCGGAGAAATAAATGGAGAAACGAAGAAATAAACCAAGAAACGGAGAAAAAAACGGAGAAACGAACAAAGAAACGGAGAAACGAAGAAAGAAACGGAGAAACCAACAAAGAAACGGAGAAACGAAGAAAGAAACGGGGAAACGGAGGAATAAATGGAGAAACGAAGAAATAAACGGAGAAACGAAGAAAGAAACGGAGAAACGAACAAAGAAACGGAGAAACGGAGAAATAAATGGAGAAACGAAGAAATAAACGGAGAAACGAATAAAGAAACGGAGAAACGAAGAAAGAAACGGAGAAACGAAGAAAGAAACGGAGTAACGAAGAAAGAAACGAAGAAACGAAGAAAGAAACGGAGAATCGGAGAAATAAATGGAGAAACGAAGAAATAAACCGTGAAACGGGGAAAGAAACGGAGAAACGAACAAAGAAACGGAAAAGCGAATAAAGAAACGGAGAAACGAACAAAGAAACGGAGAAACGAACAAAGAAACGGAGAAGCGAATAAAGAAACGGAGAAACGAACAAAGAAACGGAGAAATGAACAAAGAAACGGAGAAACGAACAAAGAAACGGAGAAACGAACAAAGAAACGGAGAAACGAACAAAGAAACGGAGAAACGAAGAAAGAAACGGAGTAACGAAGAAAGAAACGAAGAAACGAAGAAAGAAATGGAGAAATGAACAAAGAAACGGAGAAACGAAGAAAGAAACGGAGAAACGAAGAAAGAAACGGAGAAACGAAGAAAGAAACGGAGAAACGAAGAAATAAACCGAGAAACGGAGAAAGAAACGGAGAAACGAAGAAAGAAACGGAGAAACGAAGAAAGAAACGGAGTAACGAAGAAACAAACGAAGAAAGAAACGGAGAATCGGTGAAATATAATAAATGGAGAAACGAAGAAATAAACCGTGAAACGGGGAAAGAAACGGAGAAACGAACAAAGAAACGGAGAAGCGAATAAAGAAACGGAGTAACGAACAAAGAAACGGAGAAACGAACAAAGAAACGGAGAAACGAACAAAGAAACGGAGAAACGAAGAAAGAAACGGAGTAACGAAGAAAGAAACGAAGAAACGAAGGAAGAAATGGAGAAATGAACAAAGAAACGGAGAAACGAAGAAAGAAACGGAGAAACGAAGAAAGAAACGGAGAAACGAAGAAAGAAACGGAGAAACGAAGAAATAAACCGAGAAACGGAGAAAGAAACGGAGAAACGAAGAAAGAAACGGAGAAACGGAGAAACGAAGAAAGAAACGGAGTAACGAAGAAACAAACGAAGAAAGAAACGGAGAATCGGTGAAATATAATAAATGGAGAAACGAAGAAATAAACCGTGAAACGGGGAAAGAAACGGAGAAACGAACAAAGAAACGGAGAAGCGAATAAAGAAACGGAGAAACGAACAAAGAAACGGAGAAACGAACAAAGAAACGGAGAAGCGAATAAAGAAACGGAGAAACGAACAAAGAAACGGAGAAACGAACAAAGAAACGGAGAAACGAACAAAGAAACGGAGAAACGAAGAAAGAAAGGGAGAAACGAAGACAGAATCGGAGAAACGAAGAAAGAAACAGAGTAACGAAGAAAGAAACGAAGAAACGTAGAAAGAAACGGAAAAACGAACAAAGAAACGGAGAAACGAAGAAAGAAACGGAGAAACGAAGAAAGAAACAGAGAAACGGACAAAGAAACGGAGAAACGGAGAAATAAATGGAGAAACGAAGAAAGAAACGGAGAAACGAAGAAAGAAACGGAGAAACGCTTCTCCGTATCACCGTTTCTCCGTTTCTCGGTTTCTCCGTTTCCCCGTTTCTCGATTTCTCCGATTCTCGGTTTCTCCGTTTCTCCGTTTCTCGGTTTCTCCGTTTCTCCGTTTCTCGGTTTCTCGGTTTCTCCGTTTCACGGTTTCTCCGTTTCTCCGTTTCGCGGTTTTTCCGTTTCTCGTTTCTCCGATTCTCCGTTTCACCGCTTTTTGTTCGTTTCTCCATTTATTTCTCCGATTCTCCGTTTCTTTCTTCGTTTCTTCGTTTCTTTCTCCGTTTCTTTCTTCGTTTCTCCGTTTCTTTGTTCGTTTCTCCGTTTTTTGGTCGTTTCTCCGTTTCTTTGTTCGTTTCTCCGTTTCTTTGCTCGATTCTCCGTTTCTTTGTTCGTTTCTGTATTTCTTTGTTCGTTTCTCCGTTTCTTTGTTCGTTTCTTCGTTTCCTTGTTCGTTTCTCCGTTTCTTTGTTCGTTTCTCCGTTTCTTTGTTCGTTTCTTCGTTTCTTTGTTCGTTTCTCCGTTTCTTTCATCGTTTCTCCGTTTCTTTGTTCGTTTCTCCGTTTCTTTCTTCGTTTCTCCGTTTCTTTCTTCGTTTCTCCGTTTCTTTCTTCGTTTCTCCGTTTCTTTCTTCCTTTCTGCATTTGTTTCTCCGTTTCTCCGTTTCTTTCTTCGTTTCTCCGTTCCTTTCTTCGTTTCTCCGTTTCTTTCATCGTTTCTCCGTTTCTTTGTTCATTTCTCCGTTTCTTTCTTCGTTTCTTCGTTTCTTTCTTCGTTACTCCGTTTCTTTCTTCGTTTCTCCGTTTCTTTCTTCGTTTCTCCGTTTATTTCTTCGTTTCTCCATTTATTTCTCCGCTTTTCCGTTTCTTTCTTCGTTTCTCCGTTTCTTTGTTCGCTTCTCCGTTTCTTTGTTCGTTTCTCCGTTTCTTTCTTCGTTTCTCCGTTTCTTTCTTCGTTTCTCCGTGTCTTTCTCCGTTTCTCGGTTTATTTCTTCGTTTCTCCATTTATTTCTCCGATTCTCCGTTTCTTTCTTCGTTTCTTCGTTACTCCGTTTATTTCTCCGATTCTCCGTTTCTTTCTTCGTTTCTTCGTTACTCCGTTTATTTCTTCGTTTCTCCGTTTCTCTCTTCGTTTCTCCGATTCTTTCTTCGTTTCTCCGTTTCTTTGTTCATTTCTCCGTTTCTTTCTTCGCTTCTCCGTTTCTCTGTTCGTTTCTCCGTTTCTTTCTTCGTTTCTCCGTTTCTTTCTTCGTTTCTCCGTGTCTTTCGCCGTTTCTCGGTTTATTTCTTCGTTTCTCCATTTATTTCTCCGATTCTCCGTTTCTTTCTTCGTTTCTTCGTTACTCCGTTTATTTCTCCGATTCTCCGTTTCTTTCTTCGTTTCTTCGTTACTCCGTTTATTTCTTCGTTTCTCCATTTATTTCTCCGTTTCTCCGTTCCTTTCTTCGTTTCTCCGTGTCTTTCATCGTTTCTCCGTTTCTTTCTTCGTTTCTCCGTTTCTTTCTTCGTTTCTCCGTTTCTTTCTTCGTTTCTCCGTTTCTTTGTTCATTTCTACGTTTCTTTCTTCGTTTCTTTCTTCGTTACTCCGTTTCTTTCTTCGTTTCTCCGTTTCTTTCTCCGATTCTCCGTTTCTTTCTTCGTTTCTTTCTTCGTTACTCCGTTTCTTTCTTCGTTCCTCCGTTTCTATCTTCGTTTCTCCGTTTCTTTCTTCATTTCTCCGTTTATTTCTTCGTTTCTCCATTTATTTCTCCGTTTCTCAGTTTCTTTCTTCGTTTCTCCGTTTCTTTGTTCGTTTCTCCGTTTCTTTGTTCGTTTCTTCGTTTCTTTCTTCGTTACTCCGTTTCTTTCTTCGTTTCTCCGTTTCTTTCTTCGTTTCTCCGTTTCTTTCTTCGTTTCTCCGTTTATTTCTTCGTTTCTCCATTTATTTCTCCGTTTCTCCGTTTCTTTCTTCGTTTCTCCGTTTCTTTGTTCGTTTCTCCGTTCCTTTCTTTGTTTACTCGTTTCTTTCTTCGTTACTCCGTTTCTTTCTTCCTTTCTCCATTTATTTCTCCGCTTCTTTCTTCGTTTCTCCGTTTCCTTGTTCGTTTCTTCGTTTCTTTCTCCGTTACTCCGTTTCTTTCTTCGTTTCTCCGTTTCTTTCTTCGTTTCTCCGTTTCTTTCTTCGTTTCTCCGTTTCTTTGTGCATTTCTCCGTTTCTTTCTTCGTTTCTTCGTTTCTTTCTTCGTTACTCCGTTTCTTTCTTCGTTTCTCCGTTTCTTTCTTCGTTTCTCTGTTTATTTCTTCGTTTCTCCATTTATTTCTCCGCTGTTCCGTTTCTTTCTTCGTTTCTCCGTTTCTTTGTTCGCTTCTACGTTTATTTCTTCGTTTCTCCATTTATTTCTCCGCTTTTCCGTTTGTTTCTTCGTTTCTCCGTTTCTTTGTTCGCTTCTCCGTTTCTTTGTTCGTTTCTCCGTTTCTTTCTTCGTTTCTCCGTTTCTTTCATCGTTTCTCCGTGTCTTTCTCCGTTTCTCGGTTTATTTCTTCGTTTCTCCATTTATTTCTCCGTTTCTCCGTTTCTTTCTTCGTTTCTTCGTTACTCCGTTTATTTCTCCGATTCTCCGTTTCTTTCTTCGTTTCTTCGTTACTCCGTTTATTTCTTCGTTTCTCCGTTTCTTTCTTCGTTTCTCCGTTTCTTTGTTCATTTCTACGTTTCTTTCTTCGTTTCTTTCTTCGTTACTCTGTTTCTTTCTTCGTTTCTCCGTTTCTTTCTCCGATTCTCCGTTTCTTTCTTCGTTTCTTTCTTCGTTACTCCGTTTCTTTCTTCGTTCCTCCGTTTCTATCTTCGTTTCTTCGTTTCTTTCTTCGTTACTCCGTTTCTTTCTTCGTTCCTCCGTTTCTTTGTTCGTTTCTCCGTTTCTTTCCCCGTTTCTTCGTTTCTTTCTTCGTTACTCCGTTTCTTTCTTCGTTTCTCCGTTTCTTTCTTCGTTTCTCTGTTTATTTCTTCGTTTCTCCATTTATTTCTCCGCTGTTCCGTTTCTTTCTTCGTTTCTCCGTTTCTTTGTTCGCTTCTACGTTTATTTCTTCGTTTCTCCATTTATTTCTCCGCTTTTCCGTTTGTTTCTTCGTTTCTCCGTTTCTTTGTTCGCTTCTCCGTTTCTTTGTTCGTTTCTCCGTTTCTTTCTTCGTTTCTCCGTTTCTTTCATCGTTTCTCCGTGTCTTTCTCCGTTTCTCGGTTTATTTCTTCGTTTCTCCATTTATTTCTCCGTTTCTCCGTTTCTTTCTTCGTTTCTTCGTTACTCCGTTTATTTCTCCGATTCTCCGTTTCTTTCTTCGTTTCTTCGTTACTCCGTTTATTTCTTCGTTTCTCCGTTTCTTTCTTCGTTTCTCCGTTTCTTTGTTCATTTCTACGTTTCTTTCTTCGTTTCTTTCTTCGTTACTCTGTTTCTTTCTTCGTTTCTCCGTTTCTTTCTCCGATTCTCCGTTTCTTTCTTCGTTTCTTTCTTCGTTACTCCGTTTCTTTCTTCGTTCCTCCGTTTCTATCTTCGTTTCTTCGTTTCTTTCTTCGTTACTCCGTTTCTTTCTTCGTTCCTCCGTTTCTTTGTTCGTTTCTCCGTTTCTTTCCCCGTTTCTTCGTTTCTTTCTTCGTTTCTCCGTTTCTTTGTTCGTTTCTCCGTTTCTTTCTCTGTTTCTGCGTTTCTTTGTTCGTTTCTCCGTTTGTTTCTTCATTTCTCCATTTATTTCTCCGTTTCTCCGTTTCTTTGTTCGTTTCTCCATTTCTTTCTCCGTTTCTCGGTTTATTTCTTCGTTTCCCCATTTAGGTGGACCGGAAAGTAATGTCGTTTCTGCGCATGTCACTATTTGATTGTCATTTGTCAGCTCATTGTGTACATTAAAGTCGTAGCAAAGACATTCTGAGGTTATAGTGACTTGTTTAGTTATAAATAATTAAATTTAAAATTTTTCTTTACAATTTTGGGTGAAATGGCCAGCCAAATACCAGAAGAGGTACATATCCGGCATTGCATGCTTTTTGAGTTTCGCAAGGGTAGTAACGCAACAGTTGCTACCAAAAACATTTGCGATGTTTATCCAAATGCATTAGACGTTCGTAAATGCCAAAGGTGGTTTTCCAAGTTCAAATCCGGTAATTTTGATCTTTCCGACTCGTATCGATCAGGAAGACCAACAACGTTAGACAATGACGTGTTAAGTGCGGAAGTGGAAGCAAATCCGTGTCAGACAATCGAGGAATTGTCAAACAGTCTTAACCAACCTTGGTCGACCATCGAAGCACATTTGCAGCAGATTGGGAAAGTAAGCAGAGCAGGTGTTTGGGTCCCGCATAATCTGTCCGAAGAGAACAAGGCTAACCGATCCACCACATGCAACTTATTGCTTCAACGGCACAATACAGAAGCGTTTTTTGATCGCTTGATCACCGGAGATGAAAAGTGGGTTCTTTATGATAATCCAAAACGCAAAAGGCAGTTGCTCTCTCCAAATGAATCGCCACAAAGTACTGCTAAGCCAGGTTTACACCCCAAAAAGGCCCTTTTGTGTGTTTGGTGGAGTATTCGCGGCGTTGTTCATTTTGAAGTGCTGAAACCTGGACAGACTGTGAATGCAGACCTTTACTGTGAACAATTAGATCGTGTAAATAAATCTTTAATTGAAAAGTGGCCAGCGATTGTCAACAGAAAAGGCGTTATTCTGCAAGACGATAATGCAAGACCGCACTGCGCAAGACGAACCTTGGCAAAAATTAATGAATTGGGGTGGGAGGTACTGCCTCACCCACCATACTCGCCCGATGTTGCACCATCGGATTTCCATTTATTCCGATCGCTTCAACACTTTCTAAGTGGCAAAAGATTTGCAAATTTGGATGATATTCAAAATGCCATCTCTGTATATTTTGCTCAAAAACCAATTGATTTTTATCGATCCGGCATTGAAAATTTGCACACTAGATGGCAAAAGGTTGTTGATAATGAGGGTGATTATATCATTGATTAAAAATAAAAACTCGTTAAAAATTTATGTGTTTGAATGTAATGTAAGGAAACGACATTACTTTCCGGTCCCCCTAATATTTCTTCGATTCTCCGTTTATTTCTTCGTTTCTCCATTTATTTCTCCGTTTCTCCGTTTCTTTGTTCGTTTCTCCATTTATTTCTCCGTGTCTTCGTTTCCTTGTTCGATTCTCCGTTTCATTGTTCGTTTCTCCGTTTGTTTCTCCGTTTCTCCGTTTCTTTGTTCGTTTCTCCATTTATTTCTCCGTGTCTTCGTTTCTTTGTTCGTTTCTCCGTTTCTTTCTTCGTTTCTTCGTTTCGTTCTTCGTTTCTCCGTTTCTTTCATCGTTTCTCCGTTTCTTTGTTCGTTTCTCCGTTTCTTTGTTCGTTTCTCCGTTTCTTTGTTCGTTTCTCCGTTTCTTTTTTTCGTTTCTCCGTTTCTTTGTTCGTGTCTCCGTTTCTTTGTTCGTTTCTCCGTTTCTTTGTTCGTTTCTCCATTTCTACGTTTCTTTGTTCGTTTCTCCGTTCCTTTCTTCGTTTCTCCGTTTATTTCGTCGTTTCTCCGTTTCTTTCTTCGTTACCTGTGTCTTTCTTCGTTTCTTCGATTCTTTCTTTGTTTCTCCGTTTCTTTCATCGTTTCTTTCTCCGTTCCTCCGTTTCTTTCTTCGATTCTCCGTTTATTTCTCCGTTTCTTTCTTCGTTCCTCCGTTTCTTTCTTTGTTTCTCCGTTTCTTTCTTCATTTCTCCGTTTATTTCTTCGTTTCTCTGTTCCATTCTTCGTTTCTGCGTTTCTTTGTTCGTTTCTCCGTTTCTTTCTTCGTTTCTTCGTTTCTTTCTTCGTTTCTCCGTTTCTTTCATCGTTTCTCCGTTTCTTTCTCCGTTTCTCCGATTCGATTAAATGATTGGAATAATTATAATTTCTATTATAAATCATTTGAGCTATAGTTAAATTATACACTAATACTATAAATACATATTTAATATATTTTTTAATCTCTTTAGCCTCCAGAAGAATTTTATTTATACTATTTACTGTATATTATAATTTACACAGAATCGGAAATAAATCTAATTATTTATTTATAATAATTATTGTTCATTCACTTATTTTACCAAACATTTCGATTCTTCATGTATTAATCAAATGTTAAATTGATATATCTCATAGACAATTATTACTTTCCATGTTTTAACACTTTAAGAAACATCTCTTTACTTTGAAGTTCGATCAAAATCAATTGCTAGAGGCGAATCATTCATTTTTAATGCATAAATAAGATGCACATTGTTCGATCAGCATAGGGAACATGCGTAAATGTTAATAACAATCTCTGAAATGAACAAACATTCACAGAAACCGTTCGCCTTCGCAGACTTCGCAATATTTTGACATTTATTTATCATAATTAATAACAACCGTCGTTGGACCGTAGATTAAACAATTTTTGACAATGTTTCGGTATAAAAAGCCATCAATTTCTTGAAATATTTGGTTAGATCGAACAAGTACGATCGAAGAAGCCGTGGAATAAAATAAATGAATATTTCTCTACATATCGGAATTATAGTTTGTATGTATGCAAATATATTCTGAACCCGCTATTACAAATCCCTGTACCGTGGCAATTACGTGGGTTGCCATCTATTGGAGAAAGGGTTAAACTACACTTAAGGGGTGAAAACACCTGGCGGAGAAACGCTCAAGTTTGTCGAGGAATTGTTCTAATTTCCACAAATAGATGGCGCGACAAGTACAATTTACCGACATTAGAGATAAGTATTTCCATTTGTATGATATTCCCTACCGTGCGATAAAATAAATAAATACTTTTGTACAAACTTTTGTATGTTTCATCTTTCGAATAAATGTAAAATTAAACCTTCCCCGGTAAATTTTATTCTTGAATTTATTAATGTTTCTAGGACGATTTATTTCAGTATAAAGAGTGCTATAGGTGGGAAATTTGTGTACATAATAATTATTGAGTATAAAATAGTTTTTCTCTTATTAGAGGTTAATATATTAAATAAGGAAGAAGAGTTAATCTTTATTATTTTAAATATAAAAATTAAAATTAAAGAAATTATTGAATATAAAATGAAATATGTTAAAATTGTATTTTTGTTAATTATTAATAAAATAACTATAATAGAAGTTTGTATAACAGATGAATATCCTATAATTATGATGATTGATTTTTTTGTTTAAGCAAATGATAGGGGCAATAATTACATTAATTAGGCAAATAAAATAAATTTCATTATTAAAGTCTAATATGAGTTGTTTAATAATTATAGGGATTAATTTTATAAAAGTTACTATAAAGAATAGATTAATTCAATTTAATGAATAAATTAAAGAAATGAATCGAACATTTAAAGAGTACATCCCAATTATTAAGATAATGAAAAAAAAATAATTATTATAAATAAATAATTAGATTTATTTCCGATTCTGTGTAAATTATTATATATAGTAAATAGTATAAATAAAATTCTTCTGGAGGCCAAAGAGATTAAAAAATATATTAAATATGTATTTAGAGTATTAGTGTCTAATTTAACTATACATCAAATGATTTATAATAGAAATTATAAATATTATAATCATTTAATCGAAACGGTGAAACGGAGAAACGGAGAAACGATGAAACGAAGGAAGAAACGGAGAAACGAAGAAAGAAATGGAGAAATGAAGAAAGAAACGAAGAAACGAAAAAAGAAACGGAGAAACGAACAAAGAAACGGAGAAACGAACAAAGAAACGGAGAAACGAAGAACGAAACGGAGAAACGAAGAAAGAAACGAAGAAAGAAACTGAGAATCGGAGAAATAAATGGAGAAACAAAGAAATAAACCGAGAAACGGAGAAAGAAACGGAGAAACGGACAAAGAAACGGAGAAACGAAGAAAGAAACGGAGAAACGAACAAAGAAACGGAGAAACGAAGAAAGAAACAGAGAAACGAAGAAAGAAACGGAGAAACGGAGAAATAAATGGAGAATCGAAGAAATAAACCGTGAAACGGAGAAAGAAACGGAGAAACGAACAAAGAAACGGAGAAACGAACAAAGAAACGGAGAAACGAAGAAAGAAACGGAGATACGAAGAAAGAAACAGAGAAACAAACAAAGAAACGGAGATACGAAGAAAGAAACGGAGAAACGAACAAAGAAACGGAGAAACGAAGAAAGAAACGGTGAAACGAACAAAGAAACAGAGAAACGAACAAAGAAAGGAGAAACGAACAAAGAAACGGAGAAACGGAGAAATAAATGGAGAAACGGTGAAATAAATGGAGAAACGAACAAAGAAACGGAGAAACGAACAATGAAACGGAGAATCGAAGAAAGAAACGGAGAAACGAAGAAAGAAACAGTGTAACGAAGAAAGAAGCGAAGTAACGAAGAAAGAAACGGAGAATCGGAGAAATAAATGGAGAAAGGATGAAATAAACCGAGAAACGGAGAAAGAAACGGAGAAACGAAGAAAGAAACGGAGAAACGAACAAAGAAACGGAGAAACGAACAAAGAAACGGAGAAACGAACAAAGAAACGGAGAAACGAAGAAAGAAACAGAGAAACAAACAAAGAAACGGAGATACGAAGAAAGAAACGGAGAAACGAACATAGAAACGGAGAAACGAAGAAAGAAACGGAGAAACGGAAAAATAAATGGAGAAACGAAGAAATAAACGGAGAAACGAACAAAGAAACGGGGAAACGAACAAAGAAACGGAGAAACGAACAAAGAAACGGAGAAACGAACAAAGAAAGGAGAAACGAACAAAGAAACGGAGAAACGGAGAAATAAATGGAGAAACGGTGAAATAAATGGAGAAACGAACAAAGAAACGGAGAAACGAACAATGAAACGGAGAATCGAAGAAAGAAACGGAGAAACGAAGAAAGAAACAGTGTAACGAAGAAAGAAGCGAAGTAACGAAGAAAGAAACGGAGAATCGGAGAAATAAATGGAGAAAGGATGAAATAAACCGAGAAACGGAGAAAGAAACGCAGAATCGAAGAAAGAAACGGAGAAACGAAGAAAGAAACAGTGTAACGAAGAAAGAAACGAAGAAACGAAGAAATAAAATGAGAATCGGAGAAATAAATGGAGAAACGAAGAAATAAACCGAGAAACGGAGAAAGAAACGGAGAAACGAACAAAGAAACGGAGAAACGAACAAAGAAACGGAGAAACGAACAAAGAAACGGAGAAACGAAGAAAGAAACGGAGAAACGAAGAAAGAAACGGAGAAACGGAGAAATAAATGGAGAAACGAAGAAATAAACGGAGAAACGAAGAAAGAAACGTAGAAACGAAGAAAGAAACGGAGAAACGAAGAAAGAAACGGAGTAACGAAGAAAGAAACGAAGAAACGAAGAAAGAAACGGAGAATCGGAGAAATAATTGGAGAAACGAAGAAATAACCGAGAAACGGAGAAAGAAACGGAGAAACGAACAAAGAAACGGAGAAACGAAGAATAAAACGGAGAAACGAATAAATAAACGAAGAAGCGAACAAAGAAACGGAGAAACGAAGAAAGACACGGAGAAACGAAGAAAGAAACGGAGAAACGAAGAAAGAAACGGAGAAACGAACAAAGAAACGGAGAAACGAACAAAGAAACGGAGTAACGCAGAAAGAAACGAAGAAACGAAGAAAGAATCGGAGTAACGCAGAAAGAAACGAAGAAACGAAGAAAGAATCGGAGAAATGAACAAAGAAACGGAGAAACGAAGAAAGAAACGGAGAAACGAAGAAAGAAACGGAGAAACGAAGAAAGAAACGGAGAAACGAAGAAAGAAACGGAGGAACGAAGAAAGAAACGGAGAAACGAACAAAGAAACGGAGAAACGGACAAAGAAGCGGAGAAACAAACAAAGAAACGGAGAAACGAACAAAGAAACGGAGAAACGAAGAAAGAAACGGCGATACGAAGAAAGAAACGGAGAAACAAACAAAGAAACGGAGATACGAAGAAAGAAACGGAGAAGCGTACAAAGAACCGGAGAATCGAAGAAAGAAACGGAGAAATGGCGAAATAAATGGAGAAACGAAGAAATAAACGGAGAAACGAACAAAGAAACGGAGAAACGAACAAAGAAACGGAGAAACGAACAAAGAAACGGAGAAACGAAAAAAGAAACGTTTCTCCGTTTCTCCGTTTCTCGGTTTGTCCGTTTCTCCGTTTCTCGGTTTCTCCGTTTCTCCGTTTCTCGGTTTCTCCGTTTCCCCGTTTCTCCGTTTCTCGGTTTCCCCGTTTCTCCGTTTCTCGGTTTCTCCGTTTCTCGGTCTCTCCGTTTCTCGGTTTCTCCGTTTCTCCGTTTCTCGGTTTCTCCGTTTCTCGGTTTCTCCGTTTCTCGGTTTCTCCGATTCTCGGTTTCTCCATTTCTCGGTTTCTCCGTTTCTCCGTTTCTCCGTTTCTCCGTTTCTCCGTTTCTCCGTTTCTCCGTTTCTCGGTTTCTCTGTTTCTCCGTTTCTCCGTTTCTCGGTTTCTCCGTTTATCCGTTTCTCCGTTTCTCCATTTTATTTCCGATTCTCCGTTTCTTTCTTCGTTTCTCCTTTTCTTTCTTCGTTTCTTTCTTTGTTTCTTCGTTTCTTTGTTCGTTTCTCCGTTTATTTCTTCATTTCTCCATTTATTTCCCCGATTCTCCGTTTCTTTCTTCGTTTCTCCGTTTATTTGTTCGTTTCTCCATTTATTTCTCCGTTTGTCCGTTTCTTTCTTCGTTTCTCCGATTCTTTGTTCGTTTCTCCGTTTCTTTCTTCGTTTCTGCGATTCTTTGTTCGTTTCTCCGTTTTTTGATCGTTTCTCCGTTTCTTTGTTCGTTTCTCCGTTTCTTTGTTCGATTCTCCGTTTCTTTGTCCGTTTATTTATTTCTTTGTTCGTTTCTCCGTTTCTTTGTTCGTTTCTTCGTTTCTTTGTTCGTTTCTCCGTTTCTTTGTTCGTTTCTCCGTTTCTTTGTTCGTTTCTCCGTTTCTGTTTCCGTTTCTCGGTTTATTTCTTCGTTTCTTCATTTATTTTTCCGATTCTCCGTTTCTTTCTTCGTTTCTCCGTTTCTTTCTTCGTTTCTCCGTTTCTTCACTCGTGTCTTCGTTTATCCGTTTCTCCGTTTCTCCGTTTCTCCGTTTCTCCGTTTCGATTAAATGATTATAATAGTTATAATTTCTAAAAAAATCATTTGAGCTATAGTTAAATTATACACTAATACTCTAAATACATAATTAATATATTTCTTAATCTCATTAGCCTCCAGAAGAGTTTTATTTATACTATTTACTGTATATAATAATTTACACAGAATCGGAAATAAATCTAATTATTTATTTATAATAATTGTTTTTTATTCACTTATTTTACCAAAAATTTCCATTATTCATGTATTAATCAAATGTTAAATTGTTATATCTTATAGACAATTATTACTTTCCATGTTTCAAGACTTTAAGAAACATCTCCTTACTATGAAGTTCGATCAAAATCAATTGCTAGAGGCGAATGAATCATTTTTAATGCATAAATAAGATGCACATTGTTCGATCAATATAGGGAACATGCGTAGATGTTAATAACAATCGCTGAAATGAACGAAAATTCACCGAAACCATTCGTCCTCGAAGATTTCGCAATATCTTGATGTTTGTTTATCATAATTATTAACAACCATCGTTGGGTCGTAGATTAAACAATTTTTGACAATGTTTCGGTATAAAAAGCCGTCAATTTCTTGAAATATTTGTTTAGATCGAGCAAATACGATCGAAGAAGCCGTGGGATAAAATAAATGAATATTTCTCTACATATCGGAATTATAGTTTGTATGTATGCAAATATATTCTGAACCCGCAATTACAAATCCCTGTAACGTGGTAATTACATGGGTTGCCATCTATTGGAGAAAGGGTTAAACTACACTTAAGGGGTGAAATCACCTGGCGGAGAAACGCTCAAGTTTGTCGAGGACATGTTCTAATTTCAACAAATAGATGGCGCGACAAGTACAATTTACCGACATTAGAGATAAGTATTTCCATTTGTATGATATTCCCTACCGTGCGATAAAATAAATAAATACTTTTGTACAAACTTTTGCATGTTTCATCTTTCGAATAAATGTAAAATTAAACCTTCCACGGTAAATTTCATTCTTGAATTTATTAATGTTTCTAGGACGATTTATTTCAGTATAAAGAGTGCTATAGGTGGGAAATTTGTGTACATAATAATTATTGAGTATAAAATAATTTTTCTTTTATTAGAGGTTAATATATTAAATAAGGAAGAAGGGTTAATCTTTATTATTTTAAATATAAAAATTAAAATTGAAGAAATTATTGAATATAAAATGAGATATGTTAAAAATGTATTTTTGTTAATTATTAATAAAATAACTATAATAGATGTTTGTATAACAGATAAATATCCTATCATTATTATGATTGAATTTTTTGTTTAAGCAAATGATACGAGCAGTAATTACATTAATTAGCCAAATAAAATAAATTCCATTATTAAATTTTAATATGAGTTTTATAATAATTATAGGGATTAATTTTATTAAAGTTATTATAAAGGATAGATTAATTCAATTTAATGAATAAATTAAAGAAATGAATAGAACATTTAAAGAGCACATCCCAATTTTTAAGATAAGTGAAAAAAAAAAAATTATTATAAATAAATAATTAGATTTACTGCCGATTCTGTGTAAATTATTATATATAGTAAATAGTATAAATAAAATTCTTCTGGAGGCTAAAGAGATAAAAAAATATATTAAATACGTATTTAGAGTATTAGTGTCTAATTTAACTATAGATCAAATGATTTATAATAGAAATTATAAATATTATAATCATTTAATCGAAACGGTGAAACGGAGAAACGGAGAAACGATGAAACGAAGGGAGAATCGGAGAAACGAAGAATGAAACGGAGATACGAAGAAAGAAACGGAGAAACGAACAAAGAAACGGAGAAACGAAGAAAGAAACGGAGAAACGAAGAAAGAAACGGAGAAACGGGGATATAAATGGAGAAACGAAGAAAGAAACGGAGAAATGAAGAAAGAAACGGAGAAACGAACAAAGAAACAGAGAAACGGAGAAATAAATGGAGAAACGAAGAAATAAACGGAGAAACGAACAAAGAAACGGAGAAACGAAGAAAGAAGCGGAGAAACGAACAAAGAAACGGAGAAACGAACAAAGAAACGAACAAAGAAACGGAGAAACGGAGAAATAAATGGAGAAACGAAGAAATAAACGGAGAAACGAAGAAAGAAACGGAGAAACGAAGAAATAAACGGAGAAACGAAGAAAGAAACGGAGAAACGAAGAAAGAATCGGAGAAACGAAGAAAGAAGCGGAGAAACGGAGAAACGAAGAAAGAAACGGAGAAACGGAGAAAGACACGGAGAAACGATCAAAGAAACGTAGAAAAGAACAACGAAACGGAGAAACGAACAAAGAAACGGAGAAACGAACAAAGAAACGGAGAAACGTTTCTCCGTTTCTCCGTTTCTCCGTTTCTCCGTTTCTCCGTTTCTCCTTTTCTCGGTTTCTCCGTTTCTCGGTTACTTCGTTTCTCCGTTTCTCGGTTTCTCCGTTTCTCCGTTTCTCGGGTTTTCCGTTTCTCCGTTTCACCGTTTTTTGTTCGTTTCTCCATTTATTTCTCCGATTCTCCGTTTCTTTCTTCGTTTCCCCGTTTCTTTCTTCGTTTCTTTCTTTGTTTCTCCGTTTCTTTCATCGTTTCTCCGTTTCTCTCTTCGTTTCTCCGTTTCTTTCTTCGCTTCTCCGTTTCTTTCTTCGTTTCTCCGTTTCTTTCTTCGTTTCTCCGTTTCTTTGTTCGTTTCTCCGTTTCTTTGTTCGTTTCTTCGTTTCTTTCTTCGTTCCTCCGTTTCTTTCTTCGTTTCACCGTTTCTTTCTTCGTTTCTCCGTTTATTTCTTCGTTTCTCCATCTATTTTTCCGTTTCTGCGTTTCTCTCTTCGTTTCTCCGTTTCTTTCTTCGTTCCTCCGTTTATTTCTTCGTTTCTCCATTTATTTCTCCGTTTCTCCCTTTCTTCCTTCGTTTCTCCGTTTCTTTGTTCGTTTCTCCGTTTCTTTCATCGTTTCTCCGTTTCTTTCTTCTTTTCTCCGTTTATTTGTTCGTTTCTCCATTTATTTCTCCGATTCTCCGTTTCTCCGTTTCTTTCTTCGTTTCTCCGTTTCTTTCTTCGTTTCTCCGTTTATTTCTTCGTTTCTCCATTTATTTCTCCGTTTCTCCCTTTCTTCCTTCGTTTCTCCGTTTCTTTGTTCGTTTCTTCGTTTCTTTGTTCGTTTCTCCGTTCCTTACTTCGTTTCTCCGTTTATTTCTTCGTTTCTCCATTTACTTCTCCGTTTCTCCGTTTCTTTCTTCGTTTCTCCGTTTCTTTCTTCGTTTCTCCGTTTATTTCTTCGTTTCTCCATTTATTTCTCCGTTTCTTTGTTCGTTTCTCCGTTTCTTTGTTCGTTTCTCCGTTTCTTTCTCCGTTTCTCCGTTTCTTTCTTCGTTTGTCCGTTTCTTTGTTCGTTTCTCTGTTTGTTTCTTCGTTTCTCCATTTATTTCTCCGTTTCTCTGTTTCTTTGTTCGTTTCTCCGTTTCTTTCTTCGTTTCTCCGTTTCTTTCTTCGCTTCTCCATTTCTTTCTTCGTTTCTCCGTTTCTTTCTTCGCTTCTCCATTTCTTTCTTCGTTTCTCCGTTTCTTTGTTCGTTTCTTTGTTCGTTTCTCCGTTCCTTACTTCGTTTCTCCGTTTATTTCTTCGTTTCTCCATTTACTTCTCCGTTTCTCCGTTTCTTTCTTCGTTTCTCCGTTTCTTTCTTCGTTTCTCCGTTTATTTCTTCGTTTCTCCATTTATTTCTCCGTTTCTTTGTTCGTTTCTCCGTTTCTTTGTTCGTTTCTCCGTTTCTTTCTCCGTTTCTCCGTTTCTTTCTTCGTTTGTCCGTTTCTTTGTTCGTTTCTCTGTTTGTTTCTTCGTTTCTCCATTTATTTCTCCGTTTCTCCGTTTCTTTGTTCGTTTCTCCGTTTCTTTCTTCGTTTCTCCGTTTCTTTCTTCGCTTCTCCATTTCTTTCTTCGTTTCTCCGTTTGTTTCTTCGTTTCTCCATTTATTTCTCCGTTTCTCCGTTTCTTTGTTCGTTTCTCCGCTCCTTTCTACGTTTCTCCGTTTATTTCTTCGTTTTTCCATTTATTTCTCCGTTTCTCCGTTTCTTTCTTCATTTCTCCGTTTCTTTCTTCGTTTCTCCATTTCTTTATCGTTTCCCCATTTATTTCTCCGTTTCGCCGTTTCTTTCTTCGTTTCTCCGTTTCTTTCTTCGTTTCTCCGTTTCTTTCTTCGTTTCTCCGTTTCTTTCTTCGTTTCTCCGTTTCTTTCTTCGTTTCTCCGTGTCTTTCTTCGTTTCTTTCTTCGTTTCTCCGTTTCTTTCTTCGTTTCTCCGTTTGTTTCTTCGTTTCTCCATTTATTTCTCCGTTTCTCCGTTTCTTTCTCCGTTTCTCCGTTTCTCTCTTCGTTTCTCCGTTTCTTTCTTCGTTTCTACGTTTGTTTCTTCGTTTCTCCATTTATTTCTCCGTTTCTCCGTTTCTTTGTTCGTTTCTCCGTTTCTTTCTTCGTTTCTCCGTTTCTTTCTTCGCTTCTCCATTTCTTTCTTCGTTTCTCCGTTTCTTTCTTCGCTTCTCCATTTCTTTCTTCGTTTCTCCGTTTCTTTGTTCGTTTCTTTGTTCGTTTCTCCGTTCCTTACTTCGTTTCTCCGTTTATTTCTTCGTTTCTCCATTTACTTCTCCGTTTCTCCGTTTCTTTCTTCGTTTCTCCGTTTCTTTCTTCGTTTCTCCGTTTATTTCTTCGTTTCTCCATTTATTTCTCCGTTTCTTTGTTCGTTTCTCCGTTTCTTTGTTCGTTTCTCCGTTTCTTTCTCCGTTTCTCCGTTTCTTTCTTCGTTTGTCCGTTTCTTTGTTCGTTTCTCTGTTTGTTTCTTCGTTTCTCCATTTATTTCTCCGTTTCTCCGTTTCTTTGTTCGTTTCTCCGTTTCTTTCTTCGTTTCTCCGTTTCTTTCTTCGCTTCTCCATTTCTTTCTTCGTTTCTCCGTTTGTTTCTTCGTTTCTCCATTTATTTCTCCGTTTCTCCGTTTCTTTGTTCGTTTCTCCGCTCCTTTCTACGTTTCTCCGTTTATTTCTTCGTTTTTCCATTTATTTCTCCGTTTCTCCGTTTCTTTCTTCATTTCTCCGTTTCTTTCTTCGTTTCTCCATTTCTTTATCGTTTCCCCATTTATTTCTCCGTTTCGCCGTTTCTTTCTTCGTTTCTCCGTTTCTTTCTTCGTTTCTCCGTTTCTTTCTTCGTTTCTCCGTTTCTTTCTTCGTTTCTCCGTTTCTTTCTTCGTTTCTCCGTGTCTTTCTTCGTTTCTTTCTTCGTTTCTCCGTTTCTTTCTTCGTTTCTCCGTTTGTTTCTTCGTTTCTCCATTTATTTCTCCGTTTCTCCGTTTCTTTCTCCGTTTCTCCGTTTCTCTCTTCGTTTCTCCGTTTCTTTCTTCGTTTCTACGTTTGTTTCTTCTTTTTTCCATTTATTTCTCCGTTTCTCCGTTTCTTTCTTCGTTTCTCCGTTTCTTTCTTCGTTTTTCCGTTTATTTCTTCGTTTCTCCATTTATTTCCTCGTTTCGCCGTTTCTTTCTTCGTTTCTCCGTATCTTTCTTCGTTTCTCCGTTTCTTTCTTCGTTTCTCCGTTTCTTCCTTCGTTTTTTCGTTTCTCCGTTTCTCCGTTTCGATTAAATGATTATAATAGTTATAGTTTCTATTATAAATCATTTGAGCTATAGTTAAATTACACACTAACACTCTAAATACATTATTTAATATATTTTTTAATCTCTTTGGCCTCCAGAAGAATTTTATTTATACTATTTACTGTATATAATAATTTACACAGAATCGGAAATAAATCTAATTATTTATTTATAATAATTATTTTTTATTCACTTATTTTAACAAAAATTTCGATTCTCCATGTATTAATCAAATGTTAAATTGATATATCTCATAGACAATTATTATTTTCCATGTTTTAAAACTTTAAGAAACATCTCTTTACTTTGAAGTTCGATCAAAATCAATTGTTAGAGGCGAATCAATCATTTTTAATGCATAAATAAGATGCACATTGTTCGATCATTATAGGGAACATGCGTAAATGTTAATAACAATCCCTGAAATGAACGAAAATTCACCGAAACCATTCGTCCTCGAAGATTTCGCAATATCTTGATGTTTGTTTATCATAATTATTAACAACCGTCGTTGGGTCGTAGATTAAACAATTTTTGACAATGTTTCGGTATAAAAAGCCATCAATTTCTTGAAATATTTGGTTAGATCGAACAAATACGATCGAAGAAGCCGTGGGATAAAATAAATGAATATTTCTCTACATATCGGAATTATAGTTTGTATGTATGCAAATATATTCTGAACCCGCAATTACAAATCCCTGTAACGTGGTAATTACGTGGGTTGCCATCTATTGGAGAAAGGGTTAAACTACACTTAAGGGGTGAAAACACCTGGCGGAGAAACGCTCAAGTTTGTCGAGGAGTTGTTCTAATTTCAACAAATATTACAAGATATTGCTAAATTTGCGAAGGCGAACGGTTTCGGTGAATGTTTGTCCATTTCCGCGATTGTTAGTAACATTTATATGTGCTCCCAATATTAATTGAACAATGTACATATTATTTATGTATTGCAATTAATTAAGAAATTTATAGAAATTGATTTTGATCGAGACTCGATGTTAAAACGTGTTTCGTAAAGTTTTAAAGCATGGAAAGTAACAATTGTTCATTAAATACATTAATCTAACATTTGTTTAATTCTTATAATTTACACAATACGCGTAGAAGTGGTATTTTTTACATAAAAGTGCCGAAATTCAATTAATCGCTTTTTTAGATAGAAAAATCATCGCGATGAAGACTTGTGAATCGATAATCGATACCTGTAGCCTTGAAAATGTCAGTTGGATCTCAGCGAAAAATTCCTTCGCGAACAAAGAATATTTCAACGAAATGATATTTTAAGCCATTATTTATACTAGGAAATAGTTAATAATTGTTCAAACTACGGTCCTACGACGGTTATTAATAATTATGATAAATAAACATCAAGATATTGCAAAATCTGCGAAGGCGAACGGTTTCTGTGAATGTTTCTTCCTATATGCGATTGTTATTAACTTTTTCGCGTGCTCCCAATATTAATCGAACAATGTACATCTTATCTATGCA
Organism: Ptiloglossa arizonensis; assembly: GCF_051014685.1. Lineage (NCBI taxonomy): Eukaryota > Metazoa > Arthropoda > Insecta > Hymenoptera > Colletidae > Ptiloglossa > Ptiloglossa arizonensis. The sequence goes on along the minus strand of NW_027478624.1, from coordinate 496,446 downwards.
TTACAAATGATTAAGTAACTTATAGAAATTGATTTTGATCGAGATTCGAAGTGAAAACGTGTTTCATAAAGATTTAATGCATAGAAAGTAATAATTGTCTATTTGGTACATTAATTTAACATTTATTTAATTCTTATAATTTACACAATACGTGCAGAAGTTGCATTTTTTACTTAAAAGTGTCACAATTCAATTAATCGCTTTTCTAAATAGAAAAATTATCGTGATGAAGACTTGTGAATCGATCATCGATACCTGTAACCTTGAGAATATCAGTTGGATCTCAACGAAAGATTCCTTCGTGAACAAAGAATATTTTAACGAAATGATATTTTAAGCCATTATTTATACTAGGACATTGTTAATAATTGTTTAAACTATGGTCCAACGACGGTTGTTAATGATTATGATAAATAAACATCAAGATATTGCAAAATCTATGAAGGAGAACGGTTTTGGTAAATGTTTTTTCATTTCCGTGATTGTTATTAACATTTACGCACGTTCCGAATATTAACATTACAATGTGCATCTTGTTTGTGCATTATAAGTCATTAATTACTTTACAAATATTAATTTCGATCGAAAATCGAGAAACATATGAATACCACGTTTTCTTCAATTCTCGATGAAATTTAATTTCTATAGGCAAATCAATGATTTACAATGCATAACTAAGATGCATTCTCTCACATAAATGTTCGAAACATGCATAAATGTTAATAACAATCGCGTGGATGAAGAACAATTCACTGAAACCGTTCCCCTTCGCAGATTTCGCAATATCTTGATGTTCATTCATCAGAATTATTAACAACCGTCGTAGCAGCATGGTATAAAAAATTATTAACAATGTCCTGGTATAAATAATGGATTAAAACATTACTTCGTTGAAGTATTTTTCATTCACTTCCTCGCATATCATATACTCCTGACAACAAGAGTCCCAACATTGAACATTTTCTACAATTTATGTCTGAATTTCATCCGTTGTAATGAGGAGAACACTGTCGCCAAGGAAGTATGCATTTCGATTTCTCAAGTACTAATCAAATGTTACATCGATATATCTAATAGACAATTATTACTTTCCATATTTTAAAACTTTAAGAAACACCTCTTTACTTCGGAGCTCGATCAAAATTAATTTCTATAAGTTTCTTAATCATTTGTGATGCATAAATAATATGCACATTGTTCAATTAATATTGGGAGCACATATAAATGTTACTAACAATCGCGGAAATGGACAAACATTCACCGAAACCGTTCGCCTTCGCAAATTTAGCAATATCTTGACGTTTATTTACCATAATTATTAACAAGCGTCGTGGGACCGTAGATTAAACAATTATTAACATTGTTCTAGCATAAATAATGGCTTAAAAGTCATCACTTTCTGGAAATATTTGTTAGATCGAACAAAGACAATCGAAGTAACCGTGCGATAAAATAAATGAATATTTCTCTACATATCGAAATTATAGTTGGTATATATGCAAATATATATTCTGAACGCTCAGTGACACACATATGTTACACGGCAATGAAGTGGGTTGCCATCTACTAGAGAATAGGTAAACTACACTTAAGGTGTGAAAACACCTGGCGGAGAAACGCTCAAGTTTGTTGAGGAATTGTTCTTATTTCCACCAATAGATAGCGCGACGAGCATAAATTTACCGACATTAAAGATAAGTAATCCCATTTGTATAATATTCCCTACCGTGCGATAAAATAAATAAATATTTCTCTACATATCGAAATTATTGTTTGTTATGAATGCAAATATGATCTGAAATTCCAAACATTTGCAACGTGGTAATTATATGGGTTGCCGTCTCTTGGAGAACATATTTGTTAACTTTTGCGATTGTTACTAACATTTATGCATGTTCCCAATATTAATCGAACAATATGTATCTTATTTATGCATGGTAAATGATTATACTTATAGAAATTGATTTTGATCGAGATTCAAAGTAAAAACTTGTTTCGTAAAGTTTGAAAGCAAGGAAAGTAATAATTGTCTATTTAGTGCAATAGTTTAGCATTTATTTAATTCTCATAATTTACACAATACGCGTAGAATTTGTATTTCTTACTCAAACGTGCTGAATTTCGATTAATCGCTTTTCTATGTAGAAAAATCATCGTGATAAACACTTGTGAGTCGATAATCGATATGTGTAGCCATGATTTCGAGGTATCAAAGATTTTTTTAAATGTATAAAGGAAGGCTAGAATGCAGAGAAATTTCATTACGCTGATTTCATTTCACTTTACATTTATTCGAAAGATAATACATACGAAACTTTGTACAAAAATATTTATTTATTTCATTGCACGGTAGGGAATACCATACAAATGGAATGACTTATCTGTAATGTCGGTAAATTATGCATGTGGCGCTATCTATTGGTAGAAGTAACAACAATTCCTCAACAAACTTGAGCGTTTCTCCGCCAGGTGTTTTCACACCTTAAGTGTAGTTTACCTATTCTGTAGTAGATGGCAACCCACTTCATTGCCGTGTGACATATGTGTGTCACTGAGCGTTCGGAATATACATGCATATATACAAACTATTTTTTCAATATGTAGAGAAATATTCATTTATTTTATCGCACGGTTACTTCGATTGTCTTTGTTCGATCTAAGAAATATTTCCAGAAAGTAATGACTTTCAAGCCATTATTTATACTAGAACATTGTTAATAATTGTCTAAAGTATGGTCCTACGACGGTTGTCAATAAATATGATAAATAAACATCGAGATATTGCAAAATCTGCGAAGACGAAAGGTTTCGGTGAATGTTTGTTCATTTCCGCGATTGTTACTAACATTTATGCATGTGCTCAATATTAATTGAACAATGTGCATCTTATTTATGCATTAAAAATGATTAAGTAACTTACAGAAATTGTTTTTGATCGAGATTTATAGTAAAACGTGTTTCGGAAAGTTTTAAAGCATTGAAAGTAACAATTGTTTATTAGATACATTAATTTAACATTTGTTTAATTTTTATAATTTACACAATACGCGTAGAAGTTTCATTTTTTACTCCAAAGCGGCAAAATTCAATTAATCGCTTTTCTAAATAGAAAAATCTTCGCGATGATCGATACGTGTAGCCTTGAGAATGTCGGTTGCACCTCAATGAAAAATTCCTTGATGAACAAAGAATATTTCAACGAAATGATATTTTAAACCATTATTTATACTAGGAAATTGTTAATAATGGTTTAATCTACAATCCTACGACGATTGTTATTAAATATGATAAATGGACGTCAGGATATTGCGAAATCTGCGAAGGCGAACGGTTTCGGTGAATATTTGTTCATTTCCGCGATTGTTACTAACATTTATACATGTTCCGAACATTTATCTTACAATATGCATCTTATTTATGCATTAAATATGATTGATTCGCCTACAGCAATTAATTTTGACCGAGATTCGAGGTATAAACGTGTTTCTTAATGTTTCAAAGCATGGAAAGTAACAATTGTTTATTAGATACACTAATTTAACATTTGTTTCGTTCTTATAATTTTCGGATTATGCGTGGAAGCTGTATTCTTGATGTAAAAGCGTCGAAATTCAATTAATCGCTTTTCTAGATAGAAAAACCATCGTGATAGACGTTTGTGAATCGATAAACATTTCCAGCCTTGACAATGTCGGTTTGATCTCAATAAGAACAATTCCATCGCGAACAAAGAATATTTCAACGAAATGATATTTTAAGCCATTATTTATACTAGGACATTGTTAATAATTGTTTAATCTACGGTCCTACGACGGTTGTTAATAATTATGATAAACAAACATCAAGATATTGCGAAATCTGGGAAGGCGAATTGCTTTAGCGAATGTTTATGTCTCTAGGCGATTGTTAGAAAAATTTTTCCAGGTTCCGAACTTTTATGTTACAGTATGTGAATTAAATTTTATCGGAAAATTTAACGAAGAGTTTGGTATACATATATTTCCCCATTTTTTATGAAAATTAACATTTGTAAACTAATTAATGGCTTGCACTGTAAAAGTTGGGAATATGAATGTTACAGAATGCATTTTCTTTTGCATTGTAAATGAATAATTTGCTTATAAAGATTAATTTAGGTTGCAAATCGAGAAATATTATATATGAATATCAATATTTTGCTTTCATTTTCGAAATCAATTAATTTCTGAAAACTAACTAATGATTTATCATACCTAAATAAGATGCATATTGTTCGATCAATATTGGGAACATGCATAAATGTTAATAACAATCGCGGAAATGAACAAACATTAACCGAAACCGTCCGCCTTCGAAGATTTCGCAATATCTCGATGTTTATTTATCATATTTATTATCAACCGTCGTAGGACTGTAGATTAAACAATTATTAACAATGTCCTAGTATAAATGGCTTAAAATATCATTTCGTTGAAATATTCTTTGTTCGCGAAGGAATTTTTCGCTGAGATCCAGTAGTCATTTTCAAGGCTACAGGTATCGATTATCGATTCACAAGTCTTCATCGCGGTGATTTTTCTATCTAAAAAAGCGATTAATTGAATTTTGGCACTTTTGTGTAAAAAATACCACTCCTACGCGTATTGTGTAAATTATAAGAATTAAACAAATGTTAACTTAATGCATTTAATGAACAATTGTTACTTTCCATGCTTAAAAACTTTACGAAACACGTTTTAACATCGAGTCTCGATCAAAATCAATTTCTATAAGTTTCTTAATTAATTGCAATACATAAATAAGATGCACATTGTTCGATCAATATTGGGAACATGTATAAATGTTAGTAACAATCGCGGAAATGAACAAACATTCACCGAAACCGTTCGCCTTCGAAAATTTCGATTAGATCGAACAAAGACAATGGAAGAACCGGTAAGTGACCTTACGGAGGGTATATAAGGAGCCCCCGGTTGTTTAAAATTTCATTCTTCCTGGAGCCTCGGAGGTGGATGGATCTCTTCGTTTTAGGTTTATGGAAGGGGGACCCCCACCTTGGAAACCGGTACTGGCCGCCGGTAGGCGGTGGTCAGTACTGGCGACCATTCTCTCAATCCTTTCTTTGGTTTTTAATTGTTTCTTTCTGTAATTTATTTTATTTGTTCTCTGATTTTACTTTGTACTTGTTTTTCCATGTTTATTTTTTTGTCATTCTTCCCTTTATTTCCTTTGTTACTGAATGACTGTATTTAATCACTAACCAACTTCATTTCTATTTTCTATCATTTTTTTATCATGCCTTGACTTTAGGTTTCTCTTAGGTAGGCACACCGGAGAACGAAGAACAAAGAACGAAGAACGAAGAACGAAGAACGAAGAACGAAGAACGAAGAGGACACTATGGTCGCAACCGCCGTGGGATCTTTAGTTAAGCTTGGAATAAGTTAATTTTAAGGCCACCGTGTACAAATATCTGTTATCTGTCAAGCAATTATCCAATCTTTAGCTTATTTTTGCTCGCTTCCTCGTTCCTCAGCCCGGTCATCACTGCTTGTTGCATAAGCAAGTGACCGGCCGTGTAGGTGGTCCGAACGGTCGATCGCCGTCTCTTCTGGTGCGTCCGCTTCCAGAGAGAACATGCTGCGAACACAGGGGCAGGTGTTCGCATCGGTCCCTGTGGAAGCCCTGTGCCATAAGACCCTCTCTTCGTCATCTTCCGTGAGTCAGGTCCACGCTTTGCGTGGTTCCTGACGCGGAGTTGGGAGAAACGGGGCACTCTATATGAGTGGACGGCGTCATGCATTTCCTCTTTAATCGGGCCCACTGAGGGGAAACGGGACCGACCTAGTAGGACCAACTGCACGGTTCGTGTCGCGTCTTTTCCAATTTTGCCTAATTTTTCCATAATGTAATTGCTTGGCAGAACTAAACGAGGAGATCGAAGGAACATTGATTCCTTCCATCTCTTTGGTTTAGTATCTTCGTTTGTATCGGGTGTCGAGGGAGATCGATGGAACTTTGATTCCATCTATCTCTCTCCGGGTCTCCGCTCGCAGCAACCTCCACGTGGTGAGACCTGGTAATCGGTATAACTCGCGACGAACAGTAATTATTCGTCGTGGGTAGTACCGAGCTAATCGGCTGCGAGTTTAGAATAGTAATTATTACGGTACAGTAGAGTACTTTACGGTACAGTACTTTCAACAAGTTCAATTGATGTATTGAAATAAAATCAATTTCACTGACAGCAGAAACTTTATTTTTGTCCATTATTTGTTTCCATTTCTTTAACCCGATCCTATCAAACTGCTAAAACTACTTAAAACTATATGTCCTCAACTATCATGTTCTCCTGATACAAAGAAAATCGGGATCCATGATTCAGAAATTCGTTCGAAAGTACAACAAAATTTCGGTTCGCGGAAATTCTTGGAATTTGACGTCAATTCTAAGAATCCGCGAAATCGTGCCACTTCCTCGCATATCGTACACTGACACCAAGAGTCCCAAAATCAAACATTTTCTAAAATTTATGCCTGAATTTCAACCTTTGGTATCAGGAAAATACCAAAAATTTCGATTCATCAAGTATTAATCAAATGTGAAATTGATATATCTCATAGACAATTATTACTTTCCATGTTTTAAAACTTTAAGAAACAACTCTTTACTTTGCAGTGCGATCAAAATTATTATAATCATTTAATCTAAACGGAGAAACGGAGAAACGGAGAAACGGAGAAACGGAGAAACGGAGAAACGGAGAAACGGAGAAACGGAGAAACGGAGAAACGGAGAAACGGAGAAACGGAGAAACGGAGAAACGGAGAAACGGAGAAACGGAGAAACGGAGAAACGGAGAAACGGAGAAACGGAGAAACGAATAAGGAAACGGAGAAACGAACAAAGAAACGGAGAAACGAACAAAGAAGCGGAGAAACGAACAAAGAAACGGAGAAACGAACAAAGAAACGGAGAAACGAACAAAGAAACGGAGAAACGAAGAAAGAAACGGAGTAACGAAGAAAGAAACGAAGAAACGAAGAACGAAACGGAGAATCGGAGAAATAAAGGGAGAAACGAAGAAATGAACGGAGAAACGAACAAAGAAACGGAGAAAGGAAGAAAGAAGCGGAGAAACGAAGACAGAAACGGAGAAACGAAGAAAGAAACGGAGAAACGAAGAAAGAAACGGAGATACGAAAGAGAAACGGAGAAACGAACAAAGAAACGGAGAAACGAACAAAGAAACGGAGAAACGAAGAAAGAAACGGAGTAACGAAGAAAGAAACGAAGAAACGAAGAAAGAAACGGAGAAATGAACAAAGAAACGGAGAAACGAAGAAAGAAACGGAGAAACGAAGAAAGAAACGGAGAAACGAAGACAGAAACGGAGAAACGAAGAAAGAAACGGAGAAACGAAGAAAGAAACGGAGGAACGAAGAAAGAAACGGAGAAACGAAGAAAGAAACGGAGAAACGAAGAAAGAAACGGAGAAACGGAGAAATAAATGGAGAAACGAAGAAATAAACGGCGAAACGAACAAAGAAACGGAGAAACGAAGAAAGAAGCGGAGAAACGAAGACAGAAACGGAGAAACGAAGAAAGGAATGGAGAAACGAAGAAAGAAACGGAGATACGAAAAAGAAACGGAGAAACGAACAAAGAAACGGAGAAATGAACAAAGAAACGGAGAAACGAACAAAGAAACGGAGAAACGAACAAAGAAACGGAGAAATGAACAAAGAAACGGAGAAACGAAGAAAGAAACGGAGTAACGAAGAAAGAAACGGAGAAACGAAGACAGAAACGGAGAAACGAAGAAGGAAACGGAGAAACGAAGACAGAAACGGAGAAATGAACCAAGAAACGGAGAAACGAAGAAAGAAACGGAGAAACGAAGAAAGAAACGGAGATACGAAAAAGAAACGGAGAAACGAACAAAGAAACGGAGAAATGAACAAAGAAACGGAGAAACGAACAAAGAAACGGAGAAACGAACAAAGAAACGGAGAAATGAACAAAGAAACGGTGAAACGAAGAAAGAAACGGAGAAACGGAGAAATAAATGGAGAAACGAAGAAATAAACGGAGAAACGAAGAAAGAAACGGAGAAACGAAGAAAGAAACGGAGAAACGAAGAAAGAAACGGAGTAACGAAGAAAGAAACGAAGAAACGAAGATAGAAACGGAGAAACGATGAAAGAAACGAAGAAACGAAGAAAGAAACGGAGATTCGGAGAAATAAATGGAGAAACGAAGAAATAAGCCGAGAAACGGAGAAAGAAACGGAGAATCGAACAAACAAACGGAGAAACGAAGAAAGAAACGGAGAAACGAACAAAGAAACGGAGAAACGAACAAAGAAACGGAGAAACGGAGAAATAAATGGAGAAACGAAGAAATGAACGGAGAAACGAAGAAAGAAACGGAGAAACGAAGAAAGAAACGGAGAAACGAACAAAGAAACGGAGAAACGAACAAAGAAACGGAGAAACGAAGAAAGAAACGGAGAAACGAACAAAGAAACGGAGAAACGAACAAGAAACGGAGAAACGGAGAAATAAATGGAGAAACGAACAAAGAAACGGAGAAACGAACAAAGAAACGGAGAAACGGAGAAATAAATGGAGAAACGAAGAAATGAACGGAGAAACGAAGAAAGAAACGGAGAAACGAAGAAAGAAACTGAGAAACGATGATAGAAACGGAGAATCGGAGAAATAAATGGAGAAACGAAGAAATAAACCGAGAAACGGAGAAAGAAACGGAGAAACGAACAGAGAAACGGAGAAACGAACAAAGAAACGGAGAAACGAACAAAGAAACGGAGAAACGAACAAAGAAACGGAGAATGGGAGAAATAAATGGAGAAACGAAGAAATAAACCGAGAAACGGAGAAAGAAACGGAGAATCGAACAAAGAAACGGAGAAACGAAGAAAGAAACGGAGAAACGAACAAAGAAACGGAGAAACGAACAAAGAAACGGAGAAACGGAGAAATAAATGGAGAAACGAACAAAGAAACGGAGAAACGAACAAAGAAACGGAGAAACAGAGAAATAAATGGAGAAACGAAGAAATGAACGGAGAAACGAAGAAAGAAACGGAGAAACGAAGAAAGAAACGGAGAAACGAAGAAAGAGACGGAGTAACGAAGAAAGAAACTGAGAAACGATGATAGAAACGGAGAATCGGAGAAATAAATGGAGAAACGAAGAAATAAACTGAGAAACGTAGAAAGAAACGGAGAAACGAACAGAGAAACGGAGAAACGAACAAAGAAACGGAGAAACGAACAAAGAAACGGAGAAACGAACAAAGAAACGGAGAATGGGAGAAATAAATGGAGAAACGAAGAAATAAACCGAGAAACGGAGAAAGAAACGGAGAATCGAACAAAGAAACGTAGAAACGAAGAAAGAAACGGAGAAACGAACAAAGAAACGGAGAAACGGAGAAATAAATGGAGAAACGAAGAAATGAACGGAGAAACGAAGGAAGAAACGGAGAAACGGAGAAATAAATGGAGAAACGAAGAAATAAACGGAGAAACGAACAAAGAAACGGAGAAACCGAAGAAAGAAACGGAGAAACGAAGAAAGAATCGGAGAAACGAAGAAAGAAACGGAGATACGAAGAAAGAAACGTAGAAACGAAGAAAGAAACGGAGAAACGAAGAAAGAAACGGAGAAGCGGAGAAATAAACGGAGAAACGAAGAAATAAACGGAGAAACGAAGAAAGAAACGGAGAAACGATGAAAGAAACGGAGAAACGAAGAAAGAGACGGAGTAACGTAGAAAGAAACTGAGAAACGATGATAGAAACGGAGAATCGGAGAAATAAATGCAGAAACGAAGAAATAAACCGAGAAACGGAGAAAAAAACGTAGAAACGAACAAAGAAACGGAGAAACGAAGAAAGAAACGGAGACACGAACAAAGAAACGGAGAAACGAACAAAGAAACGGAGAAACGAACAAAGAAACGGAGAAATAAATGGAGAAACGAAGAAATAAACGGCGAAACGAAGAAAGAAACGTAGAAACGAAGAAACGAAGAAAGAAACGGAGTAACGAAGAAAGAAACGAAGAAACAATGAAAGAAACGGAGAATCCGACAAATAAATGGAGAAACGAAGAAATAAACCGAGAAACGGGGAAAGTAACGGAGAAACGAACAAAGGAACGGAGAAACGAAGAAAGAAACGGAGAAACGAATAAAGAAACGGAGAAACGAACAAAGAAACGGAGAAACGAAGAGAGAAACGGAGGAACGGAGAAATAAATGGAGAAACCAAGAAATAAACGGAGAAACGAAGAAAGAAACGGAGAAACGAAGAAAGAAACGGAGAAACGAAGAAAAAAACGTTGAAACGAAGAAAGAAACGGAGAAACGAAGAAAGAAACGGAGAAACGAAGAAAAAAACGTTGAAACGAAGAAAGAAACGGAGAAACGAAGAAAGAAACGGAGATACGAAGAAAGAAACGTAGAAACGAAGAAAGAAACGGAGAAACGAAGAAAGAAACGGGGAAACGAAGAAAGAAACGGAGAAACGAAGAAAGAAACGGAGAAACGATGAAAGAAACGGAGATACGAAGAAAGAAACGTAGAAACGAAGAAAGAAACGGAGAAACGAAGAAAGAAACGGAGAAGCGGAGAAATAAACGGAGAAACGAAGAAATAAACGGAGAAACGAAGAAAGAAACGGAGAAACAAAGAAAGAATCGCAGAAACGAACAAAGAAACGGAGAAACGACCAAGAAACGTTTCACCGTTTCTCGGTTTCTCTGTCTCTCCGTTTCTCCGTTTCTCCGTTTCTCCGTTTCTCCGTTTCTCCGTTTCTCCGTTTCTCGGTTTCTCCGTTTCTCGGTTTCTCCGTTTCCCCGTGTCTCGGTTTCTCCGATTCTCGGTTTCTCCGTTTCTCGGTTTCTCGGTTTCTCCGTTTCTCCGTTTCTCCGTTTCTCCGTTTCTCCGTTTCTCGGTTTCTCCGTTTCACCGTTTTTTATTCGTTTCTCCATTTATTTCTTCGATTCTCCGTTTCTTTCTTCGTTTCTCCGTTTCTTTCTTCGTCTCTTCGTTTCTTTCTTTGTTTCTCCGTTTGTTTCATCGTTTCTCCGTTTCTTTCTTCGTTTCTTCGTCTTCTCGTTTCTCCGATTCTTTCTTCGTCTCTTCGTTTCTTTCTTTGTTTCTCCGTTTCTTTGTTCGTTTTTCCGTTTTTTGGTCGTTTCTCCGTTTCTTTGTTCGCTTCTCCGTTTCTTTGTTCGATTCTCCGTTTCTTTGTTCGTTTCCCCATTTCTTTGTTCGTTTCTCCGTTTCTTTGTTCGTTTCTCCGTTTCTTTGTTCGTTACCCCGTTTCTTTGTTCGTTTCTCCGTTTCTTTCTCCGTTTCTTTCTCCGTTTCTTTCTCCGTTTCTCGGTTTATTTCTTCGTTTCTCCATTTATTTCTCCGACACTCCGTTTCTTTCTTCGTTTCTCCGTTTCTTTCTCCGCTTCTTCGTTTCTTTCTTTGTTTCTCCGTTTCTTTCATCGTTTCTCCGTTTCTTTGTTCGTTTCTCCGTTCCTTTCTTCGTTTCCCCGTTTAATTCTTCGATTCTCCATTTATTTCTCCGTTTCTCCGTTTCTTCCTTCGTTTCCCCGTTCCTTTGTTCGTTTCTCCGTTTCTTTGTTCGTTTCTCCGTTTCTTTCTCCGTTTCTCCGTTTCTTTCTTCGTTTGTCCGTTTCTATGTTCGTTTCTCTGTTTGTTTCTTCGTTTCTCCATTTATTTCTCCGCTTCTCCGTTTCTTTGCTCGTTTCTCCGTTTCTTTGTTCGTTTTTCCGATCCTTTCTTCGTTCCTCCGTTTATTTCTTCGTTTTTCCATTTATTTCTCCGTTTCTCCGTTTCTTTCATCGTTTCTCCGTTTCTTTCTTCGTTTCTCCGTTTCTTTCTTCGTTTGTCCGTTTCTTTCTTCGCTTCATCGTTTCTTTCTTCGTTTCTCCGTTTCTTTCTTCGTTTCGCCGTTTGTTTCTTCGTTTCTCCATTTATTTCTCCGTTTCTCGGTTTCTTTCTTCGTTTCTCCGTTTCTTTCTTCGTTTGTCCGTTTCTTTCTTCGCTTCATCGTTTCTTTCTTCGTTTCTCCGTTTCTTTCTTCGTTTCTCCGTTTGTTTCTTCGTTTCTCCATTTATTTCTCCGTTTCTCCGTTTCTTTCTTCGTTTCTCCGTTTCTTTCTTCGATTCTCCGTTTATTTCTTCGTTTCTCCATTTATTTCTTCGTTTCTCCATTTCTTTCTTCGTTTCTCCGTTTCTTTCTTCGTTTCTCCGTTTCTTCCTTCGTTTCTTCGTTTCTCCGTTTCTCCGTTTCTCCGTTTCTCCGTTTCGATTAAACGATTATAATAGTTGTAATTTCTATTATAAATCATTTGAGCTATGGTTAAATTATACACTAATACTCTAATACATATTTAATATATTTTTTAATCTCTTTAGCCACCAGAAGAGTTTTATTTTTACTATTTACTGTATATAATTATTTACACAGAATCGGAAATAAATGTAATTATTTACTTATAATAATTATTTTTTATTCACTTATTTTACCAAAAATTTCGATTCTTCATGTATTAATCAAATGTTAAATTGATATATCTCATAGACAATTATTACTTTCCATGTTTTAAAACTTTAAGAAACATCTCTTTACTTTGAAGTTCGATCAAAATCAATTGCTAGAGGCGAATCAATCATTTTTAATGCATAAATGAGATGCACATTGTTCGATCAATATAGGGAACATGCGTAAATGTTAATAACAATCGCTGAAATGAACAAACATTCACTGAAACCATTCGCCCTCGAAGATTTCGCAATATCTTGATGTTTGTTTATCATAATTATTAACCACCGTCGTAGGATCATACATTAGACAATTATTAACAATGTCCTAGTTTAAATAATGGTTTAAAATATCATTTCGTTGAAATATTCCTTGTTCGCGAAGGAATTTTTCCTTGAGATCCAACTGACATTCTCAAGGCTACACGTATCGATTATCGATTCACAAGTATTTATCGTGGTGATTTTTCTATCTAAAAAAGCGATTAATTGAATTTTGGCTCTTTTGTGTAAAAAATACCACTTCTACGCGTATTGAGTAAATTATAAGAATTAACCAAATGTTAAATTAATGTATCTAATGAACAATTGTTACTTTCCGTACTTTAAAACTTTACGAAACACGTTTTAACGTGGAGTCTCGATCAAAATCAATTTCGATAACTTTCTTAATTAATTGCAATACATAAATAAGATGCACATTGTTCGATCAATATAGGGAACATGCGTAAATGTTAATAACAATCGCTGAAATGAACGTACATTCACCGAAACCATTCGCCCTCGAAGATTTCGCAATATTTTGACATTTATTTATCATAATTAATAACAACCGTCGTTGGACCGTAGATTAAACAATTTTTGACAATGTTTCGGTAAAAAAAGCCATCAATTTCTTGAAATATTTGGTTAGATCGAACAAATACGATCGAAGAAGCCGTGGGATAAAATAAATGAATATTTCTCTACTTATCGGAATTATAGTTTGTATGTATGCAAATATATTCTGAACCCGCAATTACAAATCCCTGTAACGTGGTAATCACATGGGTTGCCATCTATTGGAGAAAGGGTTAAACTACACTTAAGGGGTGAAAACACCTGGCTGAGAAACGCTCAAGTTTGTCGAGGAATTGTTCTAATTTCCACAAATAAATGGCGCGACAAGTACAATTTACCGACATTAGAGATAAGTATTTCCATTTGTATGATATTTCCTACCGTGCGATAAAATAAATAAATACTTTTGTACAAACTTTTGTATGTTTCATCTTTCGAATAAAGGTAAAATTAAACCTTCCACGGTAAATTTTATTCTTGAATTTATTAATGTTTCTAGGACGATTTATTTCAGTATAAAGAGTGCTATAGGTGGGAAATATGTGTACATAATAATTATTGAGCATAAAATAATTGTTCTCTCATTAGAGGTTAATATATTAAATAAGGAAGAACAGTTAATCTTTATTATTTTAAATATTAAAATTAAAATTAAAGAAATTATTGAATATAAAATGAAATATGTTAAAAATGTATTTTTGTTAATTATTAGTAAAATAACTATAATAGATGTTTGTATAACAGATGAATATCCTATAATTATTATGATTGATTTTTTTGTTTAAGCAAATGATAGGGGCAATAGTTACATTAATTAGGCAAATAAAATAAATTTTAATATGAGTTCTACAATAATTATAGGGATTAATTTTATTAAAGTTATTATACAGAATAGATTTATTCAATTTAATGAATAAATTAAAGAAATGCATCGAACATTTAAAGAGTACATCCCAATTTTTAAGCTAAGTGAAAAAAAAAAAAATTATTATAAATAAATAATTAGATTTATTTCCGATTCTGTGTAAATTATTATATATAGTAAATAGTATAAATAAAATTCTTCTGGAGGCTAGAGAGATTAAAAAATATATTAAATATGTATTTAGAGTATTAGTGTCTAATTTAACTATAGATCGAATGATTTATAATAGAAATTATAAATATTATAATCATTTAATCGAAACGGAGAAACGGAGAAACGGAGAAACGATGAAACGAAGGTAGAAACGGAGAAACGAAGAAAGAAACAGAGAAACGAACAAAGAAACGCAGAAACGAAGAATGAAACGGAGAAACGAAGAAATAAACGGAGAAATGAAGAAAGAAACGGAGAAACGAAGAAAGAAACGGAGCAACGAAGAAAGAAACGGAGAAGCGAAGAAAGAAACGGAGAAACGAAGAAAGAAACTGAGAGACGAAGAAAGAAACGGAGAAACGAAGAAAGAAACGGAGAAACGAAGAAATAAACCGAGAAACGGAGAAAGAAACGGAGAAACGATCATAGAAACGGAGAAACGATGAAAGAAACGGAGAAACGAAGAAAGAAACGGAGTAACGAAGAAAGAAACGAAGAAACGAAGAAAGAAACGGAGAATCGGAGAAATAAATGGAGAAACGAAGAAATAAACCGAGAAACGGAGAAAGAAACGGAGAATCGAACAAAGAAACGGAGAAACGAAGAAAGAAACGGAGAAACGAAGAAAGAAACGGAGAAACGGAGAAATGAATGGAGAAACGAAGAAATGAACGGAGAAACGAAGAAAGAAACGGAGAAACGAAGAAAGAAACGGAGAAACGAAGAAAGAGACGGAGTAACGAAGAAAGAAACTGAGAAACGATGATAGAAACGGAGAATCGGAGAAATAAATGGCGAAACGAAGAAATAAACCGAGAAACGGAGAAAGAAACGGAGAAACGAACAAAGAAACGGAGAAACGAAGAAAGAAACGGAGAAACGGAGAAATAAATGGAGAAACGAAGAAATAAACGGAGAAACGAAGAAAAAAACGGAGAAACGAAGAAAGAAACGGAGCAACGAAGAAAGAAACGGAGTAACGAAGAAAGGAACGAAGAAACGAAGAAACGAAGAAAGAAACGGAGAATCGGAGAAATAAATGGAGAGACGAAGAAATAAACCGAGAAACGGAGAAAGAAACGGAGAAACGAACAAAGAAACGGGGAAACGAAGAAAGAAACGGAGAAACGAAGAAAGAATCGGAGAAACGGAGAAATAAATGGAGAAACGAAGAAATAAACGGAGAAACGAAGAAAGAAACGGAGAAACGAAGAAAGAAACGGAGCAACGAAGAAAGAAACGGAGTAACGAAGAAAGAAACGGAGAATCGGAGAAATAAATGGAGAAACGAAGAAATAAACCGAGAAACGGAGAAAGAAACGGAGAAACGAACAAAGAAACGGAGAAACGAAGAAAGAAACGGAGAAACGAACAAAGAAACTGAGAGACGAAGAAAGAAACGGAGAAACGAAGAAAGAAACGGAGAAACGAAGAAATAAACCGAGAAACGGCGAAAGAAACGGAGAAACGATCATAGAAACGGAGAAACGATGAAAGAAACGGAGAAACGAAGAAAGAAACGGAGTAACGAAGAAAGAAACGAAGAAACGAAGAAAGAAACGGAGAATCGGAGAAATAAATGGAGAAACGAAGAAATAAACCGAGAAACGGAGAAAGAAACGGAGAATCGAACAAAGAAACGGAGAAACGAAGAAAGAAACGGAGAAACGAAGAAAGAAACGGAGAAACGGAGAAATGAATGGAGAAACGAAGAAATGAACGGAGAAACGAAGAAAGAAACGGAGAAACGAAGAAAGAAACGGAGAAACGAAGAAAGAGACGGAGTAACGAAGAAAGAAACTGAGAAACGATGATAGAAACGGAGAATCGGAGAAATAAATGGCGAAACGAAGAAATAAACCGAGAAACGGAGAAAGAAACGGAGAAACGAACAAAGAAACGGAGAAACGAAGAAAGAAACGGAGAAACGGAGAAATAAATGGAGAAACGAAGAAATAAACGGAGAAACGAAGAAAAAAACGGAGAAACGAAGAAAGAAACGGAGCAACGAAGAAAGAAACGGAGTAACGAAGAAAGAAACGAAGAAACGAAGAAACGAAGAAAGAAACGGAGAATCGGAGAAATAAATGGAGAGACGAAGAAATAAACCGAGAAACGGAGAAAGAAACGGAGAAACGAACAAAGAAACGGGGAAACGAAGAAAGAAACGGAGAAACGAAGAAAGAATCGGAGAAACGGAGAAATAAATGGAGAAACGAAGAAATAAACGGAGAAACGAAGAAAGAAACGGAGAAACGAAGAAAGAAACGGAGCAACGAAGAAAGAAACGAAGAAACGAAGAAAGAAACGGAGAATCGGAGAAATAAATGGAGAAACGAAGAAATAAACCGAGAAACGGAGAAAGAAACGGAGAATCGAACAAAGAAACGGAGAAACGAAGAAAGAAACGGAGAAACGAAGAAAGAAACGGAGAAACGGAGAAATGAATGGAGAAACGAAGAAATAAACGGAGAAACGAAGAAAAGAACGGAGAAACGAAGAAAGAAACGGAGCAACGAAGAAAGAAACGGAGTAACGAAGAAAGAAACGAAGAAACGAAGAAACGAAGAAAGAAACGGAGAATCGGAGAAATAAATGGAGAGACGAAGAAATAAACCGAGAAACGGAGAAAGAAACGGAGAAACGAACAAAGAAACGGGGAAACGAAGAAAGAAACGGAGAAACGAAGAAAGAATCGGAGAAACGGAGAAATAAATGGAGAAACGAAGAAATAAACGGAGAAACGAAGAAAGAAACGGAGAAACGAAGAAAGAAACGGAGCAACGAAGAAAGAAACGGAGTAACGAAGAAAGAAACGAGGAAATGAAGAAAGAAACGGAGAATCGGAGAAATAAATGGAGAAACGAAGAAATAAACCGAGAAACGGAGAAAGAAACGGAGAAACGAACAAAGAAACGGAGAAACGAAGAAAGAAACGGAGAAACGAACAAAGAAACTGAGAGACGAAGAAAGAAACGGAGAAACGAAGAAAG
The DNA here is from genome assembly GCF_051014685.1 of Ptiloglossa arizonensis. Classification (NCBI taxonomy): domain Eukaryota; kingdom Metazoa; phylum Arthropoda; class Insecta; order Hymenoptera; family Colletidae; genus Ptiloglossa; species Ptiloglossa arizonensis. Next base: position 478,965 of record NW_027478624.1, on the reverse strand, counting down.
AAACGGAGAAACGAAGAAATAAACCGAGAAACGGCGAAAGAAACGGAGAAACGATCATAGAAACGGAGAAACGATGAAAGAAACGGAGAAACGAAGAAAGAAACGGAGTAACGAAGAAAGAAACGAAGAAACGAAGAAAGAAACGGAGAATCGGAGAAATAAATGGAGAAACGAAGAAATAAACCGAGAAACGGAGAAAGAAACGGAGAATCGAACAAAGAAACGGAGAAACGAAGAAAGAAACGGAGAAACGAAGAAAGAAACGGAGAAACGGAGAAATGAATGGAGAAACGAAGAAATGAACGGAGAAACGAAGAAAGAGACGGAGAAACGAAGAAAGAAACGGAGAATCGGAGAAATAAATGGCGAAACGAAGAAATAAACCGAGAAACGGAGAAAGAAACGGAGAAACGAACAAAGAAACGGAGAAACGAAGAAAGAAACGGAGAAACGGAGAAATAAATGGAGAAACGAAGAAATAAACGGAGAAACGAAGAAAAAAACGGAGAAACGAAGAAAGAAACGGAGCAACGAAGAAAGAAACGGAGTAACGAAGAAAGAAACGAAGAAACGAAGAAACGAAGAAAGAAACGGAGAATCGGAGAAATAAATGGAGAGACGAAGAAATAAACCGAGAAACGGAGAAAGAAACGGAGAAACGAACAAAGAAACGGGGAAACGAAGAAAGAAACGGAGAAACGAAGAAAGAATCGGAGAAACGGAGAAATAAATGGAGAAACGAAGAAATAAACGGAGAAACGAAGAAAGAAACGGAGAAACGAAGAAAGAAACGGAGCAACGAAGAAAGAAACGGAGTAACGAAGAAAGAAACGAGGAAATGAAGAAAGAAACGGAGAATCGGAGAAATAAATGGAGAAACGAAGAAATAAACCGAGAAACGGAGAAAGAAACGGGGAAACGAACAAAGAAACGGAGAAACGAAGAAAGAAACGGAGAAACGAACAAAGAAACTGAGAGACGAAGAAAGAAACGGAGAAACGAAGAAAGAAACGGAGAAACGAAGAAATAAACCGAGAAACGGCGAAAGAAACGGAGAAACGATCATAGAAACGGAGAAACGATGAAAGAAACGGAGAAACGAAGAAAGAAACGGAGTAACGAAGAAAGAAACGAAGAAACGAAGAAAGAAACGGAGAATCGGAGAAATAAATGGAGAAACGAAGAAATAAACCGTGAAACGGGGAAAGAAACGGAGAAACGAAGAAAGAAACGGAGAAACGAAGAAAGAAACGGAGAAACGAAGAAAGAAACGGAGAAACGAAGAAAGAAACGAAGAAACGAAGAAAGAAACGGAGAATCGGAAAAATAAATGGAGAAACGAAGAAATAAACCGAGAAACGGAGAAAGAAACGGAGAATCGGAGAAATAAATGGAGAAACGAAGAAATAAACCGTGAAACGGAGAAAGAAACGGAGAAACGAACAAAGAAACGGAGAAACGAACAAAGAAACGGAGAAATGAACAAAGAAACGGAGAAACGAACAAAGAAACGGAGAAACGAACAAAGAAACAGTGAAACGAAGAAAGAAACGGAGAAACGAACAGAGAAACGGAGAAACGAACAAAGAAACGGAAAAACGAACAAAGAAACGGAGAAAGGAAGAAAGAAACGGAGAAACGAAAAAAGAAACGGAGTAACGAAGAAAGAATCGAAGAAACGAAGAAAGAAACGGAGAAATCAACACAGAAACGGAGAAACGAAGAAAGAAACGAAGAAACGAAGAAAGAAACGGAGAAACGAAGAAAGAAACGGAGAAACGAAGAAAGAAACGGAGAAACGAAGAAAGAAACGGAGATACGAAGAAAGAAACGGAGAAACAAACAAAGAATCGGAGATACGAAGAAAGAAACGGAGAAACGGAGAAATAAATGGAGAAACGAAGAAATAAACGGAGAAACGAAGAAAGAAACGGAGAAACGAAGAAAGAAACGGAGAAGCGAAGCAAGAAACGGAGTAACGAAGAAAGAAACGAAGAAACGAAGAAAGAAACGGAGAATCGGAAAAATAAATGGAGAAACGAAGAAATAAACCGAGTAACGGAGAAAGAAACGGAGAAACGAACAAAGAAATGGAGAAACGAAGAAAGAAACGGAGAAACGAACAAAGAAACAGAGAAACGAAGAAAGAAACAGAGAAACGAAGAAAGAAACGGAGAAACGGAGAAATAAATGGAGAAACGAAGAAGTAAACGGAGAAACGAAGAAAGAAACGGAGAAACGAAGAAATAAACCGAGAAATGGAGAAAGAAACGGAGAAACGAAGAAAGAAACGGAGAAACGAAGAAAGAAACGGAGAAACGAACAAAGAAACGGAGAAACGAAGAAAGAAACAGAGAAACGGAGAAAGAAACGAAGAAACGAAGAAAGAAACGGAGAAACGAAGGAATAAACCGTGAAACGGAGAAAGAAACGGAGAAACGAAGAAAGAAACGGAGAAACGAAGAAAGAAACGGAGAAACGATGAATGAAACGGAGAAACGAAGAAAGAAACGAAGAAATAAATGGAGAAACGAAGATATAAACGGAGAAACGATGAAAGAAACGGAGAAACGAAGAAAGAAACGGAGAAACGAAGAAAGAAACGGAGAAACGAAGAAAGAAACGGAGAAACGAAGAAAGAAACGGAGAAACGAAGAAAGAAACGGAGTAACGAAGAAAGTAACGAGGAAACGAAGAAAGAAACGGAGGTTCGGAGAAATAAATGGAGAAACGAAGAAATAAACCGAGAAACGGAGAAAGAAACGAAGAAACGAAGAAAGAATCGGAGAAACGAAGGAATAAACCGTGAAACGGAGAAAGAAACGGAGAAACGAAGAAAGAAACGGAGAAACGAAGAAAGAAACGGAGAAACGATGAATGAAACGGAGAAACGAAGAAAGAAACGGAGAAATAAATGGAGAAACGAAGATATAAACGGAGAAACGATGAAAGAAACGGAGAAACGAAGAAAGGAACGGAGAAACGAAGAAAGAAACGGGGAAACGAAGAAAGAAACGGAGAAACGAAGAAAGAAACGGAGAAACGAAGAAAGAAACGGGGAAACGAAGAAAGAAACGGAGTAACGAAGGAAGAAACGAGGAAACGAATTAAGAGACGGAGAATCGGAGAAATAAATTGAGAAACGAAGAAATAAACGGAGAAACGAAGAAAGAAACGGAGAAACGGAGAAAGAAACGGAGAATCGGAGAAATAAATGGAGAAACGAAGAAATAAACCGAGAAACGGAGAAAGAAACGGAGAAACGGAGAAACGAACAAAGAAACGGAGAAACGGAGAAAGAAACGGAGAAACTAACAAAGAAACGGAGAAACGAACAAAGAAACGGAGAAACGAACAAAGAAACGGAGAAACGAACAAAGAAACGGAGAAATAAATGGAGAAACGAAGAAATAAACGGAGAATCGAAGAAAGAAACGGAGAATCGAATAAAGAAACGGAGAAACGAAGAAAGAAACGGAGAAACGAACAAAGAAACGGAGAAACGGAGAAATAAATGGAGAAACGAAGAAAGAAACGGAGAATCGAAGAAAGAAACGGAGAAACGAAGAAAGAAACGGAGAAAGAAGAAAGAAACGGAGAAACGAAGAAAGAAACGGTGAAACGGAGAAATAAATGGAGAAACGAAGAAAGAAACGGAGATACGAAGAAAGAAACGGAGAAACGGAGAAATAAATGGAGAAACGAAGTAATAAACGGAGAAACGAAGAAAGAAACGGAGAAACGAAGAAAGAAACGGAGAAACGAACAAAGAAACGGAGAAACGAAAAAAGAAACGTTTCTCCGTTTCTCCGTTTCTCCGTTTCACCGTTTCTCCGTTTCTCCGTTTCTCGGTTTCTCTGTTTCTCTGTTTCTCCGTTTCTCGGTTTCCCGTTTCTCCGTTTCTCCGTCTCTCCGTTTTTCCGTATCTCCGTTTCTCCGTTTCTCGGTTACTCCGTTTCTCCGTCTCTCGGTTTCTCCGTTTCTCGGTTTCTCCGTTTCTCGGTTTCTCCGTTTCTCGGTTTCTCCGTTTCTCCGTTTCTCGGGTTTTCCGTTTCTCCGTTTCACCGTTTTTTGTTCGTTTCTCCATTTATTTCTCCGATTCTCCGTTTCTTTGATCGTTTCTCCGTTTCTTTCTTCGTTTCTCCGTTTCTTTCTTCGTTTCTCCGTTTCTTTCTTCGTTTCTTCGTTTCTTTCTTCGTTTCTCCGTTTCTTTCTTCGTTTCTCCGTTTATTTCTTCGTTTCTCCATTTATTTATTCGTTTCTCCGTTTCTTTCTTCGTTTCTCCGTTTCTTTCTCCGTTTCTCCGTTTCTTTCTTCGTTTGTCCGTTTCTTTGTTCGTTTCTCTGTTTGTTTCTTCGTTTCTCCATTTATTTCTCCGTTTCTCCGTTTCTTTGTTCGTTTCTCCGTTTCTTTCTTCGTTTCTCCGTTTCTTTCTTCGCTTCTCCATTTCTTTCTTCGTTTCTCCGTTTGTTTCTTCGTTTCTGCATTTATTTCTCCGTTTCTCCGTTTCTTTGTTCGTTTCTCCGCTCCTTTCTACGTTTCGCCGTTTATTTCTTCGTTTTTCCATTTATTTCTCCGTTTCTCCGTTTCTTTCTTCATTTCTCCGTTTCTTTCTTCGTTTCTCCATTTCTTTATCGTTTCCCCATTTATTTCTCCGTTTCGCCGTTTCTTTCTTCGTTTCTCCGTTTCTTTCTTCGTTTCTCCGTTTCTTTCTTCGTTTCTCCGTTTCTTTCTTCGTTTCTTCGTTTCTTTCTTCGTTTCTCCGTTTCTTTCTTCGCTTCTCCGTTTCTTTCATCGTTTCTCCGTTTCTCTCTTCGCTTCTCCGTTTCTTTGTTCGTTTCTCCGTTTCTTTGTTCGTTTCTCCGTTTCTTTGATCGTTTCTCCGTTTCTTTCTTCGTTTCTCCGTTTGTTTCTTCGTTTCTGCATTTATTTCTCCGTTTCTCCGTTTCTTTGTTCGTTTCTCCGCTCCTTTCTACGTTTCTCCGTTTATTTCTTCGTTTTTCCATTTATTTCTCCGTTTCTCCGTTTCTTTCTTCATTTCTCCGTTTCTTTCTTCGTTTCTCCATTTCTTTATCGATTCCCCATTTATTTCTCCGTTTCGCTGTTTCTTTCTTCGTTTCTCCGTTTCTTTCTTCGTTTCTCCGTTTCTTTCTTCGTTTCTCCGTTTCTTTCTTCGTTTCTCCGTGTCTTTCTTCGTTTCTTTCTTCGTTTCTCCGTTTCTTTCTTCGTTTCTCCGTTTGTTTCTTCGTTTCTCCATTTATTTCTCCGTTTCTCCGTTTCTTTCTCCGTTTCTCCGTTTCTTTCTTCGTTTCTCCGTTTCTTTCTTCGTTTCTCCGTTTGTTTCTTCTTTTTTCCATTTATTTCTCCGTTTCTCCGTTTATTTCTTCGTTTCTCCGTTTCTTTCTTCGTTTCTCCGTTTATTTCTTCGTTTCTCCATTTATTTCCTCGTTTCTCCGTTTGTTTCTTCGTTTCTCCGTTTCTTTCTTCGTTTCTCCGTTTCTTTCTTCGTTTCTCCGTTTCTTCCTTCGTTTTTTCGTTTCTCCGTTTCTCCGTTTCGATTAAATGATTATAATAGTTATAGCTTCTATTATAAATCATTTGAGCTATAGTTAAATTACACACTAACACTCTAAATACGTTATTTAATATATTTTTTAATCTCTTTGGCCTCCAGAAGAATTTTATTTATACTATTTACTGTATATAATAATTTACACAGAATCGGAAATAAATCTAATTATTTATATATAATAATTATTTTTTATTCACTTATTTTACCAAAAATTTCGATTCTCCATGTATTAATCAAATGTTAAATTGATATACCTCATAGACAATTATTACTTTCCATGTTTTAAAACTTTAAGAAACATCTCTTTACTTTGAAGTTCGATCAAAATCAATTGTTAGAGGCGAATCAATCATTTTTAATGCATAAATAAGATGCACATTGTTCGATCAATATAGGGAACATGCGTAAATGTTAATAACAATCGCTGAAATGAACGAAAATTCACCGAAACCATTCGTCCTCGAAGATTTCGCAATATCTTGATGTTTGTTTATCATAATTATTAACAACCGTCGTTGGGTCGTAGATTAAACAATTTTTGACAATGTTTCGGTATAAAAAGCTATCAATTTCTTGAAATATTTGGTTAGATTGAACAAATACGATCGAAGAAGCCGTGGGATAAAATAAATGAATATTTCTCTACATATCGGAATTATAGTTTGTATGTATGAAAATATATTCTGAACCCGCAATTACAAATCCCTGTAACGTGGTAATTACATGGGTTGCCATCTATAGGAGAAAGGGTTAAACTACACTTAAGGGGTGAAAACACCTGGCGGAGAAACGCTCAAGTTTGTCGAGGAGTTGTTCTAATTTCAACAAATAGATGGCGCGACAAGTACAATTTACCGACATTAGAGATAAGTATTTCCATTTGTATGATATTCCCTACCGTGCGCTAAAATAAATAAATACTTTTGTACAAACCTTTGTATGTTTCATCTTTCGAATAAATGTAAAATTAAACCTTCCACGGTAAATTTCATTCTTGAATTTATTAATGTTTGTAGGACGATTTGTTTCAGTATAAAGAGTGCTATAGGTGGGAAATTTGTGTACATAATAATTATTGAGTATAAAATAATTTTTCTTTTATTAAAGGTTAATATATTAAATAAGAAAGAAGGGTTAATCTTTATTATTTTAAATCTAAAAATAAAAATTAAAGAAATTATTGAATATAAAATGAGATATGTTAAAAATGTATTTTTGTTAATTATTAATAAAATAATTATAATAGATGTTTGTATAACAGATAAATATCCTATCATTATTATGATTGATTTTTTTGTTTAAGCAAATGATAGGGGCAATAATTACATTAATTAGGCAAATAAAATAAATTTCATTATTAAATTTTAATATGAGTTCTATAATAATTATAGGGATTAATTTTATTAAAGTTATTATAAAGGATAGATTAATTCAATTTAATGAATAAATTAAAGAAATGAATCGAACATTTAAAGAGTGCATCCCAATTTTTAAGATAAGTGAAAAAAAAAATAATTATTATAAATAAATAATTAGATTTACTGCCGATTCTGTGTAAATTATTATATATAGTAAATAGTATAAATAAAATTCTTCTGGAGGCTAAAGAGATTAAAAAATATATTAAACATGTATTTAGAGTATTAGTGTCTAATTTAACTATAGATCAAATGATTTATAATAGAAATTATAAATATTATAATCATTTAATCGAAACGGAGAAACGGAGAAACGGAGAAACGATGAAACGAAGGAAGAAACGGAGAAACGAAGAAAGAAACGGAGAAATAAATGGAGAAATGAACAAAGAAACGGAGAAACGAAGAAAGAAACGGAGAAACGAAGAAAGAAACGGAGAAACGAAGAAGGAAACGGAGAAACGAAGAAAGAAACGGAGAAACGAAGAAATAAACCGTGAAACGGGGAAAGAAACGGAGAAACGAACAAAGAAACGAAGAAACGAATAAGGAAACGGAGAAACGAACAAAGAAACGGAGAAACGAGCAAAGAAACGGAGAAATTAACAAAGAAACGGAGAAACGAAAAAAGAAACGGAGAAACGGAGAAATAAATGGAGAAACGAAGAAATAGACAGAGAAACGAAGAAAGAAACGGAGAAACGAAGAAAGAAACGGAGAAACGAAGAAAGAAACGGAGTAACGAAGAAAGAAACGAAGAAACGAAGAAAGAAACGGAGAAACGAAGAAATAAGCCGAGAAACGGAGAAAGAAACGGAGAATCGAACAAACAAACGGAGAAACGAAGAAAGAAACGGAGATACGAAGAAAGATACGGAGAAACGAACAAAGAAACGGAGAAACGAAGAATGAAACGGAGAAACGAACAAAGAAACGGAGAAACGAACAAAGAAACGTTTCTCCGTTTCTCCGTTTCTCCGTTTTTCCGTTCCTCCGTTTCTCCGTTTCTCCGTTTCTTGGTTCCTCCGTTTCTCCGTTTCTCCGTTTCTCCGTTTCTCGATTTCCCCGTTTCTCCGTTTCTCGGTTTCTCCGTTTCTCGGTTTCTCCGTTTCTCCGTTTCTCGGTTTCTCCGTTTCTCCGTTTCTCGGTTTCTCCGTTTCACGGTTTCTCCGTTTCACGGTTTCTCCGTTTCTCTGTTTCTCGGTTTCTCCGTTTCTCTGTTTCACCGTTTTTTGGTCGTTTCTCCATTTATTGCTCCGATTCTCCGTTTCTTTCTTCGTTTCTCCGTTTCTTTCATCGTTTCTCCGTTTCTTTCTTCGTTCCTCCGTTTCTTTCTTCGATTCTCCGTTTATTTCTTCGTTTCTCCATTTATTTCTCCGTTTCTCCGTTTCTTTGTTCGCTTCTCCATTTATTTCTCCGTGTCTTCGTTTCCTTGTTCGTTTCTCCGTTTCATTGTTCGTTTCTCCGTTTGTTTCTTCGTTTCTGCGTTTCTTTCTTCGTTTCTCCGTTTCTTTCATCGTTTCTCCGTTTCTTCGTTCGTTTCTCCGTTTCTTTCATCGTTTCTCCGTTTCTTTGTTCGTTTCTCCGTTCCTTTCTTCGTTTCACCGTTTATTTCTTCATTTCTCCATTTATTTCTCCCATTCTCCGTTTCTTTCTTCGTTTCTCCGTTTATTTGTTCGTTTCTCCATTTATTTCTCCGTTTCTCCGTTTCTTTGTCCGTTTCTCAGTTTCTCCGTTTCTTTGTTCGTTTCTACGGTCCTTCCTGCGTTTCTCCGTTTATTTGTTCGTTTCTCCATTTATTTCTCCGTTTCTCCGTTTCTTTGTCCGTTTCTCAGTTTCTCCGTTTCTTTGTTCGTTTCTCCGTTCCTTTCTTCGTTTCTCCGTTTATTTCTTCGTTTCTCCATTTATTTCTCCGTTTCTCCGTTTCTTTCTTCGTTTTTCCATTTCTTTCTTCGTTTCTCCGTTTCTTTGTTCGTTTCTCCGTTTCTTTCTTCGTCTCTCCGTTTCTTTGTTCGTTTCTCCGTTTCTTTCCCCGTTTCTTCGTTTCTTTCTTCGTTTCTCCGTTTCTTTGTTCGTTTCTCCGTTTCTTTCTCTGTTTCTCCGTTTCTTTGTTCGTTTCTCCGTTTGTTTCTTCATTTCTCCATTTATTTCTCCGTTTCTCCGTTTCTTTGTTCGTTTCTCCATTTCTTTCTCCGTTTCTCGGTTTATTTCTTCGTTTCCCCATTTATTTCTTCGATTCTCCGTTTATTTCTTCGTTTCTCCATTTATTTCTCCGTTTCTCCGTTTCTTTGTTCGTTTCTCAATTTATTTCTCCGTGTCTTCGTTTCCTTGTTCGTTTCTCCGTTTCATTGTTCGTTTCTCCGTTTGTTTCTCCGTTTCTCCGTTTCTTTGTTCGTTTCTCCATTTATTTCTCCGTGTCTTCGTTTCTTTGTTCGTTTCTCCGTTTCTTTCTTCGTTTCTTCGTTTCGTTCTTCGTTTCTCCGTTTCTTTCATCGTTTCTCCGTTTCTTTGTTCGTTTCTCCGTTTCTTTGTTCGTTTCTCCGTTTCTTTTTTTCGTTTCTCCGTTTCTTTGTTCGTTTCTCCGTTTCTTTGTTCGTTTCTCCGTTTCTTTGTTCGTTTCTCCATTTCTACGTTTCTTTGTTCGTTTCTCCGTTCCTTTCTTCGTTTCTCCGTTTATTTCGTCGTTTCTCCGTTTCTCTCTTCGTTACCTGTGTCTTTCTTCGTTTCTTCGATTCTTTCTTTGTTTCTCCGTTTCTTTCATCGTTTCTCCGTTTCTTTCTCCGTTCCTCCGTTTCTTTCTTCGATTCTCCGTTTATTTCTCCGTTTCTTTCTTCGTTCCTCCGTTTCTTTCTTTGTTTCTCCGTTTCTTTCTTCATTTCTCCGTTTATTTCTTCGTTTCTCTGTTCCATTCTTCGTTTCTGCGTTTCTTTGTTCGTTTCTCCGTTTCTTTCTTCGTTTCTTCGTTTCTTTCTTCGTTTCTCCGTTTCTTTCATCGTTTCTCCGTTTCTTTCTCCGTTTCTCCGTTTCGATTAAATGATTATAATAATTATAATTTCTATTTTAAATCATTTGAGCTATAGTTAAATTATACACTAATACTCTAAATACATATTTAATATATTTTTTAATCTCTTTAGCCTCCAGAAGAATTTTATTTATACTATTTACTGTATATTATAATTTACACAGAATCGGAAATAAATCTAATTATTTATTTATAATAATTATTGTTTATTCACTTATTTTACCAAAAATTTCGATTCTTCATGTATTAATCAAATGTTAAATTGATATATCTCATAGACAATTATTACTTTCCATGTTTTAAAACTTTAAGAAACATCTCTTTACTTTGAAGTTCGATCAAAATCAATTGCTAGAGGCGAATGAATCATTTTTAATGCATAAATAAGATGCACATTGTTCGATCAGCATAGGGAACATGCGTAAATGTTAATAACAATCTCTGAAATGAACAAACATTCACAGAAATCGTTCGCCTTCGCAGACTTCGCAATATTTTGACATTTATTTATCATAATTAATAACAACAGTCGTTGGACCGTAGATTAAACAATTTTTGACAATGTTTCGGTATAAAAAGCCATCAATTTCTTGAAATATTTGGTTAGATCGAACAAGTACGATCGAAGAAGCCGTGGAATAAAATAAATGAATATTTCTCTACATATCGGAGTTATAGTTTGTATGTATGCAAATATATTCTGAACCCGCTATTACAAATCCCTGTACCGTGGCAATTACGTGGGTTGCCATCTATTGGAGAAAGGGTTAAACTACACTTAAGGGGTGAAAACACCTGGCGGAGAAACGCTCAAGTTTGTCGAGGAATTGTTCTAATTTCCACAAATAGATGGCGCGACAAGTACAATTTACCGACATTAGAGATAAGTATTTCCATTTGTATGATATTCCCTACCGTGCGATAAAATAAATAAATACTTTTGTACAAACTTTTGTATGTTTCATCTTTCGAATAAATGTAAAATTAAACCTTCCCCGGTAAATTTTACTCTTGAATTTATTAATGTTTCTAGGACGATTTATTTCAGTATAAAGAGTGCTATAGGTGGGAAATTTGTGTACATAATAATTATTGAGTATAAAATAATTTTTCTTTTATTAGAGGTTAATATATTAAATAAGGAAGAAGAGTTCATCTTTATTATCTTAAATATAAAATTAAAGTTAAAGAAATATTTGAATATAAAATGAAATATGTTAAAAATGTATTTTTGTTAATTATTAATAAAATAACTATAATAGATGTTTGTATAACAGATGAATAACCTATAATTATTATGATTGATTTTTTTGTTTAAGCAAATGATACGGGCAATAATTATATTAATTAGGCAAATAACATAAATTTCATTATTAAATTTTAATATGAGTTTTATAATAATTACAGGGATTAATTTTGTTAAAGTTATTATAAAGAATATATTAATTCAATTTAATGAACAAATTAAAGAAATGAATCGAACATTTAAAGAGTACATCCCAATTATTAAGATAATGAAAAAAAAATAATTATTATAAATAAATAATTAGATTTATTTCCGATTCTATGTAAATTATTATATATAGTAAATGGTATAAATAAAATTCGTCTGGAGGCCAAAGGGATTAAAAAATATATTAAATATGTATTTAGAGTATTAGTGTCTAATTTAACTATAGATCAAATCATTTATAATAGAAATTATAAATATTATAATCATTTAACCGAAACGGTGAAACGGAGAAACGGAGAAACGATGCAACGAAGGAAGAAACGGAGAAACGAAGAATGAAACGGAGAAATGAAGAAAGAAACGAAGAAACGAAAAAAGAAACGGAGAAACGAACAAAGAAACGGAGAAACGAACAAAGAAACGGAGAAACGAAGAATGAAACGGAGAAACGAAGAGAGAAACGAAGAAATAAATGGAGAAACGAAGATATAAACGGAGGAACGATGAAAGAAACGGAGAAACGAACAAAGAAACGGAGAAACGAACAAAGAAACGGAGAAACGAACAAAGAAACGGAGAAACGAACAAAGAAACGGAGAAACGAACAAAGAAACGTTGAAACGAACAAAGAAACGGACAAACGAAGAAAGAAACGGAGAAACGAAGAAAGAAACTGAGAAACGAAGAAAGATACGGAGAATCGGAGAAATAAATGGAGAAACGAAGAAATAAACCGAGAAACGGAGAAAGAAACGGAGAAACGAACAAAGAAACGGTGAAACGAACAAACAAACGGAGAAACGAAGAAAGAAACGGAGAAACGAAGAAAGAAACGGAGAAACAAAGAAAGAAACGGAAAAACGAAGAAAGAAACGGAGAAACGAAGAAAGAAACGGAAATACGAAGAAAGAAACTGTGAAACGAAGAAAGAAACGGAGAAACGAAGAAAGAAACAGAGAAACGGAGAAATAAATAGAGAAACGAAGAAATAAACGAAGAAACGAAGAAAGAATCGGAGAAATGAACAAAGAAACGGAGAAACGAAGAAAGAAACCTAGAAACGAAGAAAGAAACGAAGAAACGAAGAAAGAAACGGAGAAACGAACAAAGAAACGGAGAAACGAAGAAAGAAGCTAAGACACGGAGAAATAAATGGAGAAACGAACAAAGAAGCGGAGAAACGAAGAAAGAAACGGAGAAACAAAGAAAGAAACGGAAAAACGAAGAAAGAAACGGAGAAACGAAGAAAGAAACGGAGATACGAAGAAAGAAACGGTGAAACGAACAAAGAAACGGAGAAACGAAGAAAGAAACGGAGAAACGAAGAAAGAAACGGAGATACGAAGAAAGAAACGGTGAAACGAACAAAGAAACGGAGAAACGAAGAAAGAAACGGAGAAACGGAGAAAGAAACGGAGAAACGAACAAAGAAACGGAGATACGGAGAAATAAATGGAGAAACGAAGAAATAAACGGAGAAACGAACTAAGAAACGGAGAAATGAAGAAAGAAGCGGAGAAACGAACAAAGAAACGGAGAAACGAACAAAGAAACGGAGGAACGAAGAAAGAAACGGAGAAACGAACAAAGAAACGGAGAAACGAACAAAGAAACGGAGGAACGAAGAAAGAAACGGAGAAACGAAGAAAGAAACGGAGAAATAAATGGAGAAACGAAGATATAAACGGAGAAACGAAGAAAGAAACGGAAAACGAAGAAAGAAACGGAGAAACGAAAAAGAAACGGAGAAACGAAGAAAGAAACGGAGAAACGAAGAAAGAAACTGAGAAACGAAGAAAGAAACGGAGAATCGGAGAAATAAATGGAGAAACGAAGAAATAAACCGAGAAACGGAGAAAGAAACGGAGAAACGAACAAAGAAACGGAGAAACGAACAAAGAAACGGAGAAGCGAAGAAAGAAACGGAGAAACGGAGAAATAAATGGAGAAACGAAGAAATAAACGAAGATACGAAGAAAGAATCGGAGAAATGAACAAAGAAACGGAGAAACGAAGAAAGAAACGGAGAAACGGAGAAATAAATGGAGAAACGGTGAAATAAATGGAGAAACGAACAAAGAAACGGAGAAACGAACAAAGAAACGGAGAATCGAAGAAAGAAACGGAGAAACGAAGAAAGAAACGGAGAAACGAACAAAGAAACGGAGAAACGAAGAAAGAAACGGAGAAACGGAAAAATAAATGGAGAAACGAAGAAATAAACGGAGAAACGAACAAAGAAACGCGGAAACGAACAAAGAAACGGAGAAACGAACAAAGAAACGGAGAAACGAACCAAGAAAGGAGAAACGAACAAAGAAACGGAGAAACGGAGAAATAAATGGAGAAACGGTGAAATAAATGGAGAAACGAACAAAGAAACGGAGAAACGAACAAAGAAACGGAGAATCGAAGAAAGAAACGGAGAAACGAAGAAAGAAACAGTGTAACGAAGAAAGAAACGAAGAAACGAAGAAAGAAACGGAGAATCGGAGAAATAAATGGAGAAACGAAGAAATAAACCGAGAAACGGAGAAAGATACGGAGAAACGAAGAAAGAAACGGAGATACGAAGAAAGAAACAGAGAAACAAACAAAGAAACGAGGAAACGAACAAACAAACGGAGAAACGAACAAAGAAACGGAGAAACGAACAAAGAAAGGAGAAACGAACAAAGAAACGGAGAAACGGAGAAATAAATGGAGAAACGGTGAAATAAATGGAGAAACGAACAAAGAAACGGAGAAACGAACAAAGAAACGGAGAATCGAAGAAAGAAACGGAGAAACGAAGAAAGAAACAGTGTAACGAAGAAAGAAACGAAGAAACGAAGAAAGAAACGGAGAATCGGAGAAATAAATGGAGAAACGAAGAAATAAACCGAGAAACGGAGAAAGATACGGAGAAACGAAGAAAGAAACGGAGAAACGAAGAAAGAAACGGAGAAACGGAGAAATAAATGGAGAAACGAAGAAATAAACGGACAAACGAAGAAAGGAACGGAGAAACGAAGAAAGAAACGGACAACCGAAGAAAGAAACGGAGTAACGAAGAAAGAAACGAAGAATCGAAGAAAGAATCGGAGAAATAAATGGAGAAACGAAGAAATAAACCGAGTAACGGAGAAAGATACGGAGAAACGAACAAAGAAACTGAGAAACGAAGAAAGACACGGAGAAACGAACAAAGAAACGTAGAAACGAAGAAAGAAACGGAGAAACGAAGAAAGAAACGGAGAAACGAAGAAATAAATGCAGAAACGAAGAAATAAACGGAGAAAGGAAGAAAGAAACGGAGAAACGAAGAAAGAAACGGAGAAACGGAGAAATAAATGGAGAAACGAAGAAATAAACGGAGAAACGGAGAAAGAAACGGAGAAACGAAGAAAGAAACGGAGAAACGAAGACAGAAACGGAGAAACGAAGAAAGAAACGGAGAAACGAAGAAAGAAACGGAGATACGAAGAAAGAAACAGAGAAACAAACAAAGAAACGGAGATACGAAGAAAGAAACGGAGAAACGAACAAAGAAACGGAGAAACGAAGAAAGAAACGGAGAAACGGAAAAATAAATGGAGAAACGAAGAAATAAACGGAGAAACGAACAAAGAAACGAGGAAACGAACAAGGAAACGGAGAAACGAACAAAGAAACGGAGAAACGAACAAAGAAAGGAGAAACGAACAAAGAAAGGAGAAACGAACAAATAAACCGAGAAACGGAGAAAGAAACGGAGAAACGAACAAAGAAACGGAGAAACGAACAAAGAAACGGAGAAGCGAAGAAAGAAACGGAGAAACGGAGAAATAAATGGAGAAACGAAGAAATAAACGAAGATACGAAGAAAGAATCGGAGAAATGAACAAAGAAACGGAGAAACGAAGAAAGAAACGGAGAAACGGAGAAATAAATGGAGAAACGGTGAAATAAATGGAGAAACGAACAAAGAAACGGAGAAACGAACAAAGAAACGGAGAATCGAAGAAAGAAACGGAGAAACGAAGAAAGAAACGGAGAAACGAACAAAGAAACGGAGAAACGAAGAAAGAAACGGAGAAACGGAAAAATAAATGGAGAAACGAAGAAATAAACGGAGAAACGAACAAAGAAACGCGGAAACGAACAAAGAAACGGAGAAACGAACAAAGAAACGGAGAAACGAACCAAGAAAGGAGAAACGAACAAAGAAACGGAGAAACGGAGAAATAAATGGAGAAACGGTGAAATAAATGGAGAAACGAACAAAGAAACGGAGAAACGAACAAAGAAACGGAGAATCGAAGAAAGAAACGGAGAAACGAAGAAAGAAACAGTGTAACGAAGAAAGAAACGAAGAAACGAAGAAAGAAACGGAGAATCGGATAAATAAATGGAGAAACGAAGAAATAAACCGAGAAACGGAGAAAGATACGGAGAAACGAAGAAAGAAACGGAGATACGAAGAAAGAAACAGAGAAACAAACAAAGAAACGAGGAAACGAACAAACAAACGGAGAAACGAACAAAGAAACGGAGAAACGAACAAAGAAAGGAGAAACGAACAAAGAAACGGAGAAACGGAGAAATAAATGGAGAAACGGTGAAATAAATGGAGAAACGAACAAAGAAACGGAGAAACGAACAAAGAAAGGAGAAACGAACAAAGAAAGGAGAAACGAACAAATAAACCGAGAAACGGAGAAAGAAACGGAGAAACGAACAAAGAAACGGAGAAACGAACAAAGAAACGGAGAAGCGAAGAAAGAAACGGAGAAACGGAGAAATAAATGGAGAAACGAAGAAATAAACGAAGATACGAAGAAAGAATCGGAGAAATGAACAAAGAAACGGAGAAACGAAGAAAGAAACGGAGAAACGGAGAAATAAATGGAGAAACGGTGAAATAAATGGAGAAACGAACAAAGAAACGGAGAAACGAACAAAGAAACGGAGAATCGAAGAAAGAAACGGAGAAACGAAGAAAGAAACGGAGAAACGAACAAAGAAACGGAGAAACGAAGAAAGAAACGGAGAAACGGAAAAATAAATGGAGAAACGAAGAAATAAACGGAGAAACGAACAAAGAAACGCGGAAACGAACAAAGAAACGGAGAAACGAACAAAGAAACGGAGAAACGAACCAAGAAAGGAGAAACGAACAAAGAAACGGAGAAACGGAGAAATAAATGGAGAAACGGTGAAATAAATGGAGAAACGAACAAAGAAACGGAGAAACGAACAAAGAAACGGAGAATCGAAGAAAGAAACGGAGAAACGAAGAAAGAAACAGTGTAACGAAGAAAGAAACGAAGAAACGAAGAAAGAAACGGAGAATCGGAGAAATAAATGGAGAAACGAAGAAATAAACCGAGAAACGGAGAAAGATACGGAGAAACGAAGAAGGAAACGGAGATACGAAGAAAGAAACAGAGAAACAAACAAAGAAACGAGGAAACGAACAAACAAACGGAGAAACGAACAAAGAAACGGAGAAACGAACAAAGAAAGGAGAAACGAACAAAGAAACGGAGAAACGGAGAAATAAATGGAGAAACGGTGAAATAAATGGAGAAACGAACAAAGAAACGGAGAAACGAACAAAGAAACGGAGAATCGAAGAAAGAAACGGAGAAACGAAGAAAGAAACAGTGTAACGAAGAAAGAAACGAAGAAACGAAGAAAGAAACGGAGAATCGGAGAAATAAATGGAGAAACGAAGAAATAAACCGAGAAACGGAGAAAGATACGGAGAAACGAAGAAAGAAACGGAGAAACGAACAAAAGAACGGAGAAACGAACAAAGAAACGGAGAAACGAAGAAAGAAACGGAGAAACGAAGACAGAAACGGAGAAACGAAGAAAGAAACGGAGAAACGAAGAAAGAAACGGAGAATCGGAGAAATAAATGGAGAAACGAAGAAATAAACCGAGAAACGGAGAAAGATACGGAGAAACGAAGAAAGAAACGGAGAAACGAAGAAAGAAACGGAGAAACGGAGAAATAAATGGAGAAACGAAGAAATAAACGGACAAACGAAGAAAGGAACGGAGAAACGAAGAAAGAAACGGACAACCGAAGAAAGAAACGGAGTAACGAAGAAAGAAACGAAGAATCGAAGAAAGAATCGGAGAAATAAATGGAGAAACGAAGAAATAAACCGAGTAACGGAGAAAGATACGGAGAAACGAACAAAGAAACTGAGAAACGAAGAAAGACACGGAGAAACGAACAAAGAAACGTAGAAACGAAGAAAGAAACGGAGAAACGAAGAAAGAAACGGAGAAACGAAGAAATAAATGCAGAAACGAAGAAATAAACGGAGAAAGGAAGAAAGAAACGGAGAAACGAAGAAAGAAACGGAGAAACGGAGAAATAAATGGAGAAACGAAGAAATAAACGGAGAAACGGAGAAAGAAACGGAGAAACGAAGAAAGAAACGGAGAAACGAAGACAGAAACGGAGAAACGAAGAAAGAAACGGAGAAACGAAGAAAGAAACGGAGATACGAAGAAAGAAACAGAGAAACAAACAAAGAAACGGAGATACGAAGAAAGAAACGGAGAAACGAACAAAGAAACGGAGAAACGAAGAAAGAAACGGAGAAACGGAAAAATAAATGGAGAAACGAAGAAATAAACGGAGAAACGAACAAAGAAACGAGGAAACGAACAAGGAAACGGAGAAACGAACAAAGAAACGGAGAAACGAACAAAGAAAGGAGAAACGAACAAAGAAAGGAGAAACGAACAAATAAACCGAGAAACGGAGAAAGAAACGGAGAAACGAACAAAGAAACGGAGAAACGAACAAAGAAACGGAGAAGCGAAGAAAGAAACGGAGAAACGGAGAAATAAATGGAGAAACGAAGAAATAAACGAAGATACGAAGAAAGAATCGGAGAAATGAACAAAGAAACGCAGAAACGAAGAAAGAAACGGAGAAACGGAGAAATAAATGGAGAAACGGTGAAATAAATGGAGAAACGAACAAAGAAACGGAGAAACGAACAAAGAAACGGAGAATCGAAGAAAGAAACGGAGAAACGAAGAAAGAAACGGAGAAACGAACAAAGAAACGGAGAAACGAAGAAAGAAACGGAGAAACGGAAAAATAAATGGAGAAACGAAGAAATAAACGGAGAAACGAACAAAGAAACGCGGAAACGAACAAAGAAACGGAGAAACGAACAAAGAAACGGAGAAACGAACCAAGAAAGGAGAAACGAACAAAGAAACGGAGAAACGGAGAAATAAATGGAGAAACGGTGAAATAAATGGAGAAACGAACAAAGAAACGGAGAAACGAACAAAGAAACGGAGAATCGAAGAAAGAAACGGAGAAACGAAGAAAGAAACAGTGTAACGAAGAAAGAAACGAAGAAACGAAGAAAGAAACGGAGAATCGAAGAAAGAAACGGAGAAACGAAGAAAGAAACAGTGTAACGAAGAAAGAAACGAAGAAAAGAAGAAAGAAACGGAGAATCGGAGAAATAAATGGAGAAACGAAGAAATAAACCGAGAAACGGAGAAAGATACGGAGAAACGAAGAAAGAAACGGAGAAACGAACAAAAGAACGGAGAAACGAACAAAGAAACGGAGAAACGAAGAAAGAAACGGAGAAACGAAGACAGAAACGGAGAAACGAAGAAAGAAACGGAGAAACGAAGAAAGAAACGGAGAATCGGAGAAATAAATGGAGAAACGAAGAAATAAACCGAGAAACGGAGAAAGATACGGAGAAACGAAGAAAGAAACGGAGAAACGAAGAAAGAAACGGAGAAACGGAGAAATAAATGGAGAAACGAAGAAATAAACGGACAAACGAAGAAAGGAACGGAGAAACGAAGAAAGAAACGGACAACCGAAGAAAGAAACGGAGTAACGAAGAAAGAAACGAAGAATCGAAGAAAGAATCGGAGAAATAAATGGAGAAACGAAGAAATAAACCGAGTAACGGAGAAAGATACGGAGAAACGAACAAAGAAACTGAGAAACGAAGAAAGACACGGAGAAACGAACAAAGAAACGTAGAAACGAAGAAAGAAACGGAGAAACGAAGAAAGAAACGGAGAAACGAAGAAATAAATGCAGAAACGAAGAAATAAACGGAGAAAGGAAGAAAGAAACGGAGAAACGAAGAAAGAAACGGAGAAACGGAGAAATAAATGGAGAAACGAAGAAATAAACGGAGAAACGGAGAAAGAAACGGAGAAACGAAGAAAGAAACGGAGAAACGAAGACAGAAACGGAGAAACGAAGAAAGAAACGGAGAAACGAAGAAAGAAACGGAGATACGAAGAAAGAAACAGAGAAACAAACAAAGAAACGGAGATACGAAGAAAGAAACGGAGAAACGAACAAAGAAACGGAGAAACGAAGAAAGAAACGGAGAAACGGAAAAATAAATGGAGAAACGAAGAAATAAACGGAGAAACGAACAAAGAAACGAGGAAACGAACAAGGAAACGGAGAAACGTCCAAAGAAACGGAGAAACGAACAAAGAAAGGAGAAACGAACAAAGAAAGGAGAAACGAACAAAGAAACGGAGAAACGGAGAAATAAATGGAGAAACGGTGAAATAAATGGAGAAACGAACAAAGAAACGGAGAAACGAACAAAGAAACGGAGAATCGAAGAAAGAAACGGCGAAACGAAGAAAGAAACAGTGTAACGAAGAAAGAAACGAAGAAACGAAGAAAGAAACGGAGAATTGGAGAAATAAATGGAGAAACGAAGAAATAAACCGAGAAACGGGGAAAGATACGGAGAAACGAAGAAAGAAACGGAGAAACGAACAAAGAAACGGAGAAACGAACAAAGAAATGGAGAAACGAAGAAAGAAACGCAGAAACGAAGACAGAAACGGAGAAACGAAGAAAGAAACGGAGAAACGAAGAAAGAAACGGAGATACGAAGAAAGAAACAGAGAAACAAACAAAGAAACGGAGATACGAAGAAAGAAACGGAGAAACGAACAAAGAAACGGAGAAACGAAGAAAGAAACGGAGAAACGGAAAAATAAATGGAGAAGCGAAGGAATAAACGGAGAAACGATAAAAGAAACGGGGAAACGAACAAAGAAACGGAGAAACGAACAAAGAAACGGAGAAACTAACAAAGAAAGGAGAAACGAACAAAGAAACGGAGAAACGAACAAAGAAACGGAGAAACGAAGAAAGAAACGGAGAAACGAAGAAAGAAACGGAGAAACGGAGAAATAAATGGAGAAACGAAGAAAGAAACGCAGAAACGAAGACAGAAACGGAGAAACGAAGAAAGAAACGGAGAAACGAAGAAAGAAACGGAGATACGAAGAAAGAAACAGAGAAACAAACAAAGAAACGGAGATACGAAGAAAGAAACGGAGAAACGAACAAAGAAACGGAGAAACGAAGAAAGAAACGGAGAAACGGAAAAATAAATGGAGAAACGAAGGAATAAACGGAGAAACGATAAAAGAAACGGGGAAACGAACAAAGAAACGGAGAAACGAACAAAGAAACGGAGAAACGAACAAAGAAATGGAGAAACGAAGAAAGAAACGGAGAAACGAAGAAAGAAACGGAGAAACGAAGAAAGAAACGGAGAAACGGAAAAATAAATGGAGAAATGAAGAAATAAACGGAGAAACGAACAAAGAAACGTAGAATCGGAGAAATAAATGGAGAAACGAAGAAATAAACCGGGAAACGGAGAAAGAAACGGAGAAACGAAGAAGGAAACGGAGAAACGAACAAAGAAACGGAGAAACGAACAAAGAAACGGAGAAACGAAGAAAGGAACGGAGAAACGAAGAAAGAAACGGAGAAATAAATGGAGAAACGAAGAAATAAACGGAGAAACGAAGAAAGAAACGTAGAAACGAAGAAAGAAACGGAGAAACGAAGAAAGAAACGGAGTAACGAAGAAAGAAACGAAGAAACGGAGAATTGGAGAAATAATTGGAGAAACGAAGAAATAAACCGAGAAACGGAGAAAGAAACGGAGAAACGAACCAAGAAACGGAGAAACGAAGAAAGAAACGGAGAAACGAACAAAGAAACGGAGAAACGAAGAAAGAAGCGGAGAAACGGAAAAATAAATGGAGAAACGAAGAAATAAACGGAGAAACGAACAAAGAAACGGGGAAACGAACAAAGAAACGGAGAAACGAACAAAGAAACGGAGAAACGAACAAAGAAAGGAGAAACGAACAAAGAAACGGAGAAACGGAGAAATAAATGGAGAAACGGTGAAATAAATGGAGAAACGAACAAAGAAACGGAGAAACGAACAAAGAAACGGAGAATCGAAGAAAGAAACGGAGAAACGAAGAAATAAACCGAGAAACGGAGAAAGAAACGGAGAAACGAAGAAAGAAACGGAGAAACGAACAAAGAAACGGAGAAATGAACAAAGAAACGGAGAAACGAAGAAAGAAACGGAGAAACGAAGAAAGAAACGGAGAAACGAAGAAATAAATGGAGAAACGAAGAAATAAACGGAGAAACGAAGAAAGAAACGTAGAAACGAAGAAAGAAACGGAGAAACGAAGAAAGAAACGGATTAACGAAGAAAGAAACGAAGAAACGAAGAAAGAAACGGAGAATCGGAGAAATAATTGGAGAAACGAAGAAATAAACCGAGAAACGGAGAAAGAAACGGAGAAACGAACAAAGAAACGGAGAAACGAAGAAAGAAACGGAGAAACGAATAAAGAAACGAAGAAGCGGACAAAGAAACGGAGAAACGAAGAAAGAAACGGAGGAACGGAGAAATAAATGGAGAAACGAAGAAAGAAACTGAGAAACGAAGAAAGAAACGGAGAAACGGAGAAATAAATGGAGAAACGAAGAAATAAACGGAGAAACGAACAAAGAAACGGAGAATCGGAGAAATAAATGGAGAAACGAAGAAATAAACCGAGAAACGAACAAAGAAACGGAGAAACGAAGAAAGAAACGGAGAAACGAATAAAGAAACGAAGGAGCGAACAAAGAAACGGAGAAACGAAGAAAGAAACGGAGGAACGGAGAAATAAATGGAGAAACGAAGAAAGAAACGGAGAAACGAAGAAAGAAACAGAGAAACGGAGAAATAAATGGAGAAACGAAGAAATAAACGGAGAAACGAACAAAGAAACGGAGAATCGGAGAAATAAATGGAGAAACGAAGAAATAAACCGAGAAACGGAGAAAGAAACGGAGAAACGAAGAAGGAAACGGAGAAACGAACAAAGAAACGGAGAAACGAACAAAGAAACGGAGAAACGAAGAAAGAAACGGAGAAACGAAGAAAGAAACGGAGAAACGGAGAAATAAATGGAGAAACGAAGAAAGAAACGGAGAAACGGAGAAATAAATGGAGAAACGAAGAAATAAACGGAGAAACGAACAAAGAAACGGAGAATCGGAGAAATAAATGGAGAAACGAAGAAATAAACCGAGAAACGGAGAAAGAAACGGAGAAACGAAGAAGGAAACGGAGAAACGAACAAAGAAACGGAGAAACGAACAAAGAAACGGTGAAACGAAGAAAGAAACGGAGAAACGAAGAAAGAAACGGAGAAATAAATGGAGAAACGAAGAAATAAACGGAGAAACGAAGAAAGAAACGTAGAAACGAAGAAAGAAACGGAGAAACGAAGAAAGAAACGGAGTAACGAAGAAAGAAACGAAGAAACGGAGAATTGGAGAAATAATTGGAGAAACGAAGAAATAAACCGAGAAACGGAGAAAGAAACGGAGAAACGAACCAAGAAACGGAGAAACGAAGAAAGAAACGGAGAAACGAACAAAGAAACGGAGAAACGAAGAAAGAAACGGAGAAACGGAAAAATAAATGGAGAAACGAAGAAATAAACGGAGAAACGAACAAAGAAACGGGGAAACGAACAAAGAAACGGAGAAACGAACAAAGAAACGGAGAAACGAACAAAGAAAGGAGAAACGAACAAAGAAACGGAGAAACGGAGAAATAAATGGAGAAACGGTGAAATAAATGGAGAAACGAACAAAGAAACGGAGAAACGAACAAAGAAACGGAGAATCGAAGAAAGAAACGGAGAAACGAAGAAATAAACCGAGAAACGGAGAAAGAAACGGAGAAACGAAGAAAGAAACGGAGAAACGAACAAAGAAACGGAGAAATGAACAAAGAAACGGAGAAACGAAGAAAGAAACGGAGAAACGAAGAAAGAAACGGAGAAACGAAGAAATAAATGGAGAAACGAAGAAATAAACGGAGAAACGAAGAAAGAAACGTAGAAACGAAGAAAGAAACGGAGAAACGAAGAAAGAAACGGATTAACGAAGAAAGAAACGAAGAAACGAAGAAAGAAACGGAGAATCGGAGAAATAATTGGAGAAACGAAGAAATAAACCGAGAAACGGAGAAAGAAACGGAGAAACGAACAAAGAAACGGAGAAACGAAGAAAGAAACGGAGAAACGAATAAAGAAACGAAGAAGCGGACAAAGAAACAGAGAAACGAAGAAAGAAACGGAGGAACGGAGAAATAAATGGAGAAACGAAGAAAGAAACTGAGAAACGAAGAAAGAAACGGAGAAACGGAGAAATAAATGGAGAAACGAAGAAATAAACGGAGAAACGAACAAAGAAACGGAGAATCGGAGAAATAAATGGAGAAACGAAGAAATAAACCGAGAAACGAACAAAGAAACGGAGAAACGAAGAAAGAAACGGAGAAACGAATAAAGAAACGAAGGAGCGAACAAAGAAACGGAGAAACGAAGAAAGAAACGGAGGAACGGAGAAATAAATGGAGAAACGAAGAAAGAAACGGAGAAACGAAGAAAGAAACAGAGAAACGGAGAAATAAATGGAGAAACGAAGAAATAAGCGGAGAAACGAACAAAGAAACGGAGAATCGGAGAAATAAATGGAGAAACGAAGAAATAAACCGAGAAACGGAGAAAGAAACGGAGAAACGAAGAAGGAAACGGAGAAACGAACAAAGAAACGGAGAAACGAACAAAGAAACGGAGAAACGAAGAAAGAAACGGAGAAACGAAGAAAGAAACGGAGAAACGGAGAAATAAATGGAGAAACGAAGAAAGAAACGGAGAAACGGAGAAATAAATGGAGAAACGAAGAAATAAACGGAGAAACGAACAAAGAAACGGAGAATCGGAGAAATAAATGGAGAAACGAAGAAATAAACCGAGAAACGGAGAAAGAAACGGAGAAACGAAGAAGGAAACGGAGAAACGAACAAAGAAACGGAGAAACGAACAAAGAAACGGTGAAACGAAGAAAGAAACGGAGAAACGAACAAAGAAACGGAGAAACCGAGAAATAAATGGAGAAACGAAGAAATAAACGGAGAAACGAAGAAGGAAACGTAGAAACGAAGAAAGAAACGGAGAAACGAAGAAAGAAACGGAGTAACGAAGAAAGAAACGAAGAAACGGAGAATCGGAGAAATAAATGGAGAAATGAAGAAATAAACCGAGAAACGGAGAAAGAAACGGAGAAACGAAGAAGGAAACGGAGAAACGAACAAAGAAACGGAGAAACGAAGAAAGAAACGGAGAAACGAAGAAAGAAACGGAGAAACGAAGAAAGAAACGGAGGAACGGAGAAATAAACGTAGAAACGAAGAAATAAACGGAGAAACGAAGAAGGAAACGTAGAAACGAAGAAAGAAACGGAGAAACGAAGAAAGAAACGGAGTAACGAAGAAAGAAACGAAGAAACGGAGAATCGGAGAAATAAATGGAGAAATGAAGAAATAAACCGAGAAACGGAGAAAGAAACGGAGAAACGAAGAAGGAAACGGAGAAACGAACAAAGAAACGGAGAAACGAAGAAAGAAACGGAGAAACGAACAAAGAAACGGAGAAACGGAGAAATAAATGGAGAAACGAAGAAATAAACGGAGAAACGAAGAAGGAAACGTAGAAACGAAGAAAGAAACGGAGAAACGAAGAAAGAAACGGAGTAACGAAGAAAGAAACGAAGAAACGGAGAATCGGAGAAATAAATGGAGAATAGAAGAAATAAACCGAGAAACGGAGAAACGAAGAAGGAAACGGAGAAACGAACAAAGAAACGGAGAAACGAACAAAGAAACGGAGAAACGAAGAAAGAAACGGAGAAACGAAGAAAGAAACGGAGTAACGAAGAAAGAAACGAAGAAACGGAGAATCAGAGAAATAATTGGAGAAACGATGAAATAGACCGAGAAACGGAGAAAGAAACGGAGAAACGAACAAAGAAACGGAGAAACCAAGAAAGAAACGGAGGAACGAAGAAAGAAACGGAGAAACGAACAAAGAAACGGAGAAACGTTTCTCCGCTTCTCCGTTTCTCCGTTTCTCGGTTTCTCTGTTTCTCCGTTTCTCGGTTTCTCCGTTTCTCCGTTTCTCCGTTTCTCCGTTTCTCCGTTTCTCCGTTTCTCCGTATCTCCGTTTCTCCGTTTCTCGGTTTCTCGGTTTCTCCGTTTCTCCGTCTATCGGTTTCTCCGTTTCTCGGTTTCTCCGTTTCTCCGTTTCTCCGTTTCTCCGTATCTCCGTTTCTCCGTTTCTCGGTTTCTCGGTTTCTCCGTTTCTCCGTCTCTCGGTTTCTCCGTTTCTCGGTTTCTCTGTTTCTCCGTTTCTCCGTTTCTCCGTTTCTCCGTTTCTCCGTTTCTCGGTTTTTCCGTTTCTCCGTTTCACCGTTTTTTGTACGTTTCTCCATTTATTTCTCCGATTCTCCGTTTCTTTCTTCGTTTCTCCGTTTCTTTCTTCGTTTCTTCGTTTCTTTGTTCGTTACTCCGTTTCTTTGTTGGTTTCTCCGTTTCTTTGTTCGTTTCTCCGTTTCTTTCTTCGTTTCTCCGTTTCTTTGTTCGTTTCTCCGTTTCTTTCTCCGTTTCACGGTTTATTTCTTCGTTTCTCCATTTATTTCTCCGATTCTCCGTTTCTTTCTTCGTTTCTTTCTTCGTTACTCCGTTTCTTTCTTCGTTTCTCCGTTTCTTTCTTCGTTTCTCCGTTTCTTTCCTCGTTTCTCTGTTTATTTCTTCGTTTCTCCATTTATTTCTCCGATTCTCCGTTTCTTTCTTCGTTTCTCTGTTTCTTTCTTCGTTTCTCCGTTTCTTTGTTCGTTCCTCCGTTTCTTTCTTCGTTTCTCCGTTTCTTTCTTCGTTTCTCCGTTTCTTTCTTCGTTTCTCCGTTTCTTTCTTCGTTTCTCTGTTTATTTCTTCGTTTCTCCATTTATTTCTCCGTTTCTCCGTTTCTTTCTTCGTTTCTCCGTTTCTTTCTTCGTTTCTCCGTTCCTTTCTTTGTTTAATCGTTTCTTTCTTCGTTTCTCCGTTTCTTTCTTCGTTTCTTTCTTCGTTTCTCCGTTTCTTTGTTCGTTTCTCCGTTTCTTTGTTCGTTTCTCCGTTTATTTCTTCGTTTCTCCGTTTGTTTCTTCGTTTCTCCGTTTCTTTCTTCGTTTCTTCGATTCTTTCTTCGTTTCTCCATTTCTTTCATCGTTTCTCCGTTTCTTTGTTCGTTTCTCCGTTCCTTTCTTCGTTTCTCCATTTATTTCTCCGTTTCTCCGTTTCTTTCTTCGTTTCTCCGTTTCTTCCTTCGTTTCTCCGTTTATTTCTTCGTTTCTCCATTTATTTCTTCGTTTCTCCGTTTCTTTCTTCGTTTCTCCGTTTCTTTCTTCGTTGCTCCGTTTCTCCGTTTCTCCGTTTCTCCGTTTCGATTAAATGATTATAATAGTTATAATTTCTATTATAAATCATTTGAGCTATATTTAAATTATACTCTAATACTCTGAATACATATTTAATATATTTTTTAATCTCTTTAGCCTCCAGAAGAATTTTATTTATACTATTGTTGTTCCGTTCTCCCCTCCTATCACTTGGATCTCTGGAGGAGAGATCCTTTTGCATGATTTATCCCCGTACGAGCCCCCAAATAACTATTGCTCTAATGTGGTATATTAAAGTATATTTAATAATATTATATATTACAATGATGGTAGTGTTAGATGTAGTGTCAGTGGTTAGTTTCGCTGGATACGTCTTTTAGTTGTCTCGTCTTATCGTCTTTTTAGTCATACCGTCCGCGACACACTCTTCGGGCATACTCTCGTCGTCATACTTTGTCATACTATGTTCCTACGTTCTTCTCGCGCTCTATATAGTCATTCCCATTCATTCTCTTTCATTCCTATCCTCAGTCTCTCTCACTTCAGACATTCGGCCACGCTCGGCCATCCCAATCACCCGTCATTTCTAAACACTCTTCACTTTCTCCGAACCACATGTATTTCCTTTCATCTCCATGCATTCTCACGCTCGGTCGTCGCACAAGACCCCCTGTAAAGGATACTCATGCCTTCCAGGAAAACTAGCGGGCCGATCGGCGCTAAATGTTTACTCCAACTCGAGTCCAACCGCGCACGTTATCTTGTTTAGGCCTACGCTCGAAGCAAGCCTAAGCGGACGCCGAAAATCCGATACTACACTATTTACTGTATATAATAATTTTTACAGAATCGGAAATAAATCTAATTATTTATTTATAATAATTATTGTTTATTCACTTATTTTACCAAAAATTTCGATTCTTCATGTATTAATCAAATGTTAAATTGATATATCTCATAGACAATTATTACTTTCCATGTTTTAAAACTTTAAGAAACATCTCTTTACTTTGAAGTTCGATCAAAATCAATTGCTAGAGGCGAATCAATCATTTTTAATGCATAAATAAGATGCACATTGTTCGATCAATATAGGGAACATGCGTAAATGTTAATAACAATCGCTGAAATGAACGTACATTCACCGAAACCATTCGCCCTCGAAGATTTCGCAATATCTTGATGTTTGTTTATCATAATTATTAACAACCGTCGTTGGGCCGTAGATTAGACAATTTTTGACAATGTTTCGGTATAAAAAGCCATCAATTTCTTGAAATATTTGGTTAGATCGAACAAATACGATCGAAGAAGCCGTGGGACAAAATAAATGAATATTTCTCTACATATCGGAACTATAGTTTGTATGTATGCAAATATACTCTGAACCTGCAATTACAAATCCCTGTAACGTGGTAATTACATGGGTTGCCATCTATTGGAGAAAGGGTTAAACTACACTTAAGGGGTGAAAACACCTGGCGGAGAAACGCTCAAGTTTGTCGAGGAATTGTTCTAATTTCCACAAATAGATGGCGCGACAAGTACAATTTACCGACATTAGAGATAAGTATTTCCATTTGTCTGTTATTCCCTACCGTGCGATGAAATAAATAAATACTTTTGTACAAACTTTTGTATGTTTCATCTTTCGAATAAATGTAAAATTAAACCTTCCACGGTAAATTTTAATCTTGAATTTATTAATGTTTCTAGGACGATTTAATTCAGTATAAAGAGTGCTATAGGTGGGAAATTTGTGTACATAATAATTATTGAGTATAAAATAATTTTTCTCTCATTAGAGGATAATATATTAAATAAGGAAGAAGAGTTAATCTTTATTATTATAAATATAAAAATTAAAATTAAAGAAATTATTGAATATAAAATGAAATATGTTAAAAATGTATTTTTGTTAATTATTAATAAAATAACTATAATAGATGTTTGTATAACAGATGAATATCCTGTAATTATTATGATTGATTTTTTTGTTTAAGCAAATGATAGGGGCAATAATTACATTAATTAGGCAAATAAAATAAATTTCATTATTAAATTTTAATATGAGTTGTTTAATAATAATAGGGATTAATTTTATTAAAGTTATTATAAAGAATAGATTAATTCAATTTAATGAATAAATTAAAGAAATGAATCGAACATTTAAAGAGTACATCCCAATTTTTGAGATAGGTGAAAAAAAAAAAATTATTATAAATAAATAATTAGATTTATTTCCGATTCTGTGTAAATTATTATATATAGTAAATAGTATAAATAAAATTCTTCTGGAGGCCAAAGAGATTAAAAAATATATTAAATATGTATTTAGAGTATTAGTGTCTAATTTAACTATACATCAAATGATTTATAATAGAAATTATAAATATTATAATCATTTAATCGAAACGGTGAAACGGAGTAACGGAGAAACGATGAAACGAAGGAAGAAACGGAGAAACGAAGAAAGAAATGGAGAAATGAAGAAAGAAACGAAGAAACGAAAAATGAAACGGAGAAACGAACAAAGAAACGGAGAAACGAACAAAGAAACGGAGAAACGAAGAATGAAACGGAGAAACGAAGAAAGAAACGAAGAAAGAAACTGAGAATCGGAGAAATAAATGGAGAAACAAAGAAATAAACCGAGAAACGGAGAAAGAAACGGAGAAACGGACAAAGAAACGGAGAAACGAAGAAAGAAACGGAGAAACGAACAAAGAAACGGAGAAACGAAGAAAGAAACAGAGAAACGAAGAAAGAAACGGAGAAACGGAGAAATAAATGGAGAATCGAAGAAATAAACCGTGAAACGGAGAAAGAAACGGAGAAACGAAGAAAGAAACGGAGTAACGCAGAAAGAAACGTAGAAACGAAGAAAGAATCGGAGTAACGCAGAAAGAAACGAAGAAACGAAGAAAGAATCGGAGAAATGAACAAAAAAACGGAGAAACGAAGAAAGAAACGGAGAAACGAAGAAAGAAACGGAGAAACGAAGAAAGAAACGGAGAAACGGAGAAATAAATGGAGAAACGAATAAATAAACGAAGAAACGAAGAAAGAATCGGAGAAATGAACAAAGAAACGGAGAAACGAAGAAAGAAACCGAGAAACGAAGAAAGAAACGAAGAAACGGAGAAATAAATGGAGAAACGAAGAAATAAACGGACAAACGAAGAAAGGAACGGAGAAACGAAGAATGAAACGGAGTAACGAAGAAAGAAACGAAGAAAGAAACGGAGAATCGGAGAAATAAATTGAGAAACGAAGAAATAAACGGAGAAACGAAGAAAGAAACGGAGAAACGGAGAAATAAATGGAGAAACGAAGAAATAAACGGAGAAACGAAGAAAGAAACGGAGAAACGAAGAAAGAAACAAAGAAACGAAGAAAGAAACGGAGAATCGGAGAAATAAATGGAGAAACGAAGAAATAAACCGAGAAACGGAGAAAGAAACGAAGAAACGAAGAAAGAAACGGAGAAACGAAGGAATAAACCGTGAAACGGAGAAAGAAACGGAGAAACGAAGAAAGAAACGGAGAAACGAAGAAAGAAACGGAGAAACGATGAATAAAACGGAGAAACGAAGAAAGAAACGGAGAAATAAATGGAGAAACGAAGATATAAACGGAGAAACGATGAACGAAACGGAGAAACGAAGAAAGAAACAGAGAAACGAAGAAAGAAACGGAGAAACGAAGAAAGAAACGGAGAAACGAAGAAAGAAACGAAGAAAGAAACGGAGAAACGAAGAAAGAAACGGAGAAAAGAAGAAAGAAACCGAGAAACGAAGAAAGAAACGGAGAAACGGAGAAATAAATGGAGAAACGAAGAAAGAAACGGAGATACGAAGAAAGAAACGGAGAAACGGAGAAATAAATGGAGAAACAAAGAAATAAACGGAGAAACGAAGAAAGAAACGGAGAAACGGAGAAATAAACGGAGAAACGAAGAAAGAAACAAAGAAACGAAGAAAGAAACGGAGAATCGGAGAAATAAATTGAGAAACGAAGTAATAAACGGAGAAACGAAGAAAGAAACGGAGAAACGGAGAAATAAACGGAGAAACGAAGAAATAAACGGAGAAACGAACAAAGAAACGGAGAAACGAACAAAGAAACGGAGAAACGAAGAAAGAAACGGGGAAACGAACAAAGAAACGGAGAAACGAAAAAAGAAACGTTTCTCCGTATCTCCGTTTCTCCGTTTCTCCGTTTCTCGGTTTCTCCGTTTCTCGGTTTCCCGTTTCTCCGTTTCTCCGTCTCTCCGTTTCTCCGTATCTCCGTTTCTCCGTTTCTCGGTTACTCCGTTTCTCCGACTCTCGGTTTCTCCGTTTCTCGGTTTCCTCCGTTTCTCGGTTTCCCGTTTCTCCGTTTCTCCGTCTCTCCGTTTCTCCGTATCTCCGTTTCTCCGTTTCTCGGTTACTCCGTTTCTCCGACTCTCGGTTTCTCCGTTTCTCGGTTTCTCCGTTTCTCGGTTTCTCCGTTTCTCCGTTTCTCGGGTTTTCCGTTTCTCCGTTTCACCGTTTTTTGTTCGTTTCTCCATTTATTTCTCCGATTCTCCGTTTCTTTCTTCGTTTCTCCGTTTCTTTCTTTGTTTCTCCGTTTCTTTCATCGTTTCTCCGTTTCTCTCTTCGCTTCTCCGTTTCTTTGATCGTTTCTCCGTTTCTTTCTTCGTTTCTCCGTTTCTTTCTTCGTTTCTCCGTTTCTTTCTTCGTTTCTTCGTTTCTTTCTTCGTTTCTCCGTTTCTTTCTTCGTTTCTCCGTTTATTTCTTCGTTTCTCCATTTATTTCTTCGTTTATCTGTTTCTTTCTTCGTTTCGCCGTTTCTTTCTTCGTTTCTCCGTTTCCTTCTTCGTTTCTTCGTTTCTTTCTTCGTTTCTCCGTTTCTTTCTTCGTTTCTCCGTTTAATTCTTCGTTTCTCCGTTTCTTTCTCCGTTTCTCCGTTTCTTTCTCCGTTTCTCCGTTTCTTTCTTCGTTTGTCCGTTTCTTTTTTCGTTTCTCTGTTTGTTTCTTCGTTTCTCCATTTATTTCTCCGTTTCTCCGTTTCTTTGTTCGTTTCTCCGTTTCTTTCTTCGTTTCTCCGTTTCTTTCTTCGCTTCTCCATTTCTTTCTTCGTTTCTCCGTTTGTTTCTTCGTTTCTCCATTTATTTCTCCGTTTCTCCGTTTCTTTGTTCGTTTCTCCGCTCCTTTCTACGTTTCTCCGTTTATTTCTTCGTTTTTCCATTTATTTCTCCGTTTCTCCGTTTCTTTCTTCATTTCTCCGTTTCTTTCTTCGTTTCTCCATTTCTTTATCGTTTCCCCATTTATTTCTCCGTTTCGCCGTTTCTTTCTTCGTTTCTCCGTTTCTTTCTTCGTTTCTCCGTTTCTTTCTTCGTTTCTCCGTTTCTTTCTTCGTTTCTCCGTTTCTTTCTTCGTTTCTCCGTGTCTTTCTTCGTTTCTTTCTTCGTTTCTCCGTTTCTTTCTTCGTTTCTCCGTTTGTTTCTTCGTTTCTCCATTTATTTCTCCGTTTCTCCGTTTCTTTCTCCGTTTCTCCGTTTCTCTCTTCGTTTCTCCGTTTCTTTCTTCGTTTCTCCGTTTATTTCTTCGTTTCTCCATTTATTTCCTCGTTTCTCCGTTTCTTTCTTCGTTTCTCCGTTTCTTTCTTCGTTTCTCCGTTTCTTTCTTCGTTTCTCCGTTTCTTCCTTCGTTTTTTCGTTTCTCCGTTTCTCCGTTTCGATTAAATGATTATAATAGTTATAGTTTCTATTATAAATCATTTGAGCTATAGTTAAATTACACACTAACACTCTAAATACATTATTTAATATATTTTTTAATCTCTTTGGCCTCCAGAAGAATTTTATTTATACTATTTACTGTATATAATAATTTACACAGAATCGGAAATAAATCTAATTATTTATTTATAATAATTATTTTTTATTCACTTATTTTACCATAAATTTCGATTCTCCATGTATTAATCAAATGTTAAATTGATATATCTCATAGACAATTATTATTTTCCATGTTTTAAAACTTTAAGAAACATCTCTTTACTTTGAAGTTCGATCAAAATCAATTGTTAGAGGCGAATCAATCATTTTTAATGCATAAATAAGATGCACATTGTTCGATCAATATAGGGAACATGCGTAAATGTTAATAACAATCGCTGAAATGAACGAAAATTCACCGAAACCATTCGTCCTCGAAGATTTCGCAATATCTTGATGTTTGTTTATCATAATTATTAACAACCGTCGTTGGGTCGTAGATTAAACAATTTTTGACAATGTTTCGGTATAAAAAGCCATCAATTTCTTGAAATATTTGGTTAGATCGAACAAATACGATCGAAGAAGCCGTGGGATAAAATAAATGAATATTTCTCTACATATCGGAATTATAGTTTGTATGGATGCAAATATATTCTGAACCCGCAATTACAAATCCCTGTAACGTGGTAATTACATGGGTTGCCATCTATTGGAGAAAGGGTTAAACTACACTTAAGGGGTGAAAACACCTGGCGGAGAAACGCTCAAGTTTGTCGAGGAGTTGTTCTAATTTCAACAAATATTACAAGATATTGCTAAATTTGCGAAGGCGAACGGTTTCGGTGAATGTTTGTCCATTTCCGCGATTGTTAGTAACATTTATATGTGCTCCCAATATTAATTGAACAATGTACATATTATTTATGTATTGCAATTAATTAAGAAATTTATAGAAATTGATTTTGATCGAGACTCGATGTTAAAACGTGTTTCGTAAAGTTTTAAAGCATGGAAAGTAACAATTGTTCATTAAATACATTAATCTAACATTTGTTTAATTCTTATAATTTACACAATACGCGTAGAAGTGGTATTTTTTACATAAAAGTGCCGAAATTCAATTAATCGCTTTTTTAGATAGAAAAATCATCGCGATGAAGACTTGTGAATCGATAATCGATACCTGTAGCCTTGAAAATGTCAGTTGGATCTCAGCGAAAAATTCCTTCGCGAACAAAGAATATTTCAACGAAATGATATTTTAAGCCATTATTTATACTAGGAAATAGTTAATAATTGTTCAAACTACGGTCCTACGACGGTTATTAATAATTATGATAAATAAACATCAAGATATTGCAAAATCTGCGAAGGCGAACGGTTTCTGTGAATGTTTCTTCCTATATGCGATTGTTATTAACTTTTTCGCGTGCTCCCAATATTAATCGAACAATGTACATCTTATCTATGCATTACAAATGATTAAGTAACTTATAGAAATTGATTTTGATCGAGATTCGAAGTGAAAACGTGTTTCATAAAGATTTAATGCATAGAAAGTAATAATTGTCTATTTGGTACATTAATTTAACATTTATTTAATTCTTATAATTTACACAATACGTGCAGAAGTTGCATTTTTTACTTAAAAGTGTCACAATTCAATTAATCGCTTTTCTAAATAGAAAAATTATCGTGATGAAGACTTGTGAATCGATCATCGATACCTGTAACCTTGAGAATATCAGTTGGATCTCAACGAAAGATTCCTTCGTGAACAAAGAATATTTTAACGAAATGATATTTTAAGCCATTATTTATACTAGGACATTGTTAATAATTGTTAAAACTATGGTCCAACGACGGTTGTTAATGATTATGATAAATAAACATCAAGATATTGCAAAATCTATGAAGGAGAACGGTTTTGGTAAATGTTTTTTCATTTCCGTGATTGTTATTAACATTTACGCACGTTCCGAATATTAACATTACAATGTGCATCTTGTTTGTGCATTATAAGTCATTAATTACTTTACAAATATTAATTTCGATCGAAAATCGAGAAACATATGAATACCACGTTTTACTTCAATTCTCGATGAAATTTAATTTCTATAGGCAAATCAATGATTTACAATGCATAACTAAGATGCATTCTCTCACATAAATGTTCGAAACATGCATAAATGTTAATAACAATCGCGTGGATGAACAACAATTCACTGAAACCGTTCCCCTTCGCAGATTTCGCAATATCTTGATGTTCATTCATCAGAATTATTAACAACCGTCGTAGCAGCATGGTATAAAAAATTATTAACAATGTCCTGGTATAAATAATGGATTAAAACATTACTTCGTTGAAGTATTTTTCATTCACTTCCTCGCATATCATATACTCCTGACAACAAGAGTCCCAACATTGAACATTTTCTACAATTTATGTCTGAATTTCATCCGTTGTAATGAGGAGAACACTGTCGCCAAGGAAGTATGCATTTCGATTTCTCAAGTACTAATCAAATGTTACATCGATATATCTAATAGACAATTATTACTTTCCATATTTTAAAACTTTAAGAAACACCTCTTTACTTCGGAGCTCGATCAAAATTAATTTCTATAAGTTTCTTAATCATTTGTGATGCATAAATAATATGCACATTGTTCAATTAATATTGGGAGCACATATAAATGTTACTAACAATCGCGGAAATGGACAAACATTCACCGAAACCGTTCGCCTTCGCAAATTTAGCAATATCTTGACGTTTATTTACCATAATTATTAACAAGCGTCGTGGGACCGTAGATTAAACAATTATTAACATTGTTCTAGCATAAATAATGGCTTAAAAGTCATCACTTTCTGGAAATATTTGTTAGATCGAACAAAGACAATCGAAGTAACCGTGCGATAAAATAAATGAATATTTCTCTACATATCGAAATTATAGTTGGTATATATGCAAATATATATTCTGAACGCTCAGTGACACACATATGTCACACGGCAATGAAGTGGGTTGCCATCTACTAGAGAATAGGTAAACTACACTTAAGGTGTGAAAACACCTGGCGGAGAAACGCTCAAGTTTGTTGAGGAATTGTTCTTATTTCCACCAATAGATAGCGCCACGAGCATAAATTTACCGACATTAAAGATAAGTAATCCCATTTGTATAATATTCCCTACCGTGCGATAAAATAAATAAATATTTCTCTACATATCGAAATTATTGTTTGTTATGCATGCAAATATGATCTGAAATTCCAAACATTTGCAACGTGGTAATTATATGGGTTGCCGTCTCTTGGAGAACATATTTGTTAACTTTTGCGATTGTTACTAACATTTATGCATGTTCCCAATATTAATCGAACAATATGTATCTTATTTATGCATGGTAAATGATTATACTTATAGAAATTGATTTTGATCGAGATTCAAAGTAAAAACTTGTTTCGTAAAGTTTGAAAGCAAGGAAAGTAATAATTGTCTATTTAGTGCAATAGTTTAGCATTTATTTAATTCTCATAATTTACACAATACGCGTAGAATTTGTATTTCTTACTCAAACGTGCTGAATTTCGATTAATCGCTTTTCTATGTAGAAAAATCATCGTGATAAACACTTGTGAGTCGATAATCGATATGTGTAGCCATGATTTCGAGGTATCAAAGATTTTTTTAAATGTATTAGGGGGACCGGAAAGTAATGTCGTTTCCCGACATTAAATTCAAATACATAAATTTTTAACGAGTTTTTATTTTTAATCAATGATATAATCACCCTCATTATCAACAACCTTTTGCCATCTAGTGTGCAAATTTTCAATGCCGGATCGATAAAAATCAATTGGTTTTTGAGCAAAATATACAGAGATGGCATTTTGAATATCATCCAAATTTGCAAATCTTTTGCCACTTAGAAAGTGTTGAAGCGATCGGAATAAATGGAAATCCGATGGTGCAACATCGGGCGAGTATGGTGGGTGAGGCAGTACCTCCCACCCCAATTCATTAATTTTTGCCAAGGTTCGTCTTGCGCAGTGCGGTCTTGCATTATCGTCTTGCAGAATAACGCCTTTTCTGTTGACAATCGCTGGCCACTTTTCAATTAAAGATTTATTTACACGATCTAATTGTTCACAGTAAAGGTCTGCATTCACAGTCTGTCCAGGTTTCAGCACTTCAAAATGAACAACGCCGCGAATACTCCACCAAACACACAAAAGGGCCTTTTTGGGGTGTAAACCTGGCTTAGCATTACTTTGTGGCGATTCATTTGGAGAGAGCCACTGCCTTTTGCGTTTTGGATTATCATAAAGAACCCACTTTTCATCTCCGGTGATCAAGCGATCAAAAAACGCTTCTGTATTGTGCCGTTGAAGCAATAAGTTGCATGTGGTGGATCGGTTAGCCTTGTTCTCTTCGGACAGATTATGCGGGACCCAAACACCTGCTCTGCTTACTTTCCCAATCTGCTGCAAATGTTCTTGGATGGTCGACCAAGGTTGGTTAAGACTGTTTGACAATTCCTCGATTGTCTGACACGGATTTGCTTCCACTTCCGCACTTAACACGTCATTGTCTAACGTTGTTGGTCTTCCTGATCGATACGAGTCGAAAAGATCAAAATTACCGGATTTGAACTTGGAAAACCACCTTTGGCATTTACGAACGTCTAATGCATTTGGATAAACATCGCAAATGTTTTTGGTAGCAACTATTGCGTTACTACCCTTGCGAAACTCAAAAAGCATGCAATGCCGGATATGTACCTCTTCTGGTATTTGGCTGGCCATTTCACCCAAAATTGTAAAGAAAAATTTTAAATTTAATTATTTACAACTAAACAAGTCACTATAACCTCATAATGTCTTTGCTACGACTTTAATGTACACAATGAGCTGACAAATGACAATCAAATAGTGACATGCGCAGAAACGACATTACTTTCCGGTCCACCTAATATAAAGGAAGGCTAGAATGCAGAGAAATTTCATTACGCTGATTTCATTTAACTTTACATTTATTCGAAAGATAATACATACGAAACTTTGTACAAAAATATTTATTTATTTTATTGCACGGTAGGGAATACCATACAAATGGAATGACTTATCTGTAATGTCGGTAAATTATGCATGTGGCGCTATCTATTGGTAGAAGTAACAACCATTCCTCAACAAACTTGAGCGTTTCTCCGCCAGGTGTTTTCACACCTTAAGTGTAGTTTACCTATTCTGTAGTAGATGGTAACCCACTTCATTGCCGTGTGACATATGTGTGTCACTGAGCGTTCGGAATATACATGCATATATACAAACTATTTTTTCAATATGTAGAGAAATATTCATTTATTTTATCGCACGGTTACTTCGATTGTCTTTGTTCGATCTAAGAAATATTTCCAGAAAGTAATGACTTTCAAGCCATTATTTATACTAGAACATTGTTAATAATTGTCTAAAGTATGGTCCTACGACGGTTGTCAATAAATATGATAAATAAACATCGAGATATTGCAAAATCTGCGAAGACGAAAGGTTTCGGTGAATGTTTGTTCATTTCCGCGATTGTTACTAACATTTATGCATGTGCTCAATATTAATTGAACAATGTGCATCTTATTTATGCATTAAAAATGATTAAGTAACTTACAGAAATTGTTTTTGATCGAGATTTATAGTAAAACGTGTTTCGGAAAGTTTTAAAGCATTGAAAGTAACAATTGTTTATTAGATACATTAATTTAACATTTGTTTAATTTTTATAATTTACACAATACGCGTAGAAGTTTCATTTTTTACTCCAAAGCGGCAAAATTCAATTAATCGCTTTTCTAAATAGAAAAATCTTCGCGATGATCGATACGTGTAGCCTTGAGAATGTCGGTTGCACCTCAATGAAAAATTCCTTGATGAACAAAGAATATTTCAACGAAATGATATTTTAAACCATTATTTATA
The DNA here is from genome assembly GCF_051014685.1 of Ptiloglossa arizonensis. NCBI lineage: Eukaryota > Metazoa > Arthropoda > Insecta > Hymenoptera > Colletidae > Ptiloglossa > Ptiloglossa arizonensis. The sequence goes on along the minus strand of NW_027478624.1, from coordinate 440,147 downwards.
CTAGGAAATTGTTAATAATGGTTTAATCTACAATCCTACGATGATTGTTATTAAATATGATAAATGAACGTCAGGATATTGCGAAATCTGCGAAGGCGAACGGTTTCGGTGAATATTTGTTCATTTCCGCGATTGTTACTAACATTTATACATGTTCCGAACATTTATCTTACAATATGCATCTTATTTATGCATTAAATATGATTGATTCGCCTACAGCAATTAATTTTGACCGAGATTCGAGGTATAAACGTGTTTCTTAATGTTTCAAAGCATGGAAAGTAACAATTGTTTATTAGATACACTAATTTAACATTTGTTTCGTTCTTATAATTTTCGGATTATGCGTGGAAGCTGTATTCTTGATGTAAAAGCGTCGAAATTCAATTAATCGCTTTTCTAGATAGAAAAACCATCGTGATAGACGTTTGTGAATCGATAAACATTTCCAGCCTTGACAATGTCGGTTTGATCTCAATAAGAACAATTCCATCGCGAACAAAGAATATTTCAACGAAATGATATTTTAAGCCATTATTTATACTAGGACATTGTTAATAATTGTTTAATCTACGGTCCTACGACGGTTGTTAATAATTATGATAAACAAACATCAAGATATTGCGAAATCTGGGAAGGCGAATTGCTTTAGCGAATGTTTATGTCTCTAGGCGATTGTTAGAAAAATTTTTCCAGGTTCCGAACTTTTATGTTACAGTATGTGAATTAAATTTTATCGGAAAATTTAACGAAGAGTTTGGTATACATATATTTCCCCATTTTTTATGAAAATTAACATTTGTAAACTAATTAATGGCTTGCACTGTAAAAGTTGGGAATATGAATGTTACAGAATGCATTTTCTTTTGCATTGTAAATGAATAATTTGCTTATAAAGATTAATTTAGGTTGCAAATCGAGAAATATTATATATGAATATCAATATTTTGCTTTCATTTTCGAAATCAATTAATTTCTGAAAACTAACTAATGATTTATCATACCTAAATAAGATGCATATTGTTCGATCAATATTGGGAACATGTATAAATGTTAGTAACAATCGCGGAAATGAACAAACATTCACGGAAACCGTTCGCCTTCGAAAATTTCGATTAGATCGAACAAAGACAATGGAAGAACCGGTAAGTGACCTTACGGAGGGTATATAAGGAGCCCCCGGTTGTTTAAAATTTCATTCTTCCTGGAGCCTCGGAGGTGGATGGATCTCTTCGTTTTAGGTTTATGGAAGGGGGACCCCCACCTTGGAAACCGGTACTGGCCGCCGGTAGGCGGTGGTCAGTACTGGCGACCATTCTCTCAATCCTTTCTTTGGTTTTTAATTGTTTCTTTCTGTAATTTATTTTATTTGTTCTCTGATTTTACTTTGTACTTGTTTTTCCATGTTTATTTTTTTGTCATTCTTGCCTTTATTTCCTTTGTTACTGAATGACTGTATTTAATCACTAACCAACTTCATTTCTATTTTCTATCATTTTTTTATCATGCCTTGACTTTAGGTTTCTCTTAGGTAGGCACACCGGAGAACGAAGAACAAAGAACGAATAACGAAGAACGAAGAACGAAGAGGACACTATGGTCGCAACCGCCGTGGGATCTTTAGTTAAGCTTGGAATAAGTTAATTTTAAGGCCACCGTGTACAAATATCTGTTATCTGTCAAGCAATTATCCAATCTTTAGCTTATTTTTGCTCGCTTCCTCGTTCCTCAGCCCGGTCATCACTGCTTGTTGCATAAGCAAGTGACCGGCCGTGTAGGTGGTCCGAACGGTCGATCGCCGTCTCTTCTGGTGCGTCCGCTTCCAGAGAGAACATGCTGCGAACACAGGGGCAGGTGTTCGCATCGGTCCCTGTGGAAGCCCTGTGCCATAAGACCCTCTCTTCGTCATCTTCCGTGAGTCAGGTCCACGCTTTGCGTGGTTCCTGACGCGGAGTTGGGAGAAACGGGGCACTCTATATGAGTGGACGGCGTCATGCATTTCCTCTTTAATCGGGCCCACTGAGGGGAAACGGGACCGACCTAGTAGGACCAACTGCACGGTTCGTGTCGCGTCTTTTCCAATTTTGCCTAATTTTTCCATAATGTAATTGCTTGGCAGAACTAAACGAGGAGATCGAAGGAACATTGATTCCTTCCATCTCTTTGGTTTAGTATCTTCGTTTGTATCGGGTGTCGAGGGAGATCGATGGAACTTTGATTCCATCTATCTCTCTCCGGGTCTCCGCTCGCAGCAACCTCCACGTGGTGAGACCTGGTAATCGGTATAACTCGCGACGAACAGTAATTATTCGTCGTGGGTAGTACCGAGCTAATCGGCTGCGAGTTTAGAATAGTAATTTTTACGGTACAGTAGAGTACTTTACGGTACAGTACTTTCAACAAGTTCAATTGATGTATTGAAATAAAATCAATTTCACTGACAGCAGAAACTTTATTTTTGTCCATTATTTGTTTCCATTTCTTTAACCCGATCCTATCAAACTGCTAAAACTACTTAAAACTATATGTCCTCAACTATCATGTTCTCCTGATACAAAGAAAATCGGGATCCATGATTCAGAAATTCGTTCGAAAGTACAACAAAATTTCGGTTCGGGGAAATTCTTGGAATTTGACGTCAATTCTAAGAATCCGCGAAATCGTGCCACTTCCTCGCATATCGTACACTGACACCAAGAGTCCCAAAATCAAACATTTTCTAAAATTTATGCCTGAATTTCAACCTTTGGTATCAGGAAAATACCAAAAATTTCGATTCTTCAAGTATTAATCAAATGTTAAATTGATATATCTCATAGACAATTATTACTTTCCATGTTTTAAAACTTTAAGAAACATCTCTTTACTTTGAAGTGCGATCAAAATTATTATAATCATTTAATCTAAACGGAGAAACGGAGAAACGGAGAAACGGAGAAACGGAGAAACGGAGAAACGGAGAAACGGAGAAACGGAGAAACGGAGAAACGGAGAAACGGAGAAACGGAGAAACGGAGAAACGGAGAAACGGAGAAACGGAGAAACGGAGAAACGGAGAAACGGAGAAACGGAGAAACGGAGAAACGGAGAAACGGAGAAACGGAGAAACGGAGAAACGGAGAAACGGAGAAACGGAGAAACGGAGAAACGGAGAAACGGAGAAACGGAGAAACGGAGAAACGGAGAAACGGAGAAACGGAGAAACGGAGAAACGGAGAAACGGAGAAAGAAACGGAGAAACGAAGAAAGAAACGGAGAAGCGAAGAAAGAAACGGAGAAACGAAGAAAGAAACGGAGAAACGGAGAAATAAATGGAGAAACGAAGAAAGAAACGGAGAAACGGAGAAATAAATGGAGAAACGAAGAAATAAACGGAGAAACGAAGAAAGGAACGGAGAAACGAAAAAAGAAACGGAGAAACGAACAAAGAAACGGAGAAACGAAGAAAGAAACGGAGAAACGGAGAAATAAATGGAGAAATGAAGAAATAAACGGAGAATCGAAGAAAGAAACGGAGAAACGAAGAAAGAAACGCAGAAACGACGAAGAAACGGAGTAACGAAGAAAGAAACGAAGAAACGAAGAAAGAAACGGAGAATCGGAGAAATAAATGGAGAAACGAAGAAATAAACCGAGAAACGGAGAAAGAAACGGAGAAACGAACAAAGAAACGGAGAAACGAAGAAAGAAACGGAGAAACGAAGAAAGAGAGGGAGTAACGAAGAAAGAAACTGAGAAACGAAGATAGAAACGGAGAATCGGAGAAATAAATGGAGAAACGAAGAAATAAACCGAGAAACGGAGAAAGAAACGGAGAAGCGAACAAAGAAACGGAGAAACGAACAAAGAAACGGAGAAACGGAGAAATAAATGGAGAAACGAAGATTGAAACGGAGAAACGAACAAAGAAACGTTTCTCCGATTCTCCGTTTTTCCGTTCCTCCGTTTCTCCGTTTCTCCATTTCTTGGATTCTCCATTTCTCCGTTTCTCCGTTTCTCGATTTCCCCGTTTCTCCGTTTCTCGGTTTCTCCGTTTCTCGGTTTCTGCGTTTCTCCGTTTCTCGGTTTCTGTGTTTCTCGGTTTCTCCGTTTCTCCGTTTCTCCGTTTTACCGTTTTTTGGTCGTTTCTCCATTTATTTCTCCGATTCTCCGTTTCTTTCTTCGTTTCTCCGTTTCTTTGTTCGTTTCACCGTTTATTTCTTCATTTCACCATTTATTTCTCCCATTCTCCGTTTCTTTGTTCGTTTCTCCGTTTATTTCTACATTTCTCCATTTATTTCTCCGTTTCTCCGTTTCTTTGTTGGTTTCTCCGTTTCTTTGTTCGTTTCTCCGTTTCTTTGTTCGTTTCTCCGTTTCTTTCTTCGTTTCTCCGTTTCTTTGTTCGTTTCTCCGTTTCTTTCTCCGTTTCTCGGTTTATTTCTTCGTTTCTCCATTTATTTCTCCGATTCTCCGTTTCTTTCTTCGTTTCTCAGTTTCTATCTTCGTTTCTCCGTTTCTTTCTTCGTTTCTCCGTTTCTTTCTTCGTTTCTCCGTTAATTTCATCGTTTTTCCGTTTATTTCTTCGTTTCTCCATTTATTTCCCCGTTTCTCCGTTTCTTTCTTCGTTTCTCCGTTTCTTTCTTTGTTTCTCCGTTTCTTTGTTCGTTTCTCCGTTTCTTTGTTCGTTTCCCCGTTTCTTTCTCCATTTCTCCGTTTCTTTCCTCGTTTCTCCGTTTCTTTCATCGTTTCAGCGTTTCTTTGTTCGTTTCTCCGTTCCTTTCTTCGTTTCTCCGTTTATTTCTTCGTTTCTCCATTTATTTCCCCGTTTCTCCGTTTATTTCTTCGCTTCTCCGTTTCTTTCTTCGTTTCTCCGTTTCTTTCTTCGTTTCTCCGTTTCTTTCTTTGTTTCTCCGTTTCTTTGTTCGTTTCTCCGTTTCTTTGTTCGTTTCCCCGTTTCTTTCTTCGTTTCTCCGTTTCTTTCTTCGTTTCTCCGTTTCTTTCATCGTTTCTCCGTTTCTTTGTTCGTTTCTCCGTTCCTTTCTTCGTTTCTCCGTTTATTTCTTCGTTTCTCCATTTATTTCCCCGTTTCTCCGTTTATTTCTTCGTTTCTCCATTTATTTCTTCGTTTCTCCGTTTCTTTCTTCGTTTCTCCGTTTCTTTCTTCGTTTCTCCGTTTCTTCCTTCGTTTCTTCGGTTCTCCGTTTCTCCGTTTTTCCGTTTCGATTAAATGATTATAATAGTTATAATTTCTATTATAAATCATTTGAGCTATAGTTAAATTATACACTAATACTCTAAATACATATTTAATACATTTTTTAATCTCTTTAGCCTCCAGAAGAATTTTATTTATACTATTTACTGTATATAATAATTTACACAGAATCGGAAATAAATCTAATTATTTATTTATAATAATTATTTTTTATTCACTTATTTTACCAAAAATTTCGATTCTTCATGTATTAATCAAATGTTAAATTGATGTATCTCATAGACAATTATTACTTTCCATGTTTTAAAACTCTAGGAAACATCTATTTACTTCGAAGTTCGATCAAAATCAATTGCTAGTGGCGAATCAATCATTTTTAATGCATAAATAAGATGCACATTGTTCGATCAATATAGGGAACGTGCGTAAATGTTAATAACAATCGCTGAAATGAACAAACGTTCACCGAAACAATTCGCCCTCGAAGATTTCGCAATATCTTGATGTTTGTTTATCATAATTATTATCAACCGTCGTAGGATCATACATTAGACAATTATTAACAATCTCCTAGTATAAATAATGGCTTAAAATATCATTTCGTTGAAATATTCCTTGTTCGCGAAGGAATTTTTCCTTGAGATCCAACTGACATTCTCAAGGCTACACGTATCGATTATCGATTCACAAGTATTTATCGCGGTGATTTTTCTATCTAAAAAAGCGATTAATTGAATTTTGGAACTTTTGTGTAAAAAATACCACTTCTACACGTATTGTGTAAATTATAAGAATTAAACAAATGTTAAATTAATGTATCTAATGAACAATTGTTACTTTCCGTGCTTTAAAACTTTACGAAACACGTTTTAACGTGCAGTCTCGATCAAAATCAATTTAGATAAGTTTCTTAATTAATTGCAATACATAAATAAGATGCACGTTGTTCGAGCAATATAGGGAACATGCGTAAATGTTAATAACAATCGCTGAAATGGGCAAACATTCACTGAAACCGTTCGCCTTCGCAGACTTCGCAATATCTTGACATTTCTTTGTCACAATTAATAACAACCGTCGTTGGACCGTAGATTAAACAATTTTTGACAATGTTTCGGTATACAAAGCCATCAATTTCTTGAAATATTTGGTTAGATCGAACAAATACGATCGAAGAAGCCGTGGGATAAAATAAATGAATATTTCTCTACATATCGGAAATATAGTTTGTATGTATGCAAATATATTCTGTACCCGCAATTACAGATCCCTGTAACGTGGTAATTACATGGGTTGCCATCTATTGGAGAAAGGGTTAAACTACACTTAAGGGGTGAAAACACCTGGCGGAGAAACGCTCAAGTTTGTCGAGGAATTGTTCTAATTATCCACAAATAGATGGCGCGACAAGTACAATTTACCGACATTAGAGATAAGTATTTCCATTTGTATGATATTCCCTACCGTGCGATAAAATGAATAAATACGTTTGTACAAACTTTTGTATGTTTCATCTTTCGAATAAATGTAAAATTAAACCTTCCACGGTAAATTTTATTCTTGAATTTATTAATGATTCTAGGACGATTTATTTCAGTATAACGAGTGCTATAGGTGGGAAATTTGTGTACGTAATAATTATTGAGTATAAAATAATTTTTCTTTTATTAGAGGTTAATATATTAAATAAGGAAGAAGAGTTAATCTTTATTATTTTAAATATAAAAATTAAAATTAAAGAAATTATTGAATATAAAATGAAATATGTTAAAAATGTATATTTGTTAATTATTAACAAAATAACTATAATAGATGTTTGTATAACAGATGAATATCCTATAATTATTATGATTGACTTTTTCCTTTAAGCAAATGATAGGGGCAATAATTACATTAATTAGGCAAATAAAATAAATTTCATTATTAAATTTTAATATGAGTTCTATAATAATTATAGGGATTAATTTTATTAAAGTTATTATAAAGAATAGATTAATTCAATTTAAAGAATAAATTAAAGAAATGAATCGAACATTTAAAGAGTATTTGGCGGCGCTAAATTCGAAGATGTTTGAGAGAGGGAAAACGGAATTATAAGGAGTGGAGAGAAGCGTTTCATCCCGGGCCTGCTAGTGGACTCGTCAGTAAGGCATCCTAGCAGGCCCTGCCTTATACGCCGGGACATTGGAACATCGGTAAGAGGTCGTATATATAGCGATCGGAGCAGGTACGGGAACTTGCGGGAAACGGTTGGTGGTGAGTTTCCCTCTGGTGGCAAGCGTGGGTAGTGCCGCCACAAGGACAATTTTTAAGATAAGTGAAAAAAAAATAATTATTATAAATAAATAATTAGATTTACTTCCGATTCTGTGTAAATTATTATATATAGTAAATAGTATAAATAAAATTCTTCTGGAGGCTAAAGAGATTAAAAAATATATTAAATATGTATTTAGAGTAATAGTGTCTAATTTAACGATAGATCAAATGATTTATAATAGAAATTATAAATATTATAATCATTTAATCGAAACGGAGAAACGGAGAAACGGAGAAACGGAGAAACGATGAAACGAAGGAAGAAACGGAGAAATGAAGAATGAAACGAAGAAACGAAGAAAGAAACGGAGAAACGAAGAAAGAAACTGAGAAACGAACAAAGAAACGGAGAAACGAACAAAGAAACGGAGTAACGAACAAAGAAACGAAGAAACGAAGAAAGAAACGGAGAAACGAACAAAGAAACGGAGAAGCGAAGAAAGAAACAGAGAAACGAAGAAAGAAACGGAGAATCGGAGAAATAAATGGAGAAACGAAGAAATAAACCAAGAAACGGAGAAAAAAACGGAGAAACGAACAAAGAAACGGAGAAACGAAGAAAGAAACGGAGAAACCAACAAAGAAACGGAGAAACGAAGAAAGAAACGGGGAAACGGAGAAATAAATGGAGAAACGAAGAAATAAACGGAGAAACGAAGAAAGAAACGGAGAAACGAACAAAGAAACGGAGAAACGAACAAAGAAACGGAGTAACGAAGACAGAAACGGAGAATCGGAGAAATAAATGGAGAAACGAAGAAATAAACCGAGAAACGGAGAAAGAAACGGAGAAACGAAGAAAGAAACGAAGAAACGAAGAAAGAAACGGAGAAACGAACAAAGAAACGGAGAAGCGAAGAAAGAAACAGAGAAACGAAGAAAGAAATGGAGAATCGGAGAAATAAATGGAGAAACGAAGAAATAAATCAAGAAACGGAGAAAAAAACGGAGAAACGAACAAAGAAACGGAGAAACGAAGAAAGAAACGGAGAAACCAACAAAGAAACGGAGAAACGAAGAAAGAAACGGGGAAACGGAGGAATAAATGGAGAAACGAAGAAATAAACGGAGAAACGAAGAAAGAAACGGAGAAACGAACAAAGAAACGGAGAAACGGAGAAATAAATGGAGAAACGAAGAAATAAACGGAGAAACGAATAAAGAAACGGAGAAACGAAGAAAGAAACGGAGAAACGAAGAAAGAAACGGAGTAACGAAGAAAGAAACGAAGAAACGAAGAAAGAAACGGAGAATCGGAGAAATAAATGGAGAAACGAAGAAATAAACCGTGAAACGGGGAAAGAAACGGAGAAACGAACAAAGAAACGGAAAAGCGAATAAAGAAACGGAGAAACGAACAAAGAAACGGAGAAACGAACAAAGAAACGGAGAAGCGAATAAAGAAACGGAGAAACGAACAAAGAAACGGAGAAACGAACAAAGAAACGGAGAAACGAACAAAGAAACGGAGAAACGAACAAAGAAACGTAGAAACGAACAAAGAAACGGAGAAACGAAGAAAGAAACGGAGTAACGAAGAAAGAAACGAAGAAACGAAGAAAGAAATGGAGAAATGAACAAAGAAACGGAGAAACGAAGAAAGAAACGGAGAAACGAAGAAAGAAACGGAGAAACGAAGAAAGAAACGGAGAAACGAAGAAATAAACCGAGAAACGGAGAAAGAAACGGAGAAACGAAGAAAGAAACGGAGAAACGAAGAAAGAAACGGAGTAACGAAGAAACAAACGAAGAAAGAAACGGAGAATCGGTGAAATATAATAAATGGAGAAACGAAGAAATAAACCGTGAAACGGGGAAAGACACGGAGAAACGAACAAAGAAACGGAGAAGCGAATAAAGAAACGGAGAAACGAACAAAGAAACGGAGAAACGAACAAAGAAACGGAGTAACGAAGAAAGAAACGAAGAAACGAAGAAAGAAATGGAGAAATGAACAAAGAAACGGAGAAACGAAGAAAGAAACGGAGAAACGAAGAAAGAAACGGAGAAACGAAGAAATAAACCGAGAAACGGAGAAAGAAACGGAGAAACGAAGAAAGAAACGGAGAAACGAAGAAAGAAACGGAGTAACGAAGAAACAAACGAAGAAAGAAACGGAGAATCGGTGAAATATAATAAATGGAGAAACGAAGAAATAAACCGTGAAACGGGGAAAGAAACGGAGAAACGAACAAAGAAACGGAGAAGCGAATAAAGAAACGGAGAAACGAACAAAGAAACGGAGAAACGAACAAAGAAACGGAGAAACGAACAAAGAAACGGAGAAACGAAGAAAGAAAGGGAGAAACGAAGACAGAATCGGAGAAACGAAGAAAGAAACGGAGAAACGAAGAAAGAAACGGAGAAACGAAGAAATAAACGGAGAATTGGAGAAATAAATGGAGAAACGAAGAAATAAACCGAGAAACGGAGAAAGAAACGGAGAAACGAAGAAAGAAACGAAGAAACGAAGAAAGAAACGGAGAAACGAACAAAGAAACGGAGAAGCGAAGAAAGAAACAGAGAAACGAAGAAAGAAATGGAGAATCGGAGAAATAAATGGAGAAACGAAGAAATAAATCAAGAAACGGAGAAAAAAACGGAGAAACGAACAAAGAAACGGAGAAACGAAGAAAGAAACGGAGAAACCAACAAAGAAACGGAGAAACGAAGAAAGAAACGGGGAAACGGAGGAATAAATGGAGAAACGAAGAAATAAACGGAGAAACGAAGAAAGAAACGGAGGAACGAAGAAAGAAACGGAGAAACGGAGAAATAAATGGAGAAACGAAGAAATAAACGGAGAAACGAATAAAGAAACGGAGAAACGAAGAAAGAAACGGAGAAACGAAGAAAGAAACGGAGTAACGAAGAAAGAAACGAAGAAACGAAGAAAGAAACGGAGAATCGGAGAAATAAATGGAGAAACGAAGAAATAAACCGTGAAACGGGGAAAGAAACGGAGAAACGAACAAAGAAACGGAAAAGCGAATAAAGAAACGGAGAAACGAACAAAGAAACGGAGAAACGAACAAAGAAACGGAGAAGCGAATAAAGAAACGGAGAAACGAACAAAGAAACGGAGAAACGAACAAAGAAACGGAGAAACGAACAAAGAAACGGAGAAACGAACAAAGAAACGGAGAAACGAACAAAGAAACGGAGAAACGAAGAAAGAAACGGAGTAACGAAGAAAGAAACGAAGAAACGAAGAAAGAAATGGAGAAATGAACAAAGAAACGGAGAAACGAAGAAAGAAACGGAGAAACGAAGAAATAAACCGAGAAACGGAGAAAGAAACGGAGAAACGAAGAAATAAACCGTGAAACGGGGAAAGAAACGGAGAAACGAACAAAGAAACGGAGAAGCGAATAAAGAAACGGAGAAACGAACAAAGAAACGGAGAAACGAACAAAGAAACGGAGAAACGAACAAAGAAACGGAGAAACGAAGAAAGAAAGGGAGAAACGAAGACAGAATCGGAGAAACGAAGAAAGAAACGGAGAAACGAAGAAAGAAACGGAGAAACGAAGAAATAAACCGTGAAACGGGGAAAGAAACGGAGAAACGAGGAAAGAAACGGAGAAACGAACAAAGAAACGGAGAAACGAAGAAAGAAACGGAGAAACGAACAAAGAAACGGAGAAACGAAGAAAGAAACGGAGAAACGAAAAAGAAACGGAGTAACGAAGAAAGAAACGATGAAACGAAGAAAGAAATGGAGAAATGAACAAAGAAACGGAGAAACGAAGAAAGAAACGGAGAAACGAAGAAAGAAACGGAGAAACGAAGAAAGAAACGGAGTAACGAAGAAAGAAACGAAGAAACGAAGAAAGAAACGGAGAAATGAACAAAGAAACGGAGAAACGAAGAAAGAAACGGAGAAACGAAGAAAGAAACGTAGAAACGAAGACAGAAACGGAGAAAGGAAGAAAGAAACGGAGAAACGAAGAAAGAAACGGAGAAACGAAGAAAGAAACGGAGTAACGAAGAAAGAAACGAAGAAACGAAGAAAGAAATGGAGAAATGAACAAAGAAACGGAGAAACGAAGAAAGAAACGGAGAAACGAAGAAAGAAACGGAGAAACGAAGAAAGAAACGGAGTAACGAAGAAAGAAACGAAGAAACGAAGAAAGAAACGGAGAATCGGAGAAATAAATGGAGAAACGAAGAAATAAACCGTGAAACGGGGAAAGAAACGGAGAAACGAACAAAGAAACGGAGAAGCGAATAAGGAAACGGAGAAACCAAGAAAGAAACGGAGAAACGAAGAAAGATACGGAGAAACGAAGAAAGAAACGGAGAAACGAAGAAAGAAACGGAGAAACGGAGAAATAAATGGAGAAACGAAGAAATAAGCGGAGAAACGAAGAAAGAAACGGAGAAACGAAGAAAGAAACGGAGAAACGAAGAAAGAAACTGAGAAACGAAGAAAGAAACGGAGAAACGAAGAAAGAAACGGAGAAACGAACAAAGAAATGGAGAAACGAACAAAGAAACGGAGAAACGAACATAGAAACGGAGAAACGAACAAAGAAACGGGGAAACGAAAAAAGAAACGTTTCTCCGTTTCTCCGTTTCTCCGTTTCTCGGTTTCTCCGTTTCTCCGTTTCTCCGTTTCTTTCTTCGTTTCTCCGTTTCTCGGTTTCTCCGTTTCTCCGTTTCTCGGTTTCTCCGTTTCTCCGTTTCTCGATTTCTCCGTTTCTCCGTTTCTCCGTTACCCCGTTTCTCCGTTTCTCCGTTTCTCCGTTTCTCGGTTTCTCTGTTTCTCTGTTTCTCCGTTTCTCGGTTTCTCCGTGTCTCCGTTTCTCTGTTTCTCCGTTTCTCCGTTTCTCCGTATCTCCGTTTCTCCGTTTCTCGATTTCTCCGTTTCTCCGTCTCTCGGTTTCTCCGTTTCTCGGTTTCTCCGTTTCTCGGTTTCTCCGTTTCTCGGTTTTTCCGTTTCTCGGTTTCTCCGTTTCTCCGTTTCTCGGGTTTTCCGTTTCTCCGTTTCACCGTTTTTTGGTCGTTTCTCCATTTATTTCTCCGATTCTCTGTTTCTTTCTTCGTTTCTCCGTTTCTTTGTTCGTTTCACCGTCTATTTCTTCATTTCACCATTTATTTCTCCCATTCTCCGTTTCTTTGTTCGTTTCTCCGTTTATTTCTACATTTCTCCATTTATTTCTCCGTTTCTCCGTTTCTTTGTTGGTTTCTCCGTTTCTTTGTTCGTTTCTCCGTTTCTTTGTTCGTTTCTCCGTTTCTTTCTCCGTTTCACGGTTTATTTCTTCGTTTCTCCATTTATTTCTCCGATTCTCCGTTTCTTTCTTCGTTTCTTTCTTCGTTACTCCGTTTCTTTCTTCGTTTCTCCGTTCCTTTCTTCGTTTCTCCGTTTCTTTCTTCGTTTCTCCGTTTATTTCTTCGTTTCTCCATTTAGTTCTCCTTTCTTTGTTCGTTTCTCCGTTTCTTTGTTCGTTTCTCGGTTTCTTTCTTCGATTCTCCGTTTCTTTGTTCGTTTCTCCGTTTCTTTCTCCGTTTCTCGGTTTATTTCTCCGTTTCTCCATTTATTTCTCCGATTCTCCGTTTCTTTCTTCGTTTCTTCGTTTCTTTCTTCGTTACTCCGTTTCTTTCTTCGTTTCTCCATTTATTTCTCCGATTCTCCGTTTCTTTCTTCGTTTCTTTCTTCGTTACTCCGTTTCTTTCTTCGTTTCTCCGTTTCTTTGTTCGTTTCTGCGTTCCTTTCTTTGTTTAATCGTTTCTTTCTTCGTTACTCCGTTTCTTTCTTCGTTTCTCCGTTTCTTCCTTCGTTTCTCCGTTTCTTTCTTCGTTTCTCCGTTTATTTCTTCGATTATCCATTTAGTTCTCCGTTTCTCCGTTTCTTTGTTCGTTTCTCCGTTTCTTTGTTCGTGTCTCGGTTTCTTTCTTCGATTCTCCGTTTCTTTGTTCGTTTCTCCGTTTCTTTCTCCGTTTCTCGGTTTATTTCTCCGTTTCTCCATTTATTTCTCCGATTCTCCGTTTCTTTCTTCGTTTCTTCGTTTCTTTCTTCGTTTCTCCGTTTCTTTCTTCGTTTCTCCATTTATTTCTCCGATTCTCCGTTTCTTTCTTCGTTTCTTCGTTTCTTTCTTCGTTACTCCGTTTCTTTCTTCGTTTCTCCGTTTCTTTATCCGATTCTCCGTTTCTTTCTTCGATTCTCCGTTTATTTCTTCGTTTCTCCATTTATTTCCCCGTTTCTCCGTTTCTTTCTTTGTTTCTCCGGTTCTTTCTTCGATTCTCCGTTTCTTTGTTCGTTTCTCCGTTTCTTTCTCCGTTTCTCGGTTTATTTCTCCGTTTCTCCATTTATTTCTCCGATTCTCCGCGTCTTTGTTCGTTTCTCCGTTTCTTTGTTCGTTTCTCCGTTTCTTTGTTCGTTTCTCCGTTTCTTTCTTCGTTTCTTCTCTTCTTTGTTCGTTTCTTCGTTTCTTTCTCCGTTACTCCGTTTCTTTCTTCGTTTCTCCGTTTCTTTCTTCGTTTCTCCGTTTCTTTCTTCGTTTCTCCGTTTATTTCTTCGTTTCGCCGTTTATTTCTTCGTTTCTCCATTTATTTCTTCGTTTCTCCGTTTCTTTCCTCGTTTCTCTGTTTATTTCTTCATTTCTCCATTTATTTCTCCGTTTCTCCGTTTCTTTCTTCGTTTCTCTGTTTCGTTCTTCGTTTCTCCGTTTCTTTGTTCGTTTCTCCGTTTCTTTCTTCGTTTCTCCGTTTCTTTCTTCGTTTCTCCGTTTCTTTCTTCGTTTCTCCGTTTCTTTCTTCGTTTCTCCGTTTCTTTCTTCGTTTCTCCGTTTCCTTCTTCGTTTCGCCGTTTATTTCTTCGTTTCTCCATTTATTTCTTCGTTTCTCCGTTTCTTTCTTCGTTTCTCCGTTTCTTTCTTCCTTTCTCCGTTTCTTTCTTCGTTTCTCCGTTTCTTTCTTCGTTTCTCCGTTTCTTTCTTCGTTTCTCCGTTTCTTTCTTCGTTTCTCCGTTTCCTTCTTCGTTTCTCCGTTTCTTTCTTCGTTTCTCCGTTTCTTTCTTCGTTTCTCCGTTTATTTCTTCGTTTCTCCATTTATTTCTCCGTTTCTCCGCTTCTTTCTTCGTTTCTCCGTTTCTTTGTTCGTTTCTCCGCTACTTTCTTTGTTTAATCGTTTCTATCTTCGTTACTCCGTTTCTTTCATCGTTTCTCCGTTTATATCTTCGTTTCTCCATTTATTTCTCCGTTTCTTTCTTCGTTCCTCCGTTTCATACTTCGTTTCTCCGTTTCTTTCTTCGTTTCTCCGTTTCTTTCTTCGTTTCGCCGTTTATTTCTTCGCTTCTCCATTTATTTCTTCGTTTCTCCGTTTCTTACTTCGTTTCTCCGTTTCTCCGTTTCTCCGTTTCTCCGTTTCTCCGTTTCGATCAAATGATTATAATAGTTATAATTTCTATTATTAATCATTTGAGCTATAGATAAATTATACACTAATACTCTAAATACATATTTAATATATTTTTTAATCTCTTTAGCCTCCAGAAGAATTTTATTTATACTATTTACGGTATATAATAATTTACACAGAATCGGAAATAAATCTAATTATTTATTTATAATAATTATTTTTTATTCACTTATTTTACCAAAAATTTCGATTCTTCATGTATTAATCAAATGTTAAATTGATATATCTCATAGACAATTATTACTTTCCACGTTTTAAAACTTTAAGAAGCATCTCTTTACTTTGAAGTTCGATCAAAATCAATTGCTAGAGGCGAATCAATCATTTTTAATGCATAAATAAGGTGCACATTGTTCGATCAATATAGGGAACATGCGTAAATGTTAATAACAATCGCTGAAATGAACAAACATTCACCGAAACCATTCGCCCTCGATGATTTCGCAATATCTTGATGTTTGTTATCATAATTAATAACAACCGTCGTTGGACCGTAGATTAAACAATTTTTGACAATGTTTCGGTATAAAAAGCCATCAATTTCTTGAAATATTTGGTTAGATCGAACAAATACAATCGAAGAAGCCGTGGGATAAAATAAATGAATATTTCTCTACATATCGGAATTATAGTTTGTATGTATGCAAATATATTCTGTACTCGCAATTACAGATCCCTGTAACGTGGTAATTACATGGGTTGCCATCTATTGGAGAAAGGGTTAAACTACACTTAAGGGGTGAAAACACCTGGCGGAGAAACGCTCAAGTTTGTCGAGGAATTGTTCTAATTATCCACAAATAGATGGCGCGACAAGTACAATTTACCGACATTAGAGATAAGTATTTCCATTTGTATGATATTCCCTACCGTGCGATCAAATAAATAAATACGTTTGTACAAACTTTTGTATGTTTCATCTTTCGAATAAATGTAAAATTAAACCTTCCACGGTAAATCTTATTCTTGAATTTATTAATGTTTCTAGGACGATTTATTTCAGTATAACGAGTGCTATAGGTGGGAAATTTGTGTACGTAATAATTATTGAGTATAAAATAATTTTTCTCTCATTAGAGGTTAATATATTAAATAAGGAAGAAGAGTTAATCTTTATTATTTTAAATATAAAAATTAAATTTAAAGAAATTATTGAATATAAAATGAAATATGTTAAAAATGTATTTTTGTTAATTATTAATAAAATAACTATAATAGATGTTTGTATAACAGATGAATATCCTATAATTATTATGATTGATTTTTTTGTTTAAGCAAATGATAGGGGCAATAGTTACATTAATTAGGCAAATAAAATAAATTTTAATATGAGTTCTACAATAATTATAGGGATTAATTTTATTAAAGTTATTATACAGAATAGATTTATTCAATTTAATGAATAAATTAAAGAAATGAATCGAACATTTAAAGAGTACATCCCAATTTTTAAGCTAAGTGAAAAAAAAATAATTATTATAAATAAATAATTAGATTTATTTCTGATTCTGTGTAAATTATTAAATATAGTAAATAGTATAAATAAAATTCTTCTGGAGGCTAGCGAGATTAAAAAATATATTAAATATGTATTTAGAGTATTAGTGTCTAATTTAACTATAGATCAAATGATTTATAATAGAAATTATAAATATTAAAATCATTTAATCGAAACGGAGAAACGGAGAAACGGAGAAACGATGAAACGATGGAAGAAACGGAGAAACGAAGAAAGAAACGGAGAAACGAAGAAAGAAACTGAGAAACGAAGAAAGAAACGGAGAAACGAAGAAAGAAACGGAGAATCGGAGAAATAAATGGAGAAACGAAGAAATAAACCGAGAAACGGAGAAACAAACGGAGAAACGAACAAAGAAACGGAGAAACGAAGAATGAAACGGAGAAACGAAGAAAGAAACGGAGAAATAAATGGAGAAACGAAGATATAAACGGAGAAACGAAGAAAGAAACGTAGAAACGAACAAAGAAACGGAGAAACGAACAAAGAAACGGAGAAACGAAGAAAGAAACGGAGAAACGGAGAAATAAATGGAGAAACGAAGAAATAAACGGAGAAACGAAGAAAAAAACGGAGAAACGAAGAAACGATAAAAGAAAAGGAGAAACGAAGAAAGAAACGGAGCAACGAAGAAAGAAACGGAGAAACGAAGAAAGAAACGGAGAAACGAAGAAAGAAACTGAGAGACGAAGAAAGAAACGGAGAAACGAAGAAAGAAGCGGAGAAACGAAGAAATAAACCGAGAAACGGAGAAAGAAACGGTGAAACGATCATAGAAACGGAGAAACGAAGAAAGAAACGGAGTAGCGAAGATAGAAACGAAGAAACGAAGAAAGAAACGGAGAATCGGAGAAATAAATGGAGAGACGAAGAAATAAACCGAGAAACGGAGAAAGAAACGGAGAAACGAACAAAGAAACGGAGAAACGAAGAAAGAAACGGAGAAACGAAGAAAGAAACGGAGAAACGGGGAAATAAATGGAGAAACGAAGAAATAAACGGAGAAACGAAGAAAGAAACGGAGAAACGAAGAAAGAAACGGAGAAACGAAGAAATAAACGGAGCAACGAAGAAAGAAACGGAGTAACGAAGAAAGAAACGAAGAAGTGAAGAAAGAAACGGAGAATCGGAGAAATAAATGGAGAAACGAAGAAATAAACCGAGAAACGGAGAAAGAATCGGAGAAACGAACAAAGAAACGGAGAAACGAAGAAAGAAACGGAGACACGAACAAAGAAACGGAGAAACGAACAGAGAAACGGAGAAACGAACAAAGATACGGAGAAACGAACAAAGAAACGGAGAAACGAACAAAGAAACGGAGAATGGGAGAAATAAATGGAGAAACGAAGAAATAAACCGAGAAACGGAGAAAGAAACGGAGAATCGAACAAAGAAACGCAGAAACGAAGAAAGAAACGGAGAAACGGACAAAGAAACGGAGACACGAAGAAAGAAACGGAGAAACGAACAAAGAAACGGAGAAACGAACAAAGAAACGGAGAAACGGAGAAATAAATGGAGAAACGAAGAAATGAACGGAGAAACGAAGAAAGAAACGGAGAAACGAAGAAAGAAACGGAGAAACGAAGAAAGAGACGGAGAAACGAAAAGAGAAACGGAGAAACGAACAAAGATACGGAGAAACGAACTAAGAAACGGAGAAACGAACAAAGAAACGGAGAATGGGAGAAATAAATGGAGAAACGAAGAAATAAACCGAGAAACGGAGAAAGAAACGGAGAATCGAACAAAGAAACGGAGAAACGAAGAAAGAAACGGAGAAACGGACAAAGAAACGGAGACACGAAGAAAGAAACGGAGAAACGAAGAAAGAAACGGAGAAACGGGGATATAAATGGAGAAACGAAGAAATAAACGGAGAAACGAAGAAAGAAACGGAGAAACGAAGAAAGAAACGGAGAAACGAAGAAATAAACGGAGCAACGAAGAAAGAAACGGAGTAACGAAGAAAGAAACGAAGAAGTGAAGAAAGAAACGGAGAATCGGAGAAATAAATGGAGAAACGAAGAAATAAACCGAGAAACGGAGAAAGAATCGGAGAAACGAACAAAGAAACGGAGAAACGAAGAAAGAAACGGAGACACGAACAAAGAAACGGAGAAACGAACAGAGAAACGGAGAAACGAACAAAGATACGGAGAAACGAACAAAGAAACGGAGAAACGAACAAAGAAACGGAGAATGGGAGAAATAAATGGAGAAACGAAGAAATAAACCGAGAAACGGAGAAAGAAACGGAGAATCGAACAAAGAAACGCAGAAACGAAGAAAGAAACGGAGAAACGGACAAAGAAACGGAGACACGAAGAAAGAAACGGAGAAACGAACAAAGAAACGGAGAAACGAACAAAGAAACGGAGAAACGGAGAAATAAATGGAGAAACGAAGAAATGAACGGAGAAACGAAGAAAGAAACGGAGAAACGAAGAAAGAAACGGAGAAACGAAGAAAGAGACGGAGTAACGAAGAAAGAAACTGAGAAACGATGATAGAAACGGAGAATCGGAGAAATAAATGGAGAAACGAAGAAATAAGCCGAGAAACGGAGAAAGAAACGGAGAATCGAACAAAGAAACGGAGAAACGAAGAAAGAAACGGAGAAACGAACAGAGAAACGGAGAAACGAACAAAGAAACGGAGAAACGGAGAAATAAATGGAGAAACGAACAAAGAAACGGAGAAACGAACAAAGAAACGGAGAAACAGAGAAATAAATGGAGAAACGAAGAAATGAACGGAGAAACGAAGAAAGAAACGGAGAAACGAAGAAAGAAACGGAGAAACGAAGAAAGAGACGGAGTAACGAAGAAAGAAACTGAGAAACGATGATAGAAACGGAGAATCGGAGAAATAAATGGAGAAACGAAGAAATAAACCGAGAAACGGAGAAAGAAACGGAGAAACGAACAGAGAAACGGAGAAACGAACAAAGAAACGGAGAAACGAACAAAGAAACGGAGAAACGAACAAAGAAACGGAGAATGGGAGAAATAAATGGAGAAACGAAGAAATAAACCGAGAAACGGAGAAAGAAACGGAGAATCGAACAAAGAAACGTAGAAACGAAGAAAGAAACGGAGAAACGAACAAAGAAACGGAGAAACGGAGAAATAAATGGAGAAACGAAGAAATGAACGGAGAAACGAAGGAAGAAACGGAGAAACGGAGAAATAAATGCAGAAACGAAGAAATAAACGGAGAAACGAACAAAGAAACGGAGAAACCGAAGAAAGAAACGGAGAAACGAAGAAAGAATCGGAGAAACGAAGAAAGAAACGGAGATACGAAGAAAGAAACGTAGAAACGAAGAAAGAAACGGAGAAACGAAGAAAGAAACGGAGAAGCGGAGAAATAAACGGAGAAACGAAGAAATAAACGGAGAAACGAAGAAAGAAACGGAGAAACGATGAAAGAAACGGAGAAACGAAGAAAGAGACGGAGTAACGTAGAAAGAAACTGAGAAACGATGATAGAAACGGAGAATCGGAGAAATAAATGCAGAAACGAAGAAATAAACCGAGAAACGGAGAAAAAAACGTAGAAACGAACAAAGAAACGGAGAAACGAAGAAAGAAACGGTGACACGAACAAAGAAACGGAGAAACGAACAAAGAAACGGAGAAACGAACAAAGAAACGGAGAAATAAATGGAGAAACGAAGAAATAAACGGCGAAACGAAGAAAGAAACGTAGAAACGAAGAAACGAAGAAAGAAACGAAGAAACAATGAAAGAAACGGAGAATCCGACAAATAAATGGAGAAACGAAGAAATAAACCGAGAAACGGGGAAAGTAACGGAGAAACGAACAAAGGAACGGAGAAACGAACAAAGAAACGGAGAAACGAATAAAGAAACGGAGAAACGAACAAAGAAACGGAGAAACGAAGAGAGAAACGGAGGAACGGAGAAATAAATGGAGAAACCAAGAAATAAACGGAGAAACGAAGAAAGAAACGGAGAAACGAAGAAAGAAACGGAGAAACGAAGAAAAAAACGTTGAAACGAAGAAAGAAACGGAGAAACGAAGAAAGAAACGGAGATACGAAGAAAGAAACGTAGAAACGAAGAAAGAAACGGAGAAACGAAGAAAGAAACGGGGAAACGAAGAAAGAAACGGAGAATCGAAGAAAGAAACGGAGAAACGAACAAAGAAACGGAGTAATGATAAAAGAAACGAAGAAGCGAAGAAAGAAACGGAGAATCGGAGAAATAAATGGAGAAACGAAGAAATAAACCGAGAAACGGAGAAAGAAACGGAGAAACGAACAAAGAAACGGAGAAACGAAGAATGAAACGGAGAAACGAAGAAAGAAACGGAGAAATAAATGGAGAAACGACGATATAAACGGAGAAACGAAGAAAGAAACGGAGAAACGAACAAAGAAACGGAGGAACGAAGAAAGAAACGGGGAAACGAAGAAAGAAACGGAGAAACGAAGAAAGAAACGGAGAAACGAACAAAGAAATGGAGAAACGAACAAAGAAACGGAGAAACGAAGGAAGAAACGGAGAAACGGAGAAATAAATGGAGAAACGAAGAAATAAACGGAGAAACGAACAAAGAAACGGAGAAACCGAAGAAAGAAACGGAGAAACGAAGAAAGAATCGGAGAAACGAAGAAAGAAACGGAGATACGAAGAAAGAAACGTAGAAACGAAGAAAGAAACGGAGAAACGAAGAAAGAAACGGAGAAACAAAGAAAGAATCGCAGAAACGAACATAGAAACGGAGAAACGACCAAGAAACGTTTCACCGTTTCTCGGTTTCTCCGTCTCTCCGTTTCTCCGTTTCTCCGTTTCTCCGTTTCTCCGTTTCTCCGTTTCTCGGTTTCTCCGTTTCTCGGTTTCTCCGTTTCCCCGTGTCTCGGTTTCTCCGATTCTCGGTTTCTCCGTTTCTCGGTTTCTCGGTTTCTCCGTTTCTCCGTTTCTCCGTTTCTCCGTTTCTCGGTTTCTCCGTTTCACCGTTTTTTGTTCGTTTCTCCATTTATTTCTTCGATTCTCCGTTTCTTTCTTCGTTTCTCCGTTTCTTTCTTCGTCTCTTCGTTTCTTTCTTTGTTTCTCCGTTTCTTTCATCGTTTCTCCGTTTCTTTCTTCGTTTCTTCGTTTCTTTCTTCGTTTCTCCGATTCTTTCTTCGTCTCTTCGTTTCTTTCTTTGTTTCTCCGTTTCTTTGTTCGTTTTTCCGTTTTTTGGACGTTTCTCCGTTTCTTTGTTCGCTTCTCCGTTTCTTTGTTCGATTCTCCGTTTCTTTGTTCGTTTCCCCATTTCTTTGTTCGTTTCTCCGTTTCTTTGTTCGTTTCTTCGTTTCTTTGTTCGTTTCTCCGTTTCTTTGTTCGTTTCTCCGTTTCTTTGTTCGTTACTCCGTTTCTTTGTTCGTTTCTCCGTTTCTTTCTCCGTTTCTTTCTCCGTTTCTTTCTCCGTTTCTCGGTTTATTTCTTCGTTTCTCCATTTATTTCTCCGACACTCCGTTTCTTTCTTCGTTTCTCCGTTTCTTTCTCCGCTTCTTCGTTTCTTTCTTTGTTTCTCCGTTTCTTTCATCGTTTCTCCGTTTCTTTGTTCGTTTCTCCGTTCCTTTCTTCGTTTCCCCGTTTAATTCTTCGATTCTCCATTTATTTCTCCGTTTATCCGTTTCTTCCTTCGTTTCCCCGTTCCTTTGTTCGTTTCTCCGTTTCTTTGTTCGTTTCTCCGTTTCTTTCTCCGTTTCTCCGTTTCTTTCTTCGTTTGTCCGTTTCTATGTTCGTTTCTCTGTTTGTTTCTTCGTTTCTCCATTTATTTCTCCGCTTCTCCGTTTCTTTGCTCGTTTCTCCGTTTCTTTGTTCGTTTTTCCGATCCTTTCTTCGTTCCTCCGTTTATTTCTTCGTTTTTCCATTTATTTCTCCGTTTCTCCGTTTCTTTCATCGTTTCTCCGTTTCTTTCTTCGTTTCTCCGTTTCTTTCTTCGTTTGTCCGTTTCTTTCTTCGCTTCATCGTTTCTTTCTTCGTTTCTCCGTTTCTTTCTTCGTTTCGCCGTTTGTTTCTTCGTTTCTCCATTTATTTCTCCGTTTCTCCGTTTCTTTCTTCGTTTCTCCGTTTCTTTCTTCGTTTGTCCGTTTCTTTCTTCGCTTCATCGTTTCTTTCTTCGTTTCTCCGTTTCTTTCTTCGTTTCTCCGTTTGTTTCTTCGTTTCTCCATTTATTTCTCCGTTTCTCCGTTTCTTTCTTCGTTTCTCCGTTTCTTTCTTCGATTCTCCGTTTATTTCTTCGTTTCTCCATTTATTTCTTCGTTTCTCCATTTCTTTCTTCGTTTCTCCGTTTCTTTCTTCGTTTCTCCGTTTCTTCCTTCGTTTCTTCGTTTCTCCGTTTCTCCGTTTCTCCGTTTCTCCGTTTCGATTAAACGATTATAATAGTTGTAATTTCTATTATAAATCATTTGAGCTATGGTTAAATTATACACTAATACTCTAATACATATTTAATATATTTTTTAATCTCTTTAGTCACCAGAAGAGTTTTATTTTTACTATTTACTATATATAATTATTTACACAGAATCGGAAATAAATCTAATTATTTACTTATAATAATTATTTTTTATTCACTTATTTTACCAAAAATTTCGATTCTTCATGTATTAATCAAATGTTAAATTGATATATCTCATAGACAATTATTACTTTCCATGTTTTAAAACTTTAAGAAACATCTCTTTACTTTGAAGTTCGATCAAAATCAATTGCTAGAGGCGAATCAATCATTTTTAATGCATAAATGAGATGCACATTGTTCGATCAATATAGGGAACATGCGTAAATGTTAATAACAATCGCTGAAATGAACAAACATTCACCGAAACCATTCGCCCTCGAAGATTTCGCAATACCTTGATGTTTGTTTATCATAATTATTAACCACCGTCGTAGGATCATACATTAGACAATTATTAACAATGTCCTAGTTTAAATAATGGCTTAAAATATCATTTCGTTGAAATATTCCTTGTTCGCGAAGGAATTTTTCCTTGAGATCCAACTGACATTCTCAAGGCTACACGTATCGATTATCGATTCACAAGTATTTATCGTGGTGATTTTTCTATCTAAAAAAGCGATTAATTGAATTTTGGCTCTTTTGTGTAAAAAATACCACTTCTACGCGTATTGAGTAAATTATAAGAATTAACCAAATGTTAAATTAATGTATCTAATGAACAATTGTTACTTTCCGTACTTTAAAACTTTACGAAACACGTTTTAACGTGGAGTCTCGATCAAAATCATTTTCGATAACTTTCTTAATTAATTGCAATACATAAATAAGATGCACATTGTTCGATCAATATAGGGAACATGCGTAAATGTTAATAACAATCGCTGAAATGAACGTACATTCACCGAAACCATTCGCCCTCGAAGATTTCGCAATATTTTGACATTTATTTATCATAATTAATAACAACCGTCGTTGGACCGTAGATTAAACAATTTTTGACAATGTCTCGGTAAAAAAAGCCATCAATTTCTTGAAATATTTGGTTAGATCGAACAAATACGATCGAAGAAGCCGTGGGATAAAATAAATGAATATTTCTCTACTTATCGGAATTATAGTTTGTATGTATGCAAATATATTCTGAACCCGCAATTACAAATCCCTGTAACGTGGTAATCACATGGGTTGATATCTATTGGAGAAAGGGTTAAACTACACTTAAGGGGTGAAAACACCTGGCGGAGAAACGCTCAAGTTTGTCGAGGAATTGTTCTAATTTCCACAAATAAATGGCGCGACAAGTACAATTTACCGACATTAGAGATAAGTATTTCCATTTGTATGATATTTCCTACCGTGCGATAAAATAAATAAATACTTTTGTACAAACTTTTGTATGTTTCATCTTTCGAATAAAGGTAAAATTAAACCTTCCACGGTAAATTTTATTCTTGAATTTATTAATGTTTCTAGGACGATTTATTTCAGCATAAAGAGTGCTATAGGTGTGAAATATGTGTACATAATAATTATTGAGCATAAAATAATTTTTCTCTCATTAGAGGTTAATATATTAAATAAGGAAGAACAGTTAATCTTTATTATTTTAAATATTAAAATTAAAATTAAAGAAATTATTGAATATAAAATGAAATATGTTAAAAATGTATTTTTGTTAATTATTAGTAAAATAACTATAATAGATGTTTGTATAACAGATGAATATCCTACAATTATTATGATTGATTTTTTTGTTTAAGCAAATGATAGGGGCAATAGTTACATTAATTAGGCAAATAAAATAAATTTTAATATGAGTTCTACAATAATTATAGGGATTAATTTTATTAAAGTTATTATACAGAATAGATTTATTCAATTTAATGAATAAATTAAAGAAATGCATCGAACATTTAAAGAGTACATCCCAATTTTTAAGCTAAGTGAAAAAAAAAAAAATTATTATAAATAAATAATTAGATTTATTTCCGATTCTGTGTAAATTATTATATATAGTAAATAGTATAAATAAAATTCTTCTGGAGGCTAGAGAGATTAAAAAATATATTAAATATGTATTTAGAGTATTAGTGTCTAATTTAACTATAGATCGAATGATTTATAATAGAAATTATAAATATTATAATCATTTAATCGAAACGGAGAAACGGAGAAACGGAGAAACGATGAAACGAAGGTAGAAACGGAGAAACGAAGAAAGAAACAGAGAAACGAACAAAGAAACGCAGAAACGAAGAATGAAACGGAGAAACGAAGAAATAAACGGAGAAATGAAGAAAGAAACGGAGAAACGAAGAAACGATAAAAGAAAAGGAGAAACGATGAAAGAAACGGAGCAACGAAGAAAGAAACGGAGAAACGAAGAAAGAAACGGAGAAACGAAGAAAGAAACTGAGAGACGAAGAAAGAAACGGAGTAACGAAGAAAGAAACGAAGAAACGATGAAAGAAACGGAGAAACGAAGAAAGAAACGGAGTAACGAAGAAAGAAACGAAGACACGAAGAAAGAAACGGAGAATCGGAGAAATAAATGGAGAAACGAAGAAATAAACCGAGAAACGGAGAAAGAAACGGAGAATCGAACAAAGAAACGGAGAAACGAAGAAAGAAACGGAGAAACGAAGAAAGAAACGGAGAAACGGAGAAATGAATGGAGAAACGAAGAAATGAACGGAGATACGAAGAAAGAAACGGAGAATCGGAGAAATAAATGGAGAAACGAAGAAAGAGACGGAGTAACGAAGAAAGAAACTGAGAAACGATGATAGAAACGGAGAATCGGAGAAATAAATGGCGAAACGAAGAAATAAACCGAGAAACGGAGAAAGAAACGGAGAAACGAACAAAGAAACGGAGAAACGAAGAAAGAAACGGAGAAACGGAGAAATAAATGGAGAAACGAAGAAATAAACGGAGAAACGAAGAAAAAAACGGAGAAACGAAGAAAGAAACGGAGCAACGAAGAAAGAAACGGAGTAACGAAGAAAGAAACGAAGAAACGAAGAAACGAAGGAAGAAACGGAGAATCGGAGAAATAAATGGAGAGACGAAGAAATAAACCGAGAAACGGAGAAAGAAACGGAGAAACGAACAAAGAAACGGGGAAACGAAGAAAGAAACGGAGAAACGAAGAAAGAATCGGAGAAACGGAGAAATAAATGGAGAAACGAAGAAATAAACGGAGAAACGAAGAAAGAAACGGAGAAACGAAGAAAGAAACGTAGCAACGAAGAAAGAAACGGAGTAACGAAGAAAGAAACGAGGAAATGAAGAAAGAAACGGAGAATCGGAGAAATAAATGGAGAAACGAAGAAATAAACCGAGAAACGGAGAAAGAAACGGAGAAACGAACAAAGAAACGGAGAAACGAAGAAAGAAACGGTGAAACGAAGAAAGAAACGGAGAAACGGAGAAATAAATGGAGAAACGAAGAAATAAACGGAGAAACGAAGAAAGAAACGGAGAAACGAAGAAAGAAACGGAGCAACGAAGAAAGAAACGGAGTAACGAAGAAAGAAACGAGGAAATGAAGAAAGAAACGGAGAATCGGAGAAATAAATGGAGAAACGAAGAAATAAACCGAGAAACGGAGAAAGAAACGGAGAAACGAACAAAGAAACGGAGAAACGAAGAAAGAAACGGAGAAACGAAGAAAGAAACTGAGAGACGAAGAAAGAAACGGAGAAACGAAGAAAGAAACGGAGAAACGAAGAAATAAACCGAGAAACGGAGAAAGAAACGGAGAAACGATCATAGAAACGGAGAAACGATGAAAGAAACGGAGAAACGAAGAAAGAAACGGAGTAACGAAGAAAGAAACGAAGAAACGAAGAAAGAAACGGAGAATCGGAGAAATAAATGGAGAAACGAAGAAATAAACCGAGAAACGGAGAAAGAAACGGAGAATCGAACAAAGAAACGGAGAAACGAAGAAAGAAACGGAGAAACGAAGAAAGAAACGGAGAAACGGAGAAATAAATGGAGAAACGAAGAAATGAACGGAGAAACGAAGAAAGAAACGGAGAAACGAAGAAAGAAACGGAGAAACGAAGAAAGAGACGGAGTAACGAAGAAAGAAACTGAGAAACGATGATAGAAACGGAGAATCGGAGAAATAAATGGCGAAACGAAGAAATAAACCGAGAAACGGAGAAAGAAACGGAGAAACGAACAAAGAAACGGAGAAACGAAGAAAGAAACGGAGAAACGGAGAAATAAATGGAGAAACGAAGAAATAAACGGAGAAACGAAGAAAAAAACGGAGAAACGAAGAAAGAAACGGAGCAACGAAGAAAGAAACGGAGTAACGAAGAAAGAAACGAAGAAACGAAGAAACGAAGAAAGAAACGGAGAATCGGAGAAATAAATGGAGAGACGAAGAAATAAACCGAGAAACGGAGAAAGAAACGGAGAAACGAACAAAGAAACGGGGAAACGAAGAAAGAAACGGAGAAACGAAGAAAGAAACGGAGAAACGGAGAAATAAATGGAGAAACGAAGAAATAAACGGAGAAACGAAGAAAGAAACGGAGAAACGAAGAAAGAAACGGAGCAACGAAGAAAGAAACGGAGTAACGAAGAAAGAAACGAGGAAATGAAGAAAGAAACGGAGAATCGGAGAAATAAATGGAGAAACGAAGAAATAAACCGAGAAACGGAGAAAGAAACGGAGAAACGAACAAAGAAACGGAGAAACGAAGAAAGAAACGGAGAAACGAAGAAAGAAACGGAGAAACGGAGAAATAAATGGAGAAACGAAGAAATAAACGGAGAAACGAAGAAAGAAACGGAGAAACGAAGAAAGAAACGGAGCAACGAAGAAAGAAACGGAGTAACGAAGAAAGAAACGAGGAAATGAAGATAGAAACGGAGAATCGGAGAAATAAATGGAGAAACGAAGAAATAAACCGAGAAACGGAGAAAGAAACGGAGAAACGAACAAAGAAACGGAGAAACGGAGAAATAAATGGAGAAACGAAAAAATAAACGAAGAAACGAAGAAAGAATCGGAGAAATGAACAAAGAAACGGAGAAACGAAGAAAGAAACGGAGAAACGAACAAAGAAACGGAGAAACGAACAAAGAAACGGAGGAACGAAGAAAGAAACGGAGAAACGAACAAAGAAACGGAGAAACGAAAAAAGAAACGTTTCTCCGTTTCTCCGTTTCTCCGTTTCTCGGTTTCTCCGTTTCTCCGTTTCTCCGTTTCTCCGTTTCTCCGTTTCTCCGTTTCTCCATTTTATTTCCGATTCTCCGTTTCTTTCTTCGTTTCTTTCTTTGTTTCTCCGTTTCATTCATTGTTTCTCCGTTTCTCTCTTCGTTTCTCCGTTTCTTTCTTCGTTCCTCCGTTTCTTTCTTCGTTTCTCCGTTTCTTTCTTCGTTTTTCGTTTCTTTGTTCGTTTCTCCGTTTCTTTGTTCGTTTCTTCGTTTCTTTCTTCGTTACACCGTTTCTTTCTTCGTTTCTCCGTTTCTTTCTTCGTTTCTCCGTTTCATTCTTTGTTTCTCCGTTTCTTTGTTCGTTTCTCCGTTTATTTCTTCATTTCTCCATTTATTTCCCCGATTCTCCGTCTCTTTCTTCGTTTCTCCGTTTATTTGTTCGTTTCTCCATTTATTTCTCCGTTTCTCCGTTTCTTTCTTCGTTTCTCCGATTCTTTGTTCGTTTCTCCGTTTTTTGATCGTTTCTCCGTTTCTTTGTTCATTTCTCCGTTTCTTTGTTCGATTCTCCGTTTCTTTGTTCGTTTATTTATTTCTTTGTTCGTTTCTCCGTTTCTTTGTTCGTTTCTTCGTTTCTTTGTTCGTTTCTCCGTTTCTTTGTTCGTTTCTCCGTTTCTTTGTTCGTTTCTCCGTTTCTGTTTCCGTTTCTCGGTTTATTTCTTCGTTTCTTCATTTATTTTTCCGATTCTCCGTTTCGTTCTTCGTTTCTCCGTTTCTTTCTTCGTTTCTCCGTTTCTTCACTCGTTTCTTCGTTTCTCCGTTTCTCCGTTTCTCCGTTTCTCCGTTTCTCCGTTTCTCCGTTTCTCCGTTTCGGTTAAATGATTATAATAGTTATAATTTCTATTATAAATCATTTGAGCTATAGTTAAATTATACACTAATACTCTAAATACATAATTAATATATTTTTTAATCTCTTTAGCCTCCAGAAGAGTTTTATTTATACTATTTACTGTATATAATAATTTACACAGAATCGGAAATAAATCTAATTATTTATTTATAATAATTATTTTTTATTCACTTATTTTACCAAAAATTTCCATTATTCATGTATTAATCAAATGTTAAATTGATATATCTTATAGACAATTATTACTTTCCATGTTTCAAGACTTTAATAAACATCTCCTTACTTTGAAGTTCGATCAAAATCAATTGCTAGAGGCGAATGAATCATTTTTAATGCATAAATAAGATGCACATTGTTCGATCAATATAGGGAACATGCGTAGATGTTAATAACAATCGCTGAAATGAACGAAAATTCACCGAAACCATTCGTCCTCGAAGATTTCGCAATATCTTGATGTTTGTTTATCACAATTATTAACAACCATCGTTGGGTCGTAGATTAAACAATTTTTGACAATGTTTCGGTATAAAAAGCCATCAATTTCTTGAAATATTTGTTTAGATCGAACAAATACGTTCGAAGAAGCCGTGGGATAAAATAAGTGAATATTTCTCTACATATCGGAATTATAGTTTGTATGTATGCAAATATATTCTGAACCCGCAATTACAAATCCCTGTAACGTGGTAATTACATGGGTTGCCATCTATTGGAGAAAGGGTTAAACTACACTTAAGGGGTGAAAACACCTGGCGGAGAAACGCTCAAGTTTGTCGAGGACTTGTTCTAATTTCAACAAATAGATGGCGCGACAAGTACAATTTACCGACATTAGAGATAAGTATTTCCATTTGTATGATATTCCCTACCGTGCGACAAAATAAATAAATACTTTTGTACAAACTTTTGTATGTTTCATCTTTCGAATAAATGTAAAATTAAACCTTCCACGGTAAATTTTATTCTTGAACATATTAATGTTTCTAGGACGATTTATTTCAGTATAAAGAGTGCTATAGGTGGGAAATTTGTGTACATAATAATTATTGAGTATAAAATAGTTTTTCTCTCATTAGAGGTTAATATATTAAATAAGGAAGAAGAGTTAATCTTTATTATTTTAAATATAAAAACTAAAATTAAAGAAATTGTTGAAGATAAAATGAGATATGTTAAAAATGTATTTTTGTTAATTATTAATAAAATAACTATAATAGATGTTTGTATAACAGATAAATATCCTATCATTATTATGATTGATTTTTTTGTTTAAGCAAATGATACGAGCAATAATTACATTAATTAGGCAAATAAAATAAACTCCATTATTAAATTTTAATATGAGTTTTATAATAATTATAGGGATTAATTTTATTAAAGTTATTATAAAGGATAGATTAATTCAATTTAATGAATAAATTAAAGAAATGAATAGAACATTTAAAGAGTACATCCCAATTTTTAAGATAAGTGAAAAAAAAATAATTATTATAAATAAATAATTAGATTTACTGCCGATTCTGTGTAAATTATTATATATAGTAAATAGTATAAATAAAATTCTTCTGGAGGCTAAAGAGATTAAAAAATATATTAAATATGTATTTAGAGTATTAGTGTCTAATTTAACTATACTAGTACTAGTAGATCAAATGATTTATAATAGAAATTATAAATATTATAATCATTTAATCGAAACGGAGAAACGGAGAAACGGAGAAACGGAGAAACGGAGAAACGATGAAACGATGGATGAAACGGAGAAACGAAGAAAGAAACGGAGAAATGAAGAAAGAAACGAAGAAACGAAGAAAGAAACGGAGAAACGAGGAAATAAACCGAGAAACGGAGAAAGAAACGGAGAAACGAACAAAGAAACGGAGAAACGAAGAAAGAAACGGAGACACGAAGAATGAAACGGAGAAACGAAGAAAGAAACGGAGAAATAAATGGAGAAACGATGATATAAACGGAGAAACGATGAAAGAAACCGAGAAACGAGGAAATAAATGGCGAAACGAAGAAATAAACCGAGAAACGGAGAAAGAAACGGAGAAATGAACAAAGAAACGGAGAAACGAAGAAAGAAACGGAGAAACGAAGAAAGAAACGGAGAAACGGTGAAATAAATGGAGAAACGAAGAAAGAAACGGAGAAACGAAGAAAGAAACGGAGAAACGAAGAAAGAAACGGAGAAACGAATAAAGAAACGGAGATACGAAGAAAGAAACGGTGGAACGAACAAAGAAACGGAGAAACGAAGAAAGAAACGGAGAAACGGAGAAAGAAACGGAGAAACGAACAAAGAAACAGAGAAACGGAGGAATAAATGGAGAAACGAAGAAATAAACGGAGAAACGAACAAAGAAACGGAGAAACAAAGAAAGAAGCGGAGAAACGAACAAAGAAACGGAGAAAGAAACGGAGAAAGAAACGGAGAAACGAACAAAGAAACGGAGAAACGAAGAAAGAAACGAGAAACGAAGAAAGAAACGGAGAAACGGAGAAATAAATGGAGAAACGAAGAAAGAAACGGAGAAACGAAGAAAGAAACGGAGAAACGAAGAAAGAAACGGAGAAACGAATAAAGAAACGGAGATACGAAGAAAGAAACGGTGGAACGAACAAAGAAACGGAGAAACGAAGAAAGAAACGGAGAAACGGAGAAAGAAACGGAGAAACGAACAAAGAAACAGAGAAACGGAGAAATAAATGGAGAAACGAAGAAATAAACGGAGAAACGAACAAGGAAACGGAGAAACAAAGAAAGAAGCGGAGAAACGAACAAAGAAACTGAGAAACGAACAAAGAAACGAACAAAGAAACGGAGAAACGGAGAAATAAATGGAGAAACGAAGAAATAAACGGAGAAACGAAGAAAGAAACGGAGAAACGAAGAAATAAACGGAGAAACGAAGAAAGAAGCGGAGAATCGGAGAAACGTAGAAAGAAACGGAGAAACGGAGAAACGGAGAAAGACACGGAGAAACGATCAAAGAAACGTAGAAACGAACAAAGAAACGGAGAAACGAAGAAAGAAACGGAGAAACGAAGAAAGAAACGGAGAAACGAACAAAGAAACGGAGAAACGTTTCTCCGTTTCTCCGTTTCTCCGTTTCTCCGTTTCTCCGTTTCTCGGTTTCTCCGTTTCTCGGTTTCTTCGTTTCTCCGTTTCTCGGTTTCTCCGTTTCTCCGTTTCTCCGTTTCTCGGTTTCTCCGTTTCACGGTTTCTCCGTTTCTCCGTTTCTCGGTTTCTCCGTTTCTCCGTTTCTCCGTTTCTCCGTTTCTCCGTTTCTCGGTTTCTGTGTTTCTCCGTTTCTCCGTTTCTCGGGTTTTCCGTTTCTCCGTTTCACCGTTTTTTGTTCGTTTCTCCATTTATTTCTCCGATTCTCCGTTTCTTTCTTCGTTTCTCCGTTTCTTTCTTCGTTTCTTCGTTTCTTCGTGTCTTTCTTTGTTTCTCCGTTTCTTTCATCGTTTCTCCGTTTCTTTCTTCGTTCCTCCGTTTCTTTCTTCGATTCTCCGTTTATATCTTCGTTTCTCAGTTTCTATCTTCGTTTCTCCGTTTATTTCTTCGTTTCTCCGTTTCTTTCTTCGTTTCTCCGTTTCTTTCATCGTTGTTCCGTTTATATCTTCGTTTCTCCATTTATTTCTCCGTTTCTTTCTTCGTTTCTCCGTTTATTTCTTCGTTTCTCCATTTACTTCTCCGTTTCTTTCTTCGTTTGTCCGTTTCTTTGTTCGTTTCTCCGTTTCTTTGTTCGTTTCTCCGTTTCTTTGTTCGTTTCCCCGTTTCTTTCTTCGTTTCTCCGTTTCTTTCTTCGTTTCTCCGTTTCTTTCATCGTTTCTCCGCTTCTTTGTTCGTTTCTCCGTTCCTTTCTTCATTTCTCCGTTTATTTCTTCGTTTCTCCATTTATTTCCCCGTTTCTCCGTTTCTTTCTTCGATTCTCCGTTTCTTTCTTCGTTTCTCCGTTTCTTTGATCGTTTCTCCGTTTCTTTCCCCGTTTCTTCGTTTCTTTGTTCGTTTCTCCGTTTCTTTGTTCGTTTCTCCGTTTCTTTCTTCGTTTCTCCGTTTCTTCCTTCGTTTCTTCGGTTCTTTCTTCGTTTCTCAGTTTCTATCTTCGTTTCTCCGTTTCTTTCTTCGTTTCTCCGTTTCTTTCTTCGTTTCTCCGTTTCTTTCTTCGTTTCTCCGTTTCTTCCTTCGTTTCTTCGGTTCTCCGTATCTCCGTTTTTCCGTTTCGATTAAATGATTCTAATAGTTATAATTTCTATTATAAATCATTTCAGCTATAGTTAAATTATACACTAACACTCTAAACACATATTTAATATATTTTTTAATCTCTTTAGCCTCCAGAAGAATTTTATTTATACTATTTACTGTAGATAATAATTTACACATAATCGGAAATAAATCTAATTATTTATTTATAATAATTATTTTTTTTTCACTTATTTTACGAAAATTTCGATTCTTCATGTATTAATCAAATGTTAAATTGATATATCTCATAGACAATTATTACTTTCCATGTTTTAAAACTTTAAGAAACATCCCGTTACTTTGATGTTCGACCAAAATCAATTGCTAGATGCGAATCAATCATTTTTAATGCATAAATAAGATGCACATTGTTCGATCAATATAGGGAACATGCGTAAATGTTAATAACAATCGCTGAAATGAACAAACATTCACTGAAACCGTTCGCCTTCGCAGACTTCGCAATATCTTGACATTTCTTTATCACAATTAATAACAACCGTCGTTGGACCGTAGATTAAACAATTTTTGACAATGTTTCGGTATAAAAAGCCATCAATTTCTTGAAATATTTGGTTAGATCGAACAAATACGATTGAAGAAGCCGTGGGATAAAATAAATGAATATTTCTCTACATATCGGAATTATAGTTTGTATTTATGCAAATATATTCTGTACCCGCAATTACAGATCCCTGTAACGTGGTAATTACATGGGTTGCCATCTATTGGAGAAAGGGTTAAACTACACTTAAGGGGTGAAAACACCTGGCGGAGAAACGCTCAAGTTTGTCGAGGAATTGTTCTAATTATCCACAAATAGATGGCGCGACAAGTACAATTTACCGACATTAGAGATAAGTATTTTCATTTGTATGATATTCCCTACCGTGCGATAAAATAAATAAATACGTTTGTACAAACTTTTGTATGTTTCATCTTTCGAATAAATGTAAAATTAAACCTTCCACGGTAAATTTTATTCTTGAATTTATTAATGTTTCTAGGATGATTTATTTCAGTATAACGAGTGCTATAGGTGGGAAATTCGTGTACGTAATAATTATTGAGTATAAAATAATTTTTCTTTTATTAGAGGTTAATATATTAAATAAGGAAGAAGAGTTAATCTTTATTATTTTAAATATAAAAATTAAAATTAAAGAAATTATTGAATATAAAATGAAATATGTTAAAAATGTATTTTTGTTAATTATTAATAAAATAACTATAATAGATGTTTGTATAACAGATGAATATCCTATAATTATTATGATTGACTTTTTCCTTTAAGCAAATGATAGGGGCAATAATTACATTAATTAGGCAAATAAAATAAATTTCATTATTAAATTTTAATATGAGTTCTATAATAATTATAGGGATTAATTTTATTAAAGTTATTATAAAGAATAGATTAATTCAGTTTAAAGAATAAATTAAAGAAATGAATCGAACATTTAAAGAGTATTTGGCGGCGCTAAATTCGAAGATGTTTGAGAGAGGGAAAACGGAATTATAAGGTGTGGGGAGAAGCGTTTCATCCCGGGCCTGCTAGTGGACTCGTCAGTAAGGCATCCTAGCAGGCCCTGCCTTATACGCCGGGACATTGGAAGATCGGTAAGAGGTCGTATATATAGCGATCGGAGCAGGTACGGGAACTTGCGGGAAACGGTTGGTGGTGAGTTTCCCTCTGGTGGCAAGCGTGGGTAGTGCCGCCACAAGTACATCCCAATTTTTAAGATAAGTGAAAAAAAATAATTACTATAAATAAATAATTAGATTTACTTCCGATTCTGTGTAAATTATTATATATAGTAAATAGTATAAATAAAATTCTTCTGGAGGCTAAAGAGATTAAAAAATATATTAAATATGTATTTAGAGTATTAGTGTCTAATTTAACTATAGATGAAATGATTTATAATAGAAATTATAAATATTATAATCATTTAATCGAAACGGAGAAACGGAGAAACGGAGAAACGGAGAAACGATGAAACGAAGAAAGAAACGGAGAAATGAAGAAAGAAACGAAGAAACGAAGAAAGAAACGGAGAAACGAAGAAAGAAACGGAGAAACGAACAAAGAAACGGAGAAACGAACAAAGAAACGGAGAAACGAACAAAGAAACGGCGTAACGAAGAAAGAAACGAAGAAACGAAGAAAGAAACGGAGAAACGAACAAAGAAACGGAGATACGAAGAAAAAAAGGGAGAAACGAAGAAAGAAGCGGAGATACGAAGAAAGAAACGGAGAAACGGAGAAATAAATGGAGAAACGAAGAAATAAACGGACAAACGAACAAAGAAACGGAGAAACGAACAAAGAAGCGGAGAAACGAAGACAGAAACGGAGAAACGAAGAAAGAAACGGAGAAACGAAGAAAGAAACGGAGATACGAAGAAAAAAAGGGAGATACAAACAAAGAAACGGAGATACGAAGAAAGAAACGGAGAAACGGAGAAATAAATGGAGAAACGAAGAAATTAACGAACAAACGAAGAAAGAAACGGAGAAACGAAGAAAGAAACGGAGAAACGAAGAAAGAAACGGAGTAACGAAGAAAGAAACGAAGAAACGAAGAAAGAAACGGAGAATCGGAAAAATAAATGGAGAAACGAAGAAATAAACCGAGAAACGGAGAAGGAAACGGGGAATCGGAGAAATAAATGGAGAAACGAAGAAATAAACCGTCAAACGGAGAAAGAAACGGAGAAACGAACAAAGAAACGGAGAAACGAACAAAGAAACGGAGAAATGAACAAAGAAACGGAGAAACGAACAAAGAAACGGAGAAACGAACAAAGAAACAGAGAAACGAAGAAAGAAACGGAGAAACGAACAGAGAAACGGAGAAACGAACAAAGAAACGGAGAAACGAACAAAGAAACGGAGAAAGGAAGAAAGAAACGGAGAAACGAAAAAAGAAACGGAGTAACGAAGAAAGAATCGAAGAAACGAAGAAAGAAACAGGAGAAATCAACAAAGAAACGGAGAAACGAAGAAAGAAACGAAGAAAGAAACGGAGAAACGAAGAAAGAAACGGAGAAACGAAGAAAGAAACGGAGAAACGAAGAAAGAAACGGAGATACGAAGAAAGAAACGGAGAAACAAACAAAGAAACGGAGATACGAAGAAAGAAACGGAGAAACGGAGAAATAAATGGAGAAACGAAGAAATAAACGGAGAAACGAAGAAAGAAACGGAGAAACGAAGAAAGAAACGGAGAAGCGAAGCAAGAAACGGTGTAACGAAGAAAGAAACGAAGAAACGAAGAAAGAAACGGAGAATCGGAAAAATAAATGGAGAAACGAAGAAATAAACCGAGTAACGGAGAAAGAAACGGAGAAACGAACAAAGAAATGGAGAAACGAAGAAATAAACGGAGAAACGAACAAAGAAACAGAGAAACGAAGAAAGAAACAGAGAAACGAAGAAAGAAACGGAGAAACGAAGAAATAAACGGAGAAACGAAGAAAGAAACGGAGAAACGAAGAAATAAACCGAGAAACGGAGAAAGAAACGGAGAAACGAACAAAGAAACGGAGAAACGAACAAAGAAACGGAGAAACGAACACAGAAACGGAGAAACGAAGAAAGAAACGGAGTAACGAAGAAAGAAACGAAGAAACGAAGAAAGAAACGGAGAAATGAACAAAGAAACGGAGAAACGAAGAAAGAAACGGAGAAACGAAGAAAGAAACGGAGTAACGAAGAAGGAAACGGAGAAACGGAGAAATAACTGGAGAAACGAAGAAATAAACGGAGAAACGAAGAAAGAAACGGAGAAACGAAGAAAGAAACGGAGAAACGAAGAAAGAAACGGAGAAACCAAGAAAGAAACGGAGAAACGAACAAAGAAACGGAGAAACGAAGAAAGAAACGGAGAAACGAAGAAAGAAACGGAGAAACGGAGAAATAAATGGAGAAACGAACAAAGAAACGGAGAAACGAAGAAAGAAACGGAGAAACGAAGAAAGAAACGGAGAAACGGTGAAATAAGTGGAGAAACGAAGAAATAAACGGAGAAACGAACAAAGAAACGGAGAAACGAAGAAAGAAGCGGAGAAACGAAGACAGAAACGGAGAAACGAAGAAAGAAACGGAGATACGAAGGAAGAAACGGAGAAACAAACAAAGAAACGGAGATACGAAGAAAGAAACGGAGAAACGGAGAAATAAATGGAGAAACGAAGAAATAAACGAAGAAACGAAGAAAGAAACGGAGAAACGAAGAAAGAAACGGAGTAACGAAGGAAGAAACGAAGAAAGAAACGGAGAATCGGAGAAATAAATGGAGAAACGAAGAAATAAACCGTGAAACGGAGAAAGAAACGGAGAAACGAAGAAAGAAACGGAGAAACGAAGAAAGAAACGGAGAAACGAAGAAAGAAACGGAGAAACGAAGAAAGAAACGGAGAAACGAAGAAAGAAACGGAGAAACGAAGAAAGAAACGGAGAAACGCAGAAAGAAACGGAGAAACGGACAAAGAAGCGGAGAAACCAAGAAAGAAACGGAGAAACGAACAAAGAAACGGAGAAACGAAGAAAGAAACGGAGAAACGAAGAAAGAAACGGAGAAACGGAGAAATAAGTGGAGAAACGAAGAAATAAACGGAGAAACGAACAAAGAAACGGAGAAACGAAGAAAGAAGCGGAGAAACGAAGACAGAAACGGAGAAACGAAGAAAGAAACGGAGATACGAAGAAAGAAACGGAGAAACAAACAAAGAAACGGAGATACGAAGAAAGAAACGGAGAAACGGAGAAATAAATGGAGAAACGAAGAAATAAACGAAGAAACGAAGAAAGAAACGGAGAAACGAAGAAAGAAACGGAGAAACGAAGAAAGAAACGGAGTAACGAAGAAAGAAACGAAGAAACGAAGAAAGAAACGGAGAATCGGAAAAATAAATGGAGAAACGAAGAAATAAACCGAGAAACGGAGAAAGAAACGGAGAAACGAACAAAGAAACGGAGAAACGAACAAAGAAACGGAGAAACGAAGAAAGAAACAGAGTAACGAAGGAAGAAACGAAGAAAGAAACGGAGAATCGGAGAAATAAATGGAGAAACGAAGAAATAAACCGTGAAACGGAGAAAGAAACGGAGAAACGAACAAAGAAACGGAGAAACGAAGAAAGAAACGGAGAAACGAAGAAAGAAACGGAGAAACGAAGAAAGAAACGGAGTAACGAAGGAAGAAACGAAGAAAGAAACGGAGAATCGGAGAAATAAATGGAGAAACGAAGAAATAAACCGTGAAACGGAGAAAGAAACGGAGAAACGAACAAAGAAACGGAGAAACGAAGAAAGAAACGGAGAAACGAAGAAAGAAACGGAGAAACGAAGAAAGAAACGGAGAAACGAAGAAAGAAACGGAGAAACCAAGAAAGAAACGGAGAAACGAAGAAAGAAACGGAGAAACGAAGAAAGAAACGGAGAAACGAAGAAAGAAACGGAGAAACGGAGAAATAAATGGAGAAACGAAGAAATAAACGGAGAAACGAACAAAGAAACGGAGAAACGAAGAAAGAAGCGGAGAAACGAAGACAGAAACGGAGAAACGAAGAAAGAAACTGTGAAACGAAGAAAGAAACGGAGAAACGAAGAAAGAAACGGAGTAACGAAGGAAGAAACGAAGAAACGAAGAAAGAAACGGAGAAACGAAGAAAGAAACTGTGAAACGAAGAAAGAAACGGAGAAACGAAGAAAGAAACGGAGTAACGAAGGAAGAAACGAAGAAAGAAACGGAGAATCGGAGAAATAAATGGAGAAACGAAGAAATAAACCGTGAAACGGAGAAAGAAACGGAGAAACGAAGAAAGAAACGGAGAAACGAAGAAAGAAACGGAGAAACGAAGAAAGAAACGGAGAAACGAAGAAAGAAACGGAGAAACGCAGAAAGAAACGGAGAAACGAAGAAAGAAACGGAGAAACCAAGAAAGAAACGGAGAAACGAACAAAGAAACGGAGAAACGAAGAAAGAAACGGAGAAACGAAGAAAGAAACGGAGAAACGGAGAAATAAATGGAGAAACGAAGAAATAAACGGAGAAACGAACAAAGAAACGGAGAAACGAAGAAAGAAGCGGAGAAACGAAGACAGAAACGGAGAAACGAAGAAAGAAACGGAGATACGAAGAAAGAAACGGAGAAACAAACAAAGAAACGGAGATACGAAGAAAGAAACGGAGAAACGGAGAAATAAATGGAGAAACGAAGAAATAAACGAAGAAACGAAGAAAGAAACGGAGAAACAAACAAAGAAACGGAGATACGAAGAAAGAAACGGAGAAACGGAGAAATAAATGGAGAAACGAAGAAATAAACGAAGAAACGAAGAAAGAAACGGAGAAACGAAGAAAGAAACGGAGAAACGAAGAAAGAAACGGAGTAACGAAGAAAGAAACGAAGAAACGAAGAAAGAAACGGAGAATCGGAAAAATAAATGGAGAAACGAAGAAATAAACCGAGAAACGGAGAAAGAAACGGAGAAACGAACAAAGAAACGGAGAAACGAACAAAGAAACGGAGAAACGAAGAAAGAAACGGAGTAACGAAGGAAGAAACGAAGAAAGAAACGGAGAATCGGAGAAATAAATGGAGAAACGAAGAAATAAACCGTGAAACGGAGAAAGAAACGGAGAAACGAACAAAGAAACGGAGAAACGAAGAAAGAAACGGAGAAACGAAGAAAGAAACGGAGAAACGAAGAAAGAAACGGAGAAACGAAGAAAGAAACGGAGAAACCAAGAAAGAAACGGAGAAACGAACAAAGAAACGGAGAAACGAAGAAAGAAACGGAGAAACGAAGAAAGAAACGGAGTAACGAAGGAAGAAACGAAGAGAGAAACGGAGAATCGGAGAAATAAATGGAGAAACGAAGAAATAAACCGTGAAACGGAGAAAGAATCGGAGAAACGAACAAAGAAACGGAGAAACGAAGAAAGAAACGGAGAAACGAAGAAAGAAACGGAGAAACGAAGAAAGAAACGGAGAAACCAAGAAAGAAACGGAGAAACGAAGAAATAAACGGAGAAACGAACAAAGAAACGGAGAAACGAACAAAGAAACGGAGAAACGAACAAAGAAACGGAGAAACGAACAAAGAAACGGAGAAACGAAGAAAGAAACGGAGAAACGAAGAAAGAAACGAAGAAACGAAGAAAGAAACGGAGAATCGGAAAAATAAATGGAGAAACAAAGAAATAAACCGAGAAACGGAGAAAGAAACGGAGAATCGGAGAAATAAATGGAGAAACGAAGAAATAAACCGTGAAACGGAGAAAGAAACGGAGAAACGAACAAAGAAACGGAGAAACGGAGAAAGAAACGGAGAAACGGAGAAAGAAACGGAGAAACTAACAAAGAAACGGAGAAACGAACAAAGAAACGGAGAAACGAACAAAGAAACGGAGAAATAAATGGAGAAACGAAGAAATAAACGGAGAATCGAAGAAACAAACGGAGAATCGAATAAAGAAACGGAGAAACGAAGAAAGAAACGGAGTAACGAAGAAAGAAACGAAGGAACGAAGAAAGAAACGGAGAATCGGAGAAATAAATGGAGAAACGAAGAAATAAACCGAGAAACGGAGAAAGAAACGGAGAAACGAACAAAGAAACGGAGAAACGAAGAAAGAAACGGAGAAACGAACAAAGAAACGGAGAAACGAACAAAGAAACGGAGAAACGAACAAAGAAACGGAGAAACGAACAAAGAAACGGAGAAACGAAGAAAGAAACGGAGAAACGAACAAAGAAACGGGGAAACGAACAAAGAAACGGAGAAACGAACAAAGAAACGGAGAAACGGAGAAATAAATGGAGAAACGAAGAAATAAACGGAGAATCGAAGAAAGAAACGGAGAAACGAAGAAAGAAACGGAGAAAGAAGAAAGAAACGGAGAAACGAAGAAAGAAACGGTGAAACGGAGAAATAAATGGAGAAACGAAGAAAGAAACGGAGATACGAAGAAAGAAACGGAGAAACGGAGAAATAAATGGAGAAACAAAGTAATAAACGGAGAAACGAACAAAGAAACGGAGAAACGAAGAAAGAAACGGAGGAACGAAGAAAGAAACGGACAAACGAACAAAGAAACGGAGAAACGAAAAAAGAAACGTTTCTCCGTTTCTCCGTTTCTCGGTTTCTCCGTTTCTCCGTTTCTCGGTTTCTCCGTTTCTCCGTTTCTCGATTTCTCCGTTTCTCCGTTTCTCCGTTTCACCGTTTCTCCGTTTCTCCGTTTCTCGGTTTCTCTGTTTCTCTGTTTCTCTGTTTCTCGGTTTCCCGTTTCTCCGTTTCTCCGTCTCTCCGTTTTTCCGTATCTCCGTTTCTCCGTTTCTCGGTTACTCCGTTTCTCCGTCTCTCGGTTTCTCCGTTTCTCGGTTTCTCCGTTTCTCGGTTTCTCCGTTTCTCCGTTTCTCGGGTTTTCCGTTTCTCCGTTTCACCGTTTTTTGTTCGTTTCTCCATTTATTTCTCCGATTCTCCGTTTCTTTCTTCGTTTCTCCGTTTCTTTCTTCGTTTCTTTCTTTGTTTCTCCGTTTCTTTCATCGTTTCTCCGTTTCTCTCTTCGCTTCTCCGTTTCTTTCATCGTTTCTCCGTTTCTCTCTTCGCTTCTCCGTTTCTTTGTTCGTTTCTCCGTTTCTTTGTTCGTTTCTCCGTTTCTTTGATCGTTTCTCCGTTTCTTTCTTCGTTTCTCCGTTTCTTTCTTCGTTTCTCCGTTTCTTTCTTCGTTTCTTCGTTTCTTTCTTCGTTTCTCCGTTTCTTTCTTCGTTTCTCCGTTTATTTCTTCGTTTCTCCATTTATTTATTCGTTTCTCCGTTTCTTTCTTCGTTTCTCCGTTTCTTTCTCCGTTTCTCCGTTTCTTTCTTCGTTTGTCCGTTTCTTTGTTCGTTTCTCTGTTTGTTTCTTCGTTTCTCCATTTATTTCTCCGTTTCTCCGTTTCTTTGTTCGTTTCTCCGTTTCTTTCTCCGTTTCTCCGTTTCTTGCTTCGCTTCTCCATTTCTTTCTTCGTTTCTCCGTTTGTTTCTTCGTTTCTGCATTTATTTCTCCGTTTCTCCGTTTCTTTGTTCGTTTCTCCGCTCCTTTCTACGTTTCGCCGTTTATTTCTTCGTTTTTCCATTTATTTCTCCGTTTCTCCGTTTCTTTCTTCATTTCTCCGTTTCTTTCTTCGTTTCTCCATTTCTTTATCGTTTCCCCATTTATTTCTCCGTTTCGCCGTTTCTTTCTTCGTTTCTCCGTTTCTTTCTTCGTTTCTCCGTTTCTTTCTTCGTTTCTCCGTTTCTTTCTTCGTTTCTTCGTTTCTTTCTTCGTTTCTCCGTTTCTTTCTTCGCTTCTCCGTTTCTTTCATCGTTTCTCCGTTTCTCTCTTCGCTTCTCCGTTTCTTTTTTCGTTTCTCCGTTTCTTTGTTCGTTTCTCCGTTTCTTTGATCGTTTCTCCGTTTCTTTCTTCGTTTCTCCGTTTGTTTCTTCGTTTCTGCATTTATTTCTCCGTTTCTCCGTTTCTTTGTTCGTTTCTCCGCTCCTTTCTACGTTTCTCCGTTTATTTCTTCGTTTTTCCATTTATTTCTCCGTTTCTCCGTTTCTTTCTTCATTTCTCCGTTTCTTTCTTCGTTTCTCCATTTCTTTATCGTTTCCCCATTTATTTCTCCGTTTCGCTGTTTCTTTCTTCGTTTCTCCGTTTCTTTCTTCGTTTCTCCGTTTCTTTCTTCGTTTCTCCGTTTCTTTCTTCGTTTCTCCGTTTCTTTCTTCGTTTCTCCGTGTCTTTCTTCGTTTCTTTCTTCGTTTCTCCGTTTCTTTCTTCGTTTCTCCGTTTGTTTCTTCGTTTCTCCATTTATTTCTCCGTTTCTCCGTTTCTTTCTCCGTTTCTCCGTTTCTTTCTTCGTTTCTCCGTTTCTTTCTTCGTTTCTCCGTTTGTTTCTTCTTTTTTCCATTTATTTCTCCGTTTCTCCGTTTCTTTCTTCGTTTCTCCGTTTCTTTCTTCGTTTCTCCGTTTATTTCTTCGTTTCTCCATTTATTTCCTCGTTTCTCCGTTTGTTTCTTCGTTTCTCCGTTTCTTTCTTCGTTTCTCCGTTTCTTTCTTCGTTTCTCCGTTTCTTCCTTCGTTTTTTCGTTTCTCCGTTTCTCCGTTTCGATTAAATGATTATAATAGTTATAGCTTCTATTATAAATCATTTGAGCTATAGTTAAATTACACACTAACACTCTAAATACGTTATTTAATATATTTTTTAATCTCTTTGGCCTCCAGAAGAATTTTATTTATACTATTTACTGTATATAATAATTTACACAGAATCGGAAATAAATCTAATTATTTATTTATAATAATTATTTTTTATTCACTTATTTTACCAAAAATTTCGATTCTCCATGTATTAATCAAATGTTAAATTGATATACCTCATAGACAATTATTACTTTCCATGTTTTAAAACTTTAAGAAACATCTCTTTACTTTGAAGTTCGATCAAAATCAATTGTTAGAGGCGAATCAATCATTTTTAATGCATAAATAAGATGCACATTGTTCGATCAATATAGGGAACATGCGTAAATATTAATAACAATCGCTGAAATGAACGAAAATTCACCGAAACCATTCGTCCTCGAAGATTTCGCAATATCTTGATGTTTGTTTATCATAATTATTAACAACCGTCGTTGGGTCGTAGATTAAACAATTTTTGACAATGTTTCGGTATAAAAAGCTATCAATTTCTTGAAATATTTGGTTAGATTGAACAAATACGATCGAAGAAGCCGTGGGATAAAATAAATGAATATTTCTCTACATATCGGAATTATAGTTTGTATGTATGAAAATATATTCTGAAGCCGCAATTACAAATCCCTGTAACGTGGTAATTACATGGGTTGCCATCTTTAGGAGAAAGGGTTAAACTACACTTAAGGGGTGAAAACACCTGGCGGAGAAACGCTCAAGTTTGTCGAGGAGTTGTTCTAATTTCAACAAATAGATGGCGCGACAAGTACAATTTACCGACATTAGAGATAAGTATTTCCATTTGTATGATATTCCCTACCGTGCGATAAAATAAATAAATACTTTTGTACAAACCTTTGTATGTTTCATCTTTCGAATAAATGTAAAATTAAACCTTCCACGGTAAATTTCATTCTTGAATTTATTAATGTTTGTAGGACGATTTGTTTCAGTATAAAGAGTGCTATAGGTGGGAAATTTGTGTACATAATAATTATTGAGTATAAAATAATTTTTCTTTTATTAAAGGTTAATATATTAAATAAGAAAGAAGGGTTAATCTTTATTATTTTAAATCTAAAAATAAAAATTAAAGAAATTATTGAATATAAAATGAGATATGTTAAAAATGTATTTTTGTTAATTATTAATAAAATAATTGTAATAGATGTTTGTATAACAGATAAAAATCCTATCATTATTATGATTGATTTTTTTGTTTAAGCAAATGATAGGGGCAATAATTACATTAATTAGGCAAATAAAATAAATTTCATTATTAAATTTTAATATGAGTTCTATAATAATTATAGGGATTAATTTTATTAAAGTTATTATAAAGGATAGATTAATTCAATTTAATGAATAAATTAAAGAAAT
The DNA here is from genome assembly GCF_051014685.1 of Ptiloglossa arizonensis. Taxonomy (NCBI): domain Eukaryota; kingdom Metazoa; phylum Arthropoda; class Insecta; order Hymenoptera; family Colletidae; genus Ptiloglossa; species Ptiloglossa arizonensis. The sequence goes on along the minus strand of NW_027478624.1, from coordinate 395,241 downwards.
GAATCGAACATTTAAAGAGTGCATCCCAATTTTTAAGATAAGTGAAAAAAAAATAATTATTATAAATAAATAATTAGATTTACTGCCGATTCTGTGTAAATTATTATATATAGTAAATAGTATAAATAAAATTCTTCTGGAGGCTAAAGAGATTAAAAAATATATTAAACATGTATTTAGAGTATTAGTGTCTAATTTAACTATAGATCAAATGATTTATAATAGAAATTATAAATATTATAATCATTTAATCGAAACGGAGAAACGGAGAAACGGAGAAACGATGAAACGAAGGAAGAAACGGAGAAACGAAGAAAGAAACGGAGAAATAAATGGAGAAACGAAGATATAAACGGAGAAACGATGAAAGAAACAGAGAAACGAAGAAAGAAACGGAGTAACGAAGAAACAAACGAAGAAAGAAACGGAGAATCGGAGAAATATAATAAATGGAGAAACGAAGAAATAAACCGTGAAACGGGGAAAGAAACGGAGAAACGAACAAAGAAACGGAGGAGCGAATAAAGAAACGGAGAAACGAACAAAGAAACGGAGAAACGAACAAAGAAACCGAGAAGCGAATAAAGAAACGGAGAAACGAACAAAGAAACGGAGAAACGAACATAGAAACGGAGAAACGAACAAAGAAACGGAGAAACGAACAAAGAAACGGAGAAACGAGGAAAGAAACGGAGAAACGAACAAAGAAACGGAGAAACGAACAAAGAAACGGAGAAACGAAGAAAGAAACGGAGAAACGAAGAAGGAAACGGAGAAACGAAGAAAGAAACGGAGAAACGAAGAAATAAACCGTAAAACGGGGAAAGAAACGGAGAAACGAACAAAGAAACGGAGAAACGAACAAAGAAACGGAGAATCGGAGAAATAAATGGAGAAACGAACAAAAAACGGTGAAACGGAGAAACGGAGAAATGGAAAAACCGAGAAACGGAGAAATGGAGAAACGGAGAAACGTTTCTCCGCGTATTTGTTCGTTTCTCCGTTTCTTTGTTCGTTTCTCCGTTTCTTTGTTCGTTTCTCTGTTTATTTCTTCGTTTCTCCATTTATTTCTCTGTTTCTCCATTTCTTTCTTCGTTTCTCCGTTTCTTTGTTCGTTTCTCCGTTTCTTTATTCGTTTCTCCGTTTCTTTCTTCGTTTCTCCGTTTCTTTTTTCGTTTCTCCATTTCTTTCTCCGTTTCGCGGTTTATTTCTTCGTTTCTCCATTTATTTCTTCGATTCTCCGTTTCTTCGTTTCTTTCTTCGTTACTCCGTTTCTTTCTTCGTATCTCCGTTTCTTTCTTCGTTTCTCCGTTTCTTTCTTCGTTTCTCCGTTTCTTTCTTCGTTTGTCCGTTTCTTCCTTCATTTCTTCGTTTCTCCGTTTCTCCGATTCTCCGTTTCTCCGTTTCGATTAAATGATTATAATAGTTATAATTTCTATTATAAATCATTTGATCTATAGTTAAATTATAGACTAATACTCTAAATACATATTTAATATATTTTTTAATCTCTTTAGCCTCCAGAAGAATTTTATTTTTACTATTTACTGTATATAATAATTTACACAGAATCGGAAATAAATCTAATTATTTATTTATAATAATTATTTTTTATTCACTTGTTTTACCAAAAATTTCGATTCTTCATGTATTAATCAAATGTTAAATTGATATATCTCATAGACAATTATTACTTTCCATATTTTAAAACTTTAAGAAACATCTCTTTACTTCGGAGCTCGATCAAAATTAATTTCTATAAGTTTCTTAATCATTTGTGATGCATAAATAATATGCACATTGTTCAATTAATATTGGGAGCACATATAAATGTTACTAACAATCGCGGAAATGGACAAACATTCACCGAAACCGTTCGCCTTCGCAAATTTAGCAATATCTTGACGTTTATTTATCATAATTATTAACAAGCGTCGTGGGACCGTAGATTAAACAATTATTAACATTGTTCTAGCACAAATAATGGCTTGAAAGTCATTACTTTCTGGAAATATTTGTTAGATCGAACAAAGACAATCGAAGTAACCGTGCGATAAAATAAATGAATATTTCTCTACATATCGAAAGTATAGTTTGTATATATGCGTATATATATTCTGAACGCTCAGTGACGCACATATGTCACACTGCAATGAAGTGGGTTGCCATCTACTAGAGAATAGGTAAACTACACTTAAGGGTGAAAACACCTGGCGGAGAAACGCTCAAGTTTGTCGAGGAATTGTTCTGAATTTTATCAATAGATGGCTCGACAAGCCTTATCTACCGACATTACAGATAAGTATCTCCTATCGAATGATATTCCCTACCGTGCTGTAAAATAAATAAATATTTCTCTACATGTGGAAATTATTGTTTGTATGCATGCAAATATATTTGGAACGCACACCTCCACACATTTGCGACTTGGTAATAACATGGGTTACCATCTATTGCAGAACAGGTTAAACTATACTTAAGGTGTGTAAACTCTTTGTGGAGAAACGTTCAAGTTTGTCGAGAAATTGTTCAGACTTTCATCAATAGATAGCTCGAAAAGCATTATCACTCGAATTACTCGCAATGAATGTATTTCGTACAAGTTTTATAGACTCTTATACGTTACAAAACTTTTCAATATTGTAATATAATATTCTAAATTTGCAGCCAATTAGCTCGGTATTACTCGCGACGAAGAATTGTTGTTCGTATTTCTGAACATTTGCTAAAATTTTTCGTCGATTTCGAGACTTTGGTATTAGGAGCACATGATAGGCGAGGGAAAAAAGAGTCTTTTTGCTCGAAAACAATTTATTAAAGTACATAGATACATCGGCAATACAATCGTATTCTTTGGTTTCATTAACGTCTTCACGCTCTCACACGCCTTACAAAAATCTTGTTTTCTACTTGTTCTCACATCTTAAATAATTATTCTAAGTTCGCAACCAATTAGCTCGGCGTTACTCGCGGTAAGTGATACTTCGTCGCGAGTAATACCGATTACCAGGTCTCACCACGTGGAGGTTGCTGCGAGCGGAGACCCGGAGAGAGATAGATGGAATCAAAGTTCCATCGATCTCCCTCGACACGCGATACAAACGAAGATACTAAACCAAAGAGATGGAAAGAATCAATTTTCCTTCGATCTCCTTGTTTAGTTCTGCCAAGCAATTACATTATGGAAAAATTAGGCAAAATTGGGAAAGACGCGACACGAACCGTGCAGTTGGTCCTACTAGGTCTATCCCGTTTCCCCTCCGTGGTTCCGATTCCAGAGAAAACGAACGACGCCTACCACTCCCCTAGAGGAGTGCCCCGTTTCTCCATCTTTACGACGAGAGGGTCTTATTTTGGAGACTTTCGCAGGGACCGGCAAAAATGCCTGCTCCTGTGCTCGCAACATGCCCCCTCTGGAAGCGGACACACCGGAAGAGACGGCGATAGACCGTTCGGACTACTTACACGGCCGGCCACTTGCTTGTACAAGAAGCAGTGGTGACCGGACCGAGGAACGAGGAAGCGAGCAAAATTAAGCTAAAGATTGGATAATTGCTTGGCAGATCACAGTCTTAAAACTAACTTATTCTAACTGCAGAGATGGAAGGAATCAATGTTCCTTTGATCTCCTCGTTTAATTCTGCCGAGCAATTACATTATGGAAAGATTAGGCGAAATTGGGAAATACGCGACACGAACCGTGGAGTTGCTCCTACTAGGTCGGTCCCGTTTCCCCTCAGTGGGCCCGATTAAAGAGGAAATGCACGACGCCGTCCACTCATATAGAGTGCCCCGTTTCTCCCAACACCGCGTCAGGAACCACGCAAAGCGTGGACCTGACTCACGGAGGATGACAAAGAGAGGGTCTTGTGGCACAAGGGCTTCCGCAGGGACCGGTGCGAACACCTGCCCCTGTGTTCGCAGCATATTCGCTCTCAAAGCGGACGCACCAGAAGAGACAACGATCGAGCGTTCGGTCCACCTCCACGGCCGGTCACTTGCTTATGCAAGAAGCAGAGGTGGCCGGACTGAGATACGAGCAAGCGAGCAAAAAGAAGCTAAAGATTGGATAATTGCTCGGCAGATCACAAATACTCGTACACGGTAACCTTAAAACTAACTTAGTCTATACTTAGAATTAACAGTCCCGCGGAGGATGCAATACATCAGTCCTCTTCGTTCTTCGTTCTTCGTTTTCCGATACATCTAAGAGAATGTATCTAAGAGAAACCTAAGGGAAACCTAAAGTCATGGCATAATAGAAAATAGAAATGAATTTGGTTAGTGGAAAAAAATAAACATGTCAAAACAAGTAGAAATTAAAATCAGAGTACAAATGAAATGAATTAGACAAAGAAACAGTTAGAAAAAAAAAGAAAGGATTGAGAGAGTGGTCGCCAGTACTGACCACCGCTTACCGGCGGCCAGTACCGGTTACCATGGTGAGGGGTCCCCCTTCCATAAACCTAAAACGAAGGGATGCGTCCACCTCGGAGGCTTCGGGAACAATGAAATTTTAAACAACCGGGGGCTCCTTATATACCCTCCCCAAGGTGACTTACCGTTTCTTCCATTGTCTTTGTTCGATCTAATCGAAATCTTCGAAGGCGAACGGTTTCGGTGAATGTTTGTTCATTTCCGCGATTGTTACTAACATTTATGCATGTTCCCAATATTGATCGAACAATGTGCATCTTATTTATGTATTGCAATTAATTAAGAAATTTATAGAAATTGATTTTGATCGAGACTCGATGTTAAAACGTGTTTCGTAAAGTTTTAAAGCATGGAAAGTAACAATTGTTCATTAAATACATTAATCTAACATTTGTTTAATTCTTATAATTTATACAATACGCGTAGGAGTGGTATTTTTTACACAAAAGTGCCAAAATTCAATTAATCGCTTTTTTAGATAGAAAAATCACCGCGATGAAGACTTGTGAATCGATAGTCGATACCTGTAGCCTTGAAAATGTCAGTTGGATCTCAGCGAAAAATTCCTTCGCGAACAAAGAATATTTCAACGAAATGATATTTTAAGCCATTATTTATACTAGGAAATAGTTAATAATTGTTCAAACTACGGTCCTACGACGGTTATTAATAATTATGATAAATAAACATCAAGATATTGCAAAATCTGCGAAGGCGAACGGTTTCTGTGAATGTTTCTTCCTATATGCGATTGTTATTAACTTTTTCGCGTGCTCCCAATATTAATCGAACAATGTACATCTTATCTATGCATTACAAATGATTAAGTAACTTATAGAAATTGATTTTGATCGAGATTCGAAGTGAAAACGTGTTTCATAAAGATTTAATGCATAGAAAGTAATAATTGTCTATTTGGTACATTAATTTAACATTTATTTAATTCTTATAATTTACACAATACGTGCAGAAGTTGCATTTTTTACTTAAAAGTGTCACAATTCAATTAATCGCTTTTCTAAATAGAAAAATTATCGTGATGAAGACTTGTGAATCGATCATCGATACCTGTAACCTTGAGAATATCAGTTGAATCTCAACGAAAGATTCCTTCGTGAACAAAGAATATTTTAACGAAATGATATTTTAAGCCATTATTTATACTAGGACATTGTTAATAATTGTTTAAACTATGGTCCAACGACGGTTGTTAATGATTATGATAAATAAACATCAAGATATTGCAAAATCTATGAAGGAGAACGGTTTTGGTAAATGTTTTTTCATTTCCGTGATTGTTATTAACATTTACGCACGTTCCGAATATTAACATTACAATGTGCATCTTGTTTGTGCATTATAAGTCATTAATTACTTTACAAATATTAATTTCGATCGAAAATCGAGAAACATATGAATACCACGTTTTACTTCAATTCTCGATGAAATTTAATTTCTATAGGCAAATCAATGATTTACAATGCATAACTAAGATGCATTCTCTCACATAAATGTTCGAAACATGCATAAATGTTAATAACAATCGCGTGGATGAACAACAATTCACTGAAACAGTTCCCCTTCGCAGATTTCGCAATATCTTGATGTTCATGCATCAGAATTATTAACAACCGTCGTAGCAGCATGGTATAAAAAATTATTAACAATGTCCTGGTATAAATAATGGATTAAAACATTAATTCGTTGAAGTATTTTTCATTCACTTCCTCGCATATCATATACTCCTGACAACAAGAGTCCCAACATTGAACATTTTCTACAATTTATGTCTGAATTTCATCCGTTGTAATGAGGAGAACACTGTCGCCAAGGAAGTATGCATTTCGATTTCTCAAGTACTAATCAAATGTTACATCGATATATCTAATAGACAATTATTACTTTCCATATTTTAAAACTTTAAGAAACACCTCTTTACTTCGGAGCTCGATCAAAATTAATTTCTATAAGTTTCTTAATCATTTGTGATGCATAAATAATATGCACATTGTTCAATTAATATTGGGAGCACATATAAATGTTACTAACAATCGCGGAAATGGACAAACATTCACCGAAACCGTTCGCCTTCGCAAATTTAGCAATATCTTGACGTTTATTTATCATAATTATTAACAAGCGTCGTGGGACCGTAGATTAAACAATTATTAACATTGTTCTAGCATAAATAATGGCTTAAAAGTCATCACTTTCTGGAAATATTTGTTAGATCGAACAAAGACAATCGAAGTAACCGTGCGATAAAATAAATGAATATTTCTCTACATATCGAAATTATAGTTGGTATATATGCAAATATATATTCTGAACGCTCAGTGACACACATATGTCACACGGCAATGAAGTGGGTTGCCATCTACTAGAGAATACGTAAACTACACTTAAGGTGTGAAAACACCTGGCGGAGAAACGCTCAAGTTTGTTGAGGAATTGTTCTTATTTCCACCAATAGATAGCGCCACGAGCATAAATTTACCGACATTAAAGATAAGTAATCCCATTTGTATAATATTCCCTACCGTGCGATAAAATAAATAAATATTTCTCTACATATCGAAATTATTGTTTGTTATGCATGCAAATATGATCTGAAATTCCAAACATTTGCAACGTGGTAATTATATGGGTTGCCGTCTCTTGGAGAACATATTTGTTAACTTTTGCGATTGTTACTAACATTTATGCATGTTCCCAATATTAATCGAACAATATGTATCTTATTTATGCATGGTAAATGATTATACTTATAGAAATTGATTTTGATCAAGATTCAAAGTATAAACTTGTTTCGTAAAGTTTGAAAGCAAGGAAAGTAATAATTGTCTATTTAGTGCAATAGTTTAGCATTTATTTAATTCTCATAATTTACACAATACGCGTAGAATTTGAATTTCTTACTCAAACGTGCTGAATTTCGATTAATCGCTTTTCTATGCAGAAAAATCATCGTGATAAACACTTGTGAGTCGATAATCGATATGTGTAGCCATGATTTCGAGGTATCAAAGATTTTTTTAAATGTATAAAGGAAGGCTAGAATGCAGAGAAATTTCATTACGCTGATTTCATTTAACTTTACATCTATTCGAAAGATGATACATACGAAACATTGTACAAAAATATTTATTTATTTTATTGCACAGTAGGGAATACCATACAAATGGAATGACTTATCTGTAATGTCGGTAAATTATGCATGTGGCGCTATCTATTGGTAGAAGTAACAACAATTCCTCAACAAACTTGAGCGTTTCTCCGCCAGGTGTTTTCACACCTTAAGTGTAGTTTACCTATTCTCTAGTAGATGGCAACCCACTTCATTGCCGTGTGACATATGTGTGTCACTGAGCGTTCGGAATATACATGCATATATACAAACTATTTTTTCAATATGTAGAGAAATATTCATTTATTTTATCGCACGGTTACTTCGATTGTCTTTGTTCGATCTAAGAAATATTTCCAGAAAGTAATGACTTTCAAGCCATTATTTATACTAGAACATTGTTAATAATTGTCTAAAGTATGGTCCTACGACGGTTGTCAATAAATATGATAAATAAACATCGAGATATTGCAAAATCTGCGAAGACGAAAGGTTTCGGTGAATGTTTGTTCATTTCCGCGATTGTTACTAACATTTATGCATGTGCTCAATATTAATTGAACAATGTGCATCTTATTTATGCATTAAAAATGATTAAGTAACTTACAGAAATTGTTTTTGATCGAGATTTATAGTAAAACGTGTTTCGGAAAGTTTTAAAGCATGGAAAGTAACAATTGTTTATTAGATACATTAATTTAACATTTGTTTAATTTTTATAATTTACACAATACGCGTAGAAGTTTCATTTTTTACTCCAAAGCGGCAAAATTCAATTAATCGCTTTTCTAAATAGAAAAATTTTCGCGATGATCGATACGTGTAGCCTTGAGAATGTCGGTTGCACCTCAATGAAAAATTCCTTGATGAACAAAGAATATTTCAACGAAATGATATTTTAAACCATTATTTATACTAGGAAATTGTTAATAATGGTTTAATCTACAATCCTACGACGATTGTTATTAAATATGATAAATGAACGTCAGGATATTGCGAAATCTGCGAAGGCGAACGGTTTCGGTGAATATTTGTTCATTTCCGCGATTGTTACTAACATTTATACATGTTCCGAACATTTATCTTACAATATGCATCTTATTTATGCATTAAATATGATTGATTCGCCTACAGCAATTAATTTTGACCGAGATTCGAGGTATAAACGTGTTTCTTAATGTTTCAAAGCATGGAAAGTAACAATTGTTTATTAGATACATTAATTTAACATTTGTTTCGTTCTTATAATTTTCGGATTATGCGTGGAAGCTGTATTCTTGATGTAAAAGCGTCGAAATTCAATTAATCGCTTTTCTAGATAGAAAAACCATCGTGATAGACGTTTGTGAATCGATAAACATTTCCAGCCTTGACAATGTCGGTTTGATCTCAATAAGAACAATTCCATCGCGAACAAAGAATATTTCAACGAAATGATATTTTAAGCCATTATTTACACTAGGACATTGTTAATAATTGTTTAATCTTCGGTCCTACGACGGTTGTTAATAATTATGATAAACAAACATCAAGATATTGCGAAATCTGGGAAGGCGAATTGCTTTAGCGAATGTTTATGTCTCTAGGCGATTGTTAGAAAAATTTTTCCAGGTTCCGAACTTTTATGTTACAGTATGTGAATTAAATTTTATCGGAAAATTTAACGAAGAGTTTGGTATACATATATTTCCCCATTTTTTATGAAAATTAACATTTGTAAACTAATTAATGGCTTGCACTGTAAAAGTTGGGAATATGAATGTTACAGAATGCATTTTCTTTTGCATTGTAAATGAATAATTTGCTTATAAAGATTAATTTAGGTTGCAAATCGAGAAATATTATATATGAATATCAATATTTTGCTTTCATTTTCGAAATCAATTAATTTCTGAAAACTAACTAATGATTTATCATACCTAAATAAGATGCATATTGTTCGATCAATATTGGGAACATGCATAAATGTTAATAACAATCGCGGAAATGAACAAACATTAACCGAAACCGTCCGCCTTCGAAGATTTCGCAATATCTCGATGTTTATTTATCATATTTATTATCAACCGTCGTAGGACTGTAGATTAAACAATTATTAACAATGTCCTAGTATAAATGGCTTAAAATATCATTTCGTTGAAATATTCTTTGTTCGCGAAGGAATTTTTCGCTGAGATCCAACTGACATTTTCAAGGCTACAGGTATCGACTATCGATTCACAAGTCTTCATCGCGGTGATTTTTCTATCTAAAAAAGCGATTAATTGAATTTTGGCACTTTTGTGTAAAAAATACCACTCCTACGCGTATTGTATAAATTATAAGAATTAAACAAATGTTAACTTAATGCATTTAATGAACAATTGTTACTTTCCATGCTTAAAAACTTTACGAAACACGTTTTAACATCGAGTCTCGATCAAAATCAATTTCTATAAGTTTCTTAATTAATTGCAATACATAAATAAGATGCACATTGTTCGATCAATATTGGGAACATGTATAAATGTTAGTAACAATCGCGGAAATGAACAAACATTCACCGAAACCGTTCGCCTTCGAAAATTTCGATTAGATCGAACAAAGACAATGGAAGAACCGGTAAGTGACCTTACGGAGGGTATATAAGGAGCCCCCGGTTGTTTAAAATTTCATTCTTCCTGGAGCCTCGGAGGTGGATGGATCTCTTCGTTTTAGGTTTATGGAAGGGGGACCCCCACCTTGGAAACCGGTACTGGCCGCCGGTAGGCGGTGGTCAGTACTGGCGACCATTCTCTCAATCCTTTCTTTGGTTTTTAATTGTTTCTTTCTGTAATTTATTTTATTTGTTCTCTGATTTTACTTTGTACTTGTTTTTCCATGTTTATTTTTTTGTCATTCTTGCCTTTATTTCCTTTGTTACTGAATGACTGTATTTAATCACTAACCAACTTCATTTCTATTTTCTATCATTTTTTTATCATGCCTTGACTTTAGGTTTCTCTTACGTAGGCACACCGGAGAACGAAGAACAAAGAACGAAGAACGAAGAACGAAGAACGAAGAGGACACTATGGTCGCAACCGCCGTGGGATCTTTAGTTAAGCTTGGAATAAGTTAATTTTAAGGCCACCGTGTACAAATATCTGTTATCTGTCAAGCAATTATCCAATCTTTAGCTTATTTTTGCTCGCTTCCTCGTTCCTCAGCCCGGTCATCACTGTTTGTTGCATAAGCAAGTGACCGGCCGTGTAGGTGGTCCGAACGGTCGATCGCCGTCTCTTCTGGTGCGTCCGCTTCCAGAGAGAACATGCTGCGAACACAGGGGCAGGTGTTCGCATCGGTCCCTGTGGAAGCCCTGTGCCATAAGACCCTCTCTTCGTCATCTTCCGTGAGTCAGGTCCACGCTTTGCGTGGTTCCTGACGCGGAGTTGGGAGAAACGGGGCACTCTATATGAGTGGACGGCGTCATGCATTTCCTCTTTAATCGGGCCCACTGAGGGGAAACGGGACCGACCTAGTAGGACCAACTGCACGGTTCGTGTCGCGTCTTTTCCAATTTTGCCCAATTTTTCCATAATGTAATTGCTTGGCAGAACTAAACGAGGAGATCGAAGGAACATTGATTCCTTCCATCTCTTTGGTTTAGTATCTTCGTTTGTATCGGGTGTCGAGGGAGATCGATGGAACTTTGATTCCATCTATCTCTCTCCGGGTCTCCGCTCGCAGCAACCTCCACGTGGTGAGACCTGGTAATCGGTATAACTCGCGACGAACAGTAATTATTCGTCGTGGGTAGTACCGAGCTAATCGGCTGCGAGTTTAGAATAGTAATTTTTACGGTACAGTAGAGTACTTTACGGTACAGTACTTTCAACAAGTTCAATTGATGTATTGAAATAAAATCAATTTCACTGACAGCAGAAACTTTATTTTTGTCCATTATTTGTTTCCATTTCTTTAACCCGATCCTATCAAACTGCTAAAACTACTTAAAACTATATGTCCTCAACTATCATGTTATCCTGATACAAAGAAAATCGGGATCCATGATTCAGAAATTCGTTCGAAAGTACAACAAAATTACGGTTCGCGGAAATTCTTGGAATTTGACGTCAATTCTAAGAATCCGCGAAATCGTGCCACTTCCTCGCATATCGTACACTGACACCAAGAGTCCCAAAATCAAATATTTTCTAAAATTTATGCCTGAATTTCAACCTTTGGTATCAGGAAAATACCAAAAATTTCGATTCTTCAAGTATTAATCAAATGTTAAATTGATATATCTCATAGACAATTATTACTTTCCATGTTTTAAAACTTTAAGAAACATCTCTTTACTTTGAAGTGCAATCAAAATTATTATAATCATTTAATCTAAACGGAGAAACGGAGAAACGGAGAAACGGAGAAACGGAGAAACGGAGAAACGGAGAAACGGAGAAACGGAGAAACGGAGAAACGGAGAAACGGAGAAACGGAGAAACGGAGAAACGGAGAAACGGAGAAACGGAGAAACGGAGAAACGGAGAAACGGAGAAACGGAGAAACGGAGAAACGGAGAAACGGAGAAACGGAGAAACGGAGAAACGGAGAAACGGAGAAACGGAGAAACGGAGAAACGGAGAAACGGAGAAACGGAGAAACGGAGAAACGGAGAAACGGAGAAACGGAGAAACGGAGAAACGGAGAATCGGAGAAACGGAGAAACGGAGAAACGGAGAAACGGAGAAACGGAGAAACGGAGAAACGGAGAAACGGAGAAACGGAGAAACGAAGAAACGAAGAAATAAACGGAGAAACGAACAAAGAAACAGAGAAACGAAGAAAGAAACGGAGAAACGGAGAAATAAATGGAGAAACGAAGAAATAAACGGAGAAACGAAGAAAGAAACGGAGAAACGAAGAAAGAAACGGAGAAACGAAGAAAGAAACGGAGTAACGAAGAAAGAAACGAAGAAACGAAGAAAGAAACGGAGAAACGAAGAAAGAAACGGAGAAACGGAGAAATAAATGGAGAAACGAAGAAATAAACGGAGAAACGAACAAAGAAACGGAGAAACGAAGAAAGAAACGGAGAAACGGAGAAACGGAGAAACGGAGAAACGGAGAAACGGAGAAACGGAGAAACGGAGAAACGGAGAAACGGAGAAACGGAGAAACGGAGAAACGGAGAAACGGAGAATCGGAGAAACGGAGAAACGGAGAAACGGAGAAACGGAGAAACGGAGAAACGGAGAAACGGAGAAACGAAGAAACGAAGAAATAAACGGAGAAACGAACAAAGAAACAGAGAAACGAAGAAAGAAACGGAGAAATAAATGGAGAAACGAAGAAATAAACGGAGAAACGAAGAAAGAAACGGAGAAACGAAGAAAGAAACGGAGAAACGAAGAAAGAAACGGAGAAAAGGAGAAACGGAGAAACGGAGAAACGGAGAAACGGAGAAACGGAGAAACGGAGAAACGGAGAAACGGAGAAACGGAGAAACGGAGAAACGGAGAAACGGAGAAACGGAGAATCGGAGAAACGGAGAAACGGAGAAACGGAGAAACGGAGAAACGGAGAAACGGAGAAACGAAGAAACGAAGAAATAAACGGAGAAACGAACAAAGAAACAGAGAAACGAAGAAAGAAACGGAGAAACGGAGAAATAAATGGAGAAACGAAGAAATAAACGGAGAAACGAAGAAAGAAACGGAGAAACGAAGAAAGAAACGGAGAAACGAAGAAAGAAACGGAGTAACGAAGAAAGAAACGAAGAAACGAAGAAAGAAACGGAGAAACGAAGAAAGAAACGGAGAAACGGAGAAATAAATGGAGAAACGAAGAAATAAACGGAGAAACGAACAAAGAAACGGAGAAACGAAGAAAGAAACGGAGAAACGGAGAAACGGAGAAACGGAGAAACGGAGAAACGGAGAAACGGAGAAACGGAGAAACGGAGAAACGGAGAAACGGAGAAACGGAGAAACGGAGAATCGGAGAAACGGAGAAACGGAGAAACGGAGAAACGGAGAAACGGAGAAACGGAGAAACGGAGAAACGAAGAAACGAAGAAATAAACGGAGAAACGAACAAAGAAACAGAGAAACGAAGAAAGAAACGGAGAAACGGAGAAATAAATGGAGAAACGAAGAAATAAACGGAGAAACGAAGAAAGAAACGGAGAAACGAAGAAAGAAACGGAGAAACGAAGAAAGAAACGGAGAAACGGAGAAACGGAGAAACGGAGAAACGGAGAAACGGAGAAACGGAGAAACGGAGAAACGGAGAAACGGAGAAACGGAGAAACGGAGAAACGGAGAAACGGAGAAACGGAGAAACGGAGAAACGGAGAAACGGAGAAACGAAGAAACGAAGAAATAAACGGAGAAACGAACAAAGAAACAGAGAAACGAAGAAAGAAACGGAGAAACGGAGAAATAAATGGAGAAACGAAGAAATAAACGGAGAAACGAAGAAAGAAACGGAGAAACGAAGAAAGAAACGGAGAAACGAAGAAAGAAACGGAGTAACGAAGAAAGAAACGAAGAAACGAAGAAAGAAACGGAGAAACGAAGAAAGAAACGGAGAAACGGAGAAATAAATGGAGAAACGAAGAAATAAACGGAGAAACGAACAAAGAAACGGAGAAACGAAGAAAGAAACGGAGAAACGAAGAAAGAAACAGAGAAACGAAGAAAGAAACGGAGATACGAAGAAAGATACGGAGAAACGAACAAAGAAACGGAGAAACGAAGAATGAAACGGAGAAACGAACAAAGAAACGGAGAAACGAACAAAGAAACGTTTCTCCGTTTCTCCGTTTCTCCGTTTTTCCGTTCCTCCGTTTCTCCGTTTCTCCGTTTCTTGGTTCCTCCGTTTCTCCGTTTCTCCGTTTCTCCGTTTCTCCGTTTCTCCGTTTCTCGATTTCCCCGTTTCTCCGTTTCTCGGTTTCTCCGTTTCTCGGTTTCTCCGTTTCTCCGTTTCTCGGTTTCTCCGTTTCTCCGTTTCTCGGTTTCTCCGTTTCACGGTTTCTCCGTTTCTCTGTTTCTCGGTTTCTCCGTTTCTCCGTTTCTCTGTTTCACCGTTTTTTGGTCGTTTCTCCATTTATTGCTCCGATTCTCCGTTTCTTTCTTCGTTTCTCCGTTTCTTTCATCGTTTCTCCGTTTCTTTCTTCGTTCCTCCGTTTCTTTCTTCGATTCTCCGTTTATTTCTTCGTTTCTCCATTTATTTCTCCGTTTCTCCGTTTCTTTGTTCGCTTCTCCATTTATTTCTCCGTGTCTTCGTTTCCTTGTTCGTTTCTCCGTTTCATTGTTCGTTTCTCCGTTTGTTTCTTCGTTTCAGCGTTTCTTTCTTCGTTTCTCCGTTTCTTTCATCGTTTCTCCGTTTCTTCGTTCGTTTCTCCGTTTCTTTCATCGTTTCTCCGTTTCTTTGTTCGTTTCTCCGTTCCTTTCTTCGTTTCACCGTTTATTTCTTCATTTCTCCATTTATTTCTCCCATTCTCCGTTTCTTTCTTCGTTTCTCCGTTTATTTGTTCGTTTCTCCATTTATTTCTCCGTTTCTCCGTTTCTTTGTCCGTTTCTCAGTTTCTCCGTTTCTTTGTTCGTTTCTACGGTCCTTCCTGCGTTTCTCCGTTTATTTGTTCGTTTCTCCATTTATTTCTCCGTTTCTCCGTTTCTTTGTCCGTTTCTCAGTTTCTCCGTTTCTTTGTTCGTTTCTCCGTTCCTTTCTTCGTTTCTCCGTTTATTTCTTCGTTTCTCCATTTATTTCTCCGTTTCTCCGCTTCTTTCTTCGTTTTTCCGTTTCTTTCTTCGTTTCTCCGTTTCTTTGTTCGTTTCTCCGTTTCTTTCTTCGTCTCTCCGTTTCTTTGTTCGTTTCTCCGTTTCTTTCCCCGTTTCTTCGTTTCTTTCTTCGTTTCTCCGTTTCTTTGTTCGTTTCTCCGTTTCTTTCTCTGTTTCTCCGTTTCTTTGTTCGTTTCTCCGTTTGTTTCTTCATTTCTCCATTTATTTCTCCGTTTCTCCGTTTCTTTGTTCGTTTCTCCATTTCTTTCTCCGTTTCTCGGTTTATTTCTTCGTTTCCCCATTTATTTCTTCGATTCTCCGTTTATTTCTTCGTTTCTCCATTTATTTCTCCGTTTCTCCGTTTCTTTGTTCGTTTCTCAATTTATTTCTCCGTGTCTTCGTTTCCTTGTTCGTTTCTCCGTTTCATTGTTCGTTTCTCCGTTTGTTTCTCCGTTTCTCCGTTTCTTTCTTCGTTTCTCCATTTATTTCTCCGTGTCTTCGTTTCTTTGTTCGTTTCTCCGTTTCTTTCTTCGTTTCTTCGTTTCTTCGTTTCGTTCTTCGTTTCTCCGTTTCTTTCATCGTTTCTCCGTTTCTTTGTTCGTTTCTCCGTTTCTTTGTTCGTTTCTCCGTTTCTTTTTTTCGTTTCTCCGTTTCTTTGTTCGTTTCTCCGTTTCTTTATTCGTTTCTCCGTTTCTTTGTTCGTTTCTCCATTTCTACGTTTCTTTGTTCGTTTCTCCGTTCCTTTCTTCGTTTCTCCGTTTATTTCGTCGTTTCTCCGTTTCTCTCTTCGTTACCTGTGTCTTTCTTCGTTTCTTCGATTCTTTCTTTGTTTCTCCGTTTCTTTCATCGTTTCTCCGTTTCTTTCTCCGTTCCTCCGTTTCTTTCTTCGATTCTCCGTTTATTTCTCCGTTTCTTTCTTCGTTCCTCCGTTTCTTTCTTTGTTTCTCCGTTTCTTTCTTCATTTCTCCGTTTATTTCTTCGTTTCTCTGTTCCATTCTTCGTTTCTGCGTTTCTTTGTTCGTTTCTCCGTTTCTTTCTTCGTTTCTCCGTTTCTTTCTTCGTTTCTCCGTTTATTTCTTCGTTTCTCCATTTATTTCTCCGTTTCTCCGTTTCTTTCTTCGTTTCTCCGTTTCTTTCTTCGTTTCTCCGTTTATTTCTTCGTTTCTCCATTTATTTCTCCGTTTCTCCGTTTCTTTCTTCGTTTCTCCGTTTCTTTGTTCGTTTCTCCGTTCCTTTCTTTGTTTAATCGTTTCTTTCTTCGTTACTCCGTTTCTTTCTTCCTTTCTCCATTTATTTCTCCGCTTCTTTCTTCGTTTCTCCGTTTCCTTGTTCGTTTCTTCGTTTCTTTCTCCGTTACTCCGTTTCTTTCTTCGTTTCTCCGTTTCTTTCTTCGTTTCTCCGTTTCTTTCTTCGTTTCTCCGTTTCTTTCTCAGTTTCTACGTTTCTTTGTTCATTTCTACGTTTCTTTCTTCGTTTCTTCGTTTCTTTCTTCGTTACTCCGTTTCTTTCTTCGTTTCTCCGTTTCCTTCTCCGATTCTCCGTTTCTTTCTTCGTTTCTTCCTTCGTTACTCCGTTTCTTCCTTCGTTTCTCCGTTTCTTTCTTCGTTTCTCCGTTTCTTTCTTCGTTTCTCCGTTTATTTCTTCGTTTCTCCATTTATTTCTCCGTTTCTCCGTTTCTTTCTTCGTTTCTCCGTTTCTTTGTTCGTTTCTCCGTTCCTTTCTTTGTTTAATCGTTTCTTTCTTCGTTACTCCGTTTCTTTCTTCCTTTCTCCATTTATTTCTCCGCTTCTTTCTTCGTTTCTCCGTTTCCTTGTTCGTTTCTTCGTTTCTTTCTCCGTTACTCCGTTTCTTTCTTCGTTTCTCCGTTTCTTTCTTCGTTTCTCCGTTTCTTTCTTCGTTTCTCCGTTTCTTTCTCAGTTTCTACGTTTCTTTGTTCATTTCTACGTTTCTTTCTTCGTTTCTTCGTTTCTTTCTTCGTTACTCCGTTTCTTTCTTCGTTTCTCCGTTTCCTTCTCCGATTCTCCGTTTCTTTCTTCGTTTCTTCCTTCGTTACTCCGTTTCTTCCTTCGTTTCTCCGTTTCTTTCTTCGTTTCTCCGTTTCTTTCTTCGTTTCTCCGTTTATTTCTTCGTTTCTCCATTTATTTCTCCGCTTCTCCGTTTCTATCTTCGTTTCTCCGTTTCTTTCTTCGTTTCTCCGTTTATTTCTTCGTTTCTCCATTTATTTCTCCGATTCTCCGTTTCTTTCTTCGTTTCTTTCTTCGTTACTCCGTTTCTTTCTTCGTTTCTCCGTTTCTTTCTTCGTTTCTCCGTTTCTTTCTTCGTTTCTCCGTTTATTTCTTCGTTTCTCCATTTATTTCTCCGTTTCTCAGTTTCTTTCTTCGTTTCTCTGTTTCTTTCTTCGTTTCTCCGTTTCTTTGTTCGTTTCTCCGTTTCTTTGTTCGTTTCTCCGTTTCTTTCTTCGTTTCTCCGTTTCTTTCTTCGTTTCTCCGTTTCTTTCTTCGTTTCTCCGTTTCTTTCTTCGTTTCTCCGTTTATTTCTTCGTTTCTCCATTTATTTCTCCGTTTCTCCGTTTCTTTCTTCGTTTCTCCGTTTCTTTGCTCGTTTCTCCGTTCCTTTCTTTGTTTAATCGTTTCTTTCTTCGTTTCTCCGTTTCTTTCTTCGTTTCTTTCTTCGTTTCTCCGTTTCTTTGTTCGTTTCTCCGTTTCTTTGTTCGTTTCTCCGTTTATTTCTTCGTTTCTCCGTTTGTTTCTTCGTTTCTCCGTTTCTTTCTTCGTTTCTTCGATTCTTTCTTCGTTTCTCCATTTCTTTCATCGTTTCTCCGTTTCTTTGTTCGTTTCTCCGTTCCTTTCTTCGTTTCTCCATTTATTTCTCCGTTTCTCCGTTTCTTTCTTCGTTTCTCCGTTTCTTCCTTCGTTTCTCCGTTTATTTCTTCGTTTCTCCATTTATTTCTTCGTTTCTCCGTTTCTTTCTTCGTTTCTCCGTTTCTTTCTTCGTTGCTCCGTTTCTCCGTTTCTCCGTTTCTCCGTTTCGATTAAATGATTATAATAGTTATAATTTCTATTATAAATCATTTGAGCTATATTTAAATTATACTCTAATACTCTGAATACATATTTAATATATTTTTTAATCTCTTTAGCCTCCAGAAGAATTTTATTTATACTATTGTTGTTCCGTTCTCCCCTCCTATCACTTGGATCTCTGGAGGAGAGATCCTTTTGCATGATTTATCCCCGTACGAGCCCCCAAATAACTATTGCTCTAATGTGGTATATTAAAGTATATTTAATAATATTATATATTACAATGATGGTAGTGTTAGATGTAGTGCCAGTGGTTAGTTTCGCTGGATACGTCTTTTAGTTGTCTCGTCTTATCGTCTTTTTAGTCATACCGTCCGCGACACACTCTTCGGGCATACTCTCGTCGTCATACTTTGTCATACTATGTTCCTACGTTCTTCTCGCGCTCTATATAGTCATTCCCATTCATTCTCTTTCATTCCTATCCTCAGTCTCTCTCACTTCAGACATTCGGCCACGCTCGGCCATCCCAATCACCCGTCATTTCTAAACACTCTTCACTTTCTCCGAACCACATGTATTTCCTTTCATCTCCATGCATTCTCACGCTCGGTCGTCGCACAAGACCCCCTGTAAAGGATACTCATGCCTTCCAGGAAAACTAGCGGGCCGATCGGCGCTAAATGTTTACTCCAACTCGAGTCCAACCGCGCACGTTATCTTGTTTAGGCCTACGCTCGAAGCAAGCCTAAGCGGACGCCGAAAATCCGATACTACACTATTTACTGTATATAATAATTTTTACAGAATCGGAAATAAATCTAATTATTTATTTATAATAATTATTGTTTATTCACTTATTTTACCAAAAATTTCGATTCTTCATGTATTAATCAAATGTTAAATTGATATATCTCATAGACAATTATTACTTTCCATGTTTTAAAACTTTAAGAAACATCTCTTTACTTTGAAGTTCGATCAAAATCAATTGCTAGAGGCGAATCAATCATTTTTAATGCATAAATAAGATGCACATTGTTCGATCAATATAGGGAACATGCGTAAATGTTAATAGCAATCGCTAAAATAAACAAACATTCACTGAAACCGTTCGCCTTCGCAGACTTCGCAATATCTTGACATTTCTTTATCACAATTAATAACAACCGTCGTTGGACCGTAGATTAAACAATTTTTGACAATGTTTCGGTATGAAAAGCCATCAATTTCTTGAAATATTTGGTTAGATCGAACAAATACGATCGAAGAAGCCGTGGGATAAAATAAATGAATATTTCTCTACATATCGGAATTATAGTTTGTATGTATGCAAATATATTCTGAACCCGCAATTACAAATCCCTGTAACGTGGTAATTACATGGGTTGCCATCTATTGGAGGAAGGGTTAAACTACACTTAAGGGGTGAAAACACCTGGCGGAGAAACGCTCAGGTTTGTCGAGGAATTGTTCTAGTTTCCACAAATAAATGGCGCGACAAGTACAATTTACCGACATTAGAGATAAGTATTTCCATTTGTATGATATTCCCTACCGTGCGATAAAATGAATAAATACGTTTGTACAAACTTTTGTATGTTTCATCTTTCGAATAAATGTAAAATTAAACCTTCCACGGTAAATTTTATTCTTGAATTTATTAATGTTTCTAGGACGATTTATTTCAGTATAACGAGTGCTATAGGTGGGAAATTTGTGTACGTAATAATTATTGAGTATAAAATAATTTTTCTTTTATTAGGGATTAATATATTAAATAAGGAAGAAGATTTTATCTTTATTATTTTAAATATAAAAATTAAAATTAAAGAAATTATTGAATATAAAATGAAATATGTTAAAAATGTATTTTTGTTAATTATTAATAAAATAACTATAATAGATGTTTGTATAACAGATGAATATCCTATAATTATTATGATTGACTTTTTCGTTTAAGCAAATGATAGGGGCAATAATTACATTAATTAGGCAAATAAAATAAATTTCATTATTAAATTTTAATATGAGTTCTATAATAATTATAGGGATTAATTTGATTAAAGTTATTATAAAGAATAGATTAATTCAATTTAATGAATAAATTAAAGAAATGAATCGAACATTTAAAGAGTACATCCCAATTTTTAAGATAAGTGAAAAAAAATAATTATTATATATAAATAATTAGATTTATTTCCGATTCTGTGTAGATTATTATATATAGTAAATAGTATAAATAAAATTCTTCTGGAGGCTAAAGAGATTAAAGAATATATTAAATATGTATTTAGAGTATTAGTGTCTAATTTAACTATACATCAAATGATTTATAATAGAAATTATAAAAATGATAATCATTTAATCGAAACGGAGAAACGGTGAAACTGTGACGACTCTCACGGCCTATCATCTCAGACCACCCGGAACAGTACCCAGCATAGTGCCACCCGATTCCCATGGTCAAATTCGACGAACGATAAGACTTACTCCGAAAACTAACCGTGCGAAACCTTTGGCTCATGCTTCGCATGGCACCATCGAACATTCCTCAAGACGACACTATGTATATAAACCCTCCAAGCTCTCGAATAAACCAGTCTGCATTTTGAAGCCTACCCGTTGCCACGTCGTTACGCTGTTCATTTTTTTTTTAAAACCACTGTTTCCCGATTCTGAGTAATTTCAATTGAAAGTTCTTAGTTCGGATTGAGTGATCGTCGCGACTCTCACCAATCCTCACTATTTTTAATTTCTACGAGTTAGGATTCGAGTGCGACTCGAATCCTTCACTAATAAGTGACAGTTCGGAGTTTGCCCCGTCACATTTTTGGCGATCCTGCCAGGATCCATAAGGACTGCATCGAGGGTACTCAGCCAAGGAAATTCTGCGGATCTTCCAACCTGAGGGACTGCGTGTGCCGCACCCATCGATCAACAACCACGGATCAAAGAACCACAGGTAAGGGAGATTTTCTCAGTTATAGAAATCCCCTCCCTATTATCTCTTCGGACGAAGAAACAGAAACATTTCTAAAAATGAGTCGACCATCTGGAACCAACTCGCCTCTTCCTCTGGACATTTCGACGAAAATGGACATGCTGTTACAAGAAATGAACCTACAGAGGCAACGAATGAACGAACTAACTTTAAGTATGAACAAACTGGACAACGAGAACAGCAAGAGGACCGAAGACTTGAAAATCCTTGCCAAAGCAATACACATTCAAGCCATCACGGAGGATGAGTCATCGCACGAACCGAGACGACAACAACAGCGGAGGACGAAACCGATATCTTCGGGAGACGAAGAGGAGGCCGACTTAGCCGATAAGGACGGTCAGATAAGCGCCGAAGGACGGTCAAACAACCCAGCGACCGCAAAAGCAAGCGAGGTAATCCGAATCATAGAAACACTACGCGGTAAAGATGACATGGGAGTAGAGGAATTTATTTGTTTCGTTAAGATAGCCAGAACTACTTGCCAGGAACCTCATCTATTGCTCCGAATGATAATAGCGGAAAAAATAATTGATCATGCTAAAAGAAGTATCCGATACTGTGAGATAAATAACTACGAGGATCTTTACGAGGCCTTTCGTAACCAAGTTTCCATACCAGTTACTGTAAGCGGTTGTCGTAACCGATTACAAAACATAAAACAGGGATTTAACGAAAATGTCCAAACCTATAGCGCTAGATTTCGCCAACAATTGAGCGAATTGCATTACGCTATTCAAGCAAAACATCGCACCCCGATGGCCAGAAGGATCGCGCTTCAGGAGGAAGACGAAGAAGCCATCAGGACGTATACGCTCAATCTACGCAAGGACATTGGACAGCTAGTCATCCCTTCGGATCCTCGGAGCCTAATTGAAGCCCAAGAAAAGGCCATCGACCGAGAAATGTGGATCAGGGATGCTCAAAGAATGGTAAACAACCATCCACGTAACGCACCACCAGCACGAGGTATCCCACCGAAATCTAAACTACCAAACAATACATTCCGAGCAATGGAAAATGCTCCCCTTAGCAGTCGAATTAACCTTCAATGTGACCATTGTAATAAGATAGGCCACACCCGGGCTCAGTGTTACTCACTCCAACCGAAAAATTTTCCCTCGCGCCAAACAGGGAAATTACCACCGCGCGTAAACAAAACCACCACCAGCCAAGAAGAAATCTATCCGACAGAGGAAACCCAACCAGAGTCAACTACAGCCCAGGAGAACTGCAACATATCCACTGCCGACTACCAGGAATGCGAAGACCAGGCCGATTATTATTGGACACCGGAGCAGGAGTGAATTTGATAAAAGAAGACTTGGTGGTTAATTTCAAATTAGATAAAGGACACAGTATATTATTAGGCAACGACAAACATAAAACTAACAAATCCACTACCTTACGATCCGTAGACCAAAAGAACCACGAATTCCTGGTTGTTCCCAACAATTTCCCGCTAATCGAGGACGGTATTATCGGCCTACCTTTCCTAAAAAGGTATAACTACGTAATCAGTAACAAAATTCTAAAATTAAACGATTTTCCCATTCAGTTACAGTGCACGCCATCAGGAATACAGGTTCCGCCCATCAGCTACACTACTCGAGTTCACAAAGTCCACGATGAGATTACCAGGGTTTGTTTCCTTAATATCGGTGAGCAAGAAATTTCTACCAATGAACCTATCGAAACTACCAATAACTTAAACCGAATCCCTGAATTGCTAACAAAATTACGCACCAAAACCATAGACCCTGAACACCGCGAACCTATCGAAAAAATTATTAGTTCCTACAATGACATATTTTCCCTTGAAACCGATCCTCTACCTTGCACTACACTGACAGAACACACAATTACACTGAAAACCGACAGACCTATTGACGTCAAATCATACCGACCTCTCGAATGTCATAAACAGGAAATTCACCGACAAGTAGACGACATGCTAGATAAAGGTATAATAGAACCATCGGATTCCCCTTACAATGCACCTGTATGGGTTGTTCCAAAAAACCAGACTCATCAGGCAAAAGGAAATGGAGGGTTGTCATAGACTTTAGGAAACTCAATGAACATACTGACCAGGACTCGTACCCCCTCCCGAACGCAGACGAAATTATCCAGCACCTCGGCAACGCGAAATTCTTTTCCGCTTTAGACCTATCTTCCGGATTCCACCAAATTCCTATGAAACTCAAAGACAGAAAATACACCGCCTTCTCCACTCCAGACGGACATTTCCACTATCGACGAATGCCATTTGGACTAAAAAACGCTCCAGCTACGTTCCAACGTATGATGGACACAGCGTTTCGCGGACTGATAGGCAAATATTGTTTCGTATATCTAGATGACATAATAATTTTCGGATCAACTATACAGGAACATAATAGAAATCTCGCTATCATTTTTCAAAGGCTCAAAGAAACCGGACTAAAACTTCAGGCTGACAAATGCGAATTTTTAAAGCCTGAGTTAGAATATTTAGGACATGTAGTTACCGCAGACGGAGTAAGACCTAACCAAAAAAAATTAGAAGCCATAAAAAATTTTCAAATACCAAGGACAGTTACCGATATCAAATCCTTTTTAGGCCTAGCAGGATACTACCGTAAATTTATAAAAAATTTTTCTAAAATCGCTAAACCTTTAACCGATTTAATAAAAAAGGATGTACCGTACCATTGGACTCAAAGCCAACAGACTAGCTTCGACCATCTCAAACAGAAATTATGCGAGGAACCCATACTGACGTATCCAGATTTCACTAAAACCTTTACCTTATCCACCGACGCTTCCAATGAAGGACTTGGAGCTGTGTTATCCCAGAACGGACACCCGTGTTGCTATATATCCAGGACACTGAATAACGCTGAAAAAAACTATTCGACAACCGAAAAGGAACTACTAGCTATTGTTTGGGCTGTTAAAAGGCTCAGGCAATACCTATTGGGAAAAAAATTCATAATTCAAACTGATCATCAAGCCTTAAAGTGGCTTCACAATGTAAAAGACCCCTCTTCGAGGCTCATGCGCTGGCGATTGAGGCTCGAAGAATACGAATACGAAATTGAATATCGGAAAGGGAAGGAAAACACAGTTGCCGACGCTCTATCCCGACTATACCCTGCACGACAACTACCTAGAATTATTGACGATAAAATCCTATCCACCCTACCTTTAGGCCCAATGACCGACAGTGACAACACCAATAACGATCCAGACACCCAATTCTTGACAGAGTACTTAACTTGGAAACAGACTCCTGATGCTTCTCCGATTATACAGATACCCAATAGACCCCAATGGACACAAATTACAAAAGATATGCTAGGAGAATACAACGAATTTAACTGGCTACACACACTAAAACACTTATTAGAATTTGAAGTGCACCCTAAATTTTTACGTATTGGTATTAACGACGCTAGATTTACCAATTTCGAGACGGTTAACATTCAGCTCATGCTCAGATTTTTATCCAAACAATACCCTGAAAAAAGGTTACAATTCTCGGCCCGTCCACCACGCGAATACACTCCCGAAGAAAAACAGGCCATTATAGTAGAATCACATAACTCGAACACAGCCCAACACCTGGGAGAAAATAAAACGATAGCCCGCGTAAAAGAGAATCACCAATGGACAGGATTAGAAAACGATGTTTGCGACTTCATCAAAATTTGTGACACTTGTCAAAGATCAAAATTAACGCGTATTAGACCCCAGGAAGAAGCTATAATTCCCGACACACCCATAGAGCCAAATGACAAGATCGCGCTAGACATAATCGGATCATTTACCAAAACGAGGAAAGGAAATCAATTCATACTTTCGATTCAGGACACACTAACCAAATACTTAATACTTATACCTTTGGCAGATCAGCAAGCACCGTCAATTATTAACAAATTACTCGAACACTATATTTACATCTTTTCCTCCCCCAAACACATCCTCACAGACCAAGGAACGAATTTTGTTTGCAAACTCATGGACTCATTTGAGAAAGCTTTCAAAATCAAACATATTAAAACCACCAGTTTCCACCCCCAAAGCAATGGGGCTCTTGAAAGAATTCATAGTACAGTCAAAGATTTGTTACGAACCTGCACTCTTGAAGAGGATAATGATTGGGACGAAAATTTAAATTTAATTTGCATGGGTTATAATACCGCCGTTCATGAGGCTACCGGTTTCACTCCCTTTGAGCTCACTTTCGGACATAAGGCAAATATGCCTTCCACCATCTCCACAACCCCTTCACTAACCAAAAGCGAACTGTTTAAGCTATGGCAAAACAGACACAAAGAATATCTAAATTTAGCCAAAGTAACTACTGAAAGAAATAAAAAACGATATAAGCAAATACAGGACAGAAAAATTAGGATAAAATCTATTCTAAATAGCGGTGACAAGGTATTAATACACAATGACCATAAAACCCATAAACTAGATTCTGAATGGCTCGGACCTGCTGAAATTATCGATAGTAAACCTCCGAACTACGTTATAAAATTTCCAGCCGGTAGAACGTTTAAAATTCACGGTAATAGGTTAAAATTGTACCATTCCGTTTCAGATGGTACTGTACTGGCGGAGTATCGGTTCTTTAGAGATACAAACACTCTACGAAACTAATTTGGTCATTGAAACTTTAGGCAGATGCCATCTATACCACCAGGAAATCAAAATTATCATAGCTATAGACCCACAGGAAATATTAGAACATGTTAATGACATAGATCATTTAATAAGCAACACGTATCAATATTCCAAAAATCGTAATCTTAATCTGAATCCAGAGGCTAGCGTATTAAAAGACAAAGTTAAGAAAATGCACAACCAGGTTAACAAACTTAAAACTATCTTACACATTAGGAATCGCAGAGGGTTATTGAACATAGTAGGAACTGCCGCAAAAACCTTATTCGGGACCTTGGACGAAACTGACCTTACGCTTATCAACCAAAACATAGACCATCTTTTTGACGCAAATAATCAATTAACTAATATCGTACACAACCAGACTATAATGATAAAGAACCTAATGGGTGGTGACTCCTTTTCGAAATACGTAAATCAGCTCAACAAAATTGAAAGGGCTCTTGTTACGGCTCAAGATAATGACTTACTAACTAACCAATTTTTAATCCTAGAATCAGTACTAAGTGCCACCACTGACCAACTTATGGAAATTTATCTCGCTATAACGTTAGGTAAACGAGGAATAATTGACCCCACATTCATAGACATTGACAACTTTCTACAGGCATATAACGGCATAATTAAATCTAACTTCATTATTAACCATATAGAGGGAACCAGTCGTAATTTTCAACTCCTATTGGATCTTAGTAAACTTAATATGGCCATAACTAAAGGAAAATTGATCTATCATCTAACCGTCCCCATTTTAGAAGAAAGGGAATGGAACATTCGTAAATACTATGCCATACCTAAACGCTTTGGAAATACTTTTGTCGCGCCCTTAATAGAACATGATATTGTATTAGAACAAGATAACCAGCACATAATGGTAGATAGAACTTACCTCAGCGAATATTGTAGAGACACACCTATTGGGAAAATCTGCGAGAGAACACAACCAACTAAATCCGACTATCACACAAAAAATTGTCAAAATTTGTCGCTTAAACAATTTAACATTGACCCAACTAAATGCCCAACGGCTGTATTCCACATAGAAGAATTAATTTTTATACTTTTAAATTCACCTAATCGTTACATCATGATTCCGGAAAATCCCACTACTATAAACGCAATCTGCAATAATAATTCCCATTTTGAAATTAGTCAGGCATCCATAATCACTAGCGAAACCGATTGTACTCTAGTATACGGCAATAATGTAATGAAGATCGGAGGAAAAATTCAGGAAGTAAAATTAGAACAAATACCTTACAGCTTAAATTTTAACTACTCCTTAAGTGATCTACACATACTAGAAAATCAAATTCCTCGAATTTCAAAATTTGCTCCAAACTTCGAAGATTACAAAATAATGTTAGACCAAATGGATAACCAACTGCAAAACATAAAAGGCCAGCACAGAATACAGACGATAACAGAAACGACTATTAATATACTACAGATAATAGCATGGTGTTCTTTAGGTTTGGTAGGTTTATATGGATTAAGAAAGATTGGACTATTCGATTTATTAGGCAAATGTATTCCTAAAACTGTATGTTTCAAAATTTGTTGCAACGAAAACCACATAACACACCAAGAAATACCGACACAAAATAGTAATGTGCCAACCGAGTTAAGCTGCCACTTCACATCCAGACGGACCAACAACGACTCACCAAGACCAATAAGGAAGTTATCACCATCGGACATCCCGCTTAAACCTATCAAACAATGGACATTACGTTTTGAAGGATCAAAACGAATCTAGCAACGGGGGTGTGACGACTCTCACGGCCTATCATCTCAGACCACCCGGAACAGTACCCAGCATAGTGCCACCCGATTCCCATGGTCAAATTCGACGAACGATAAGACTTACTCCGAAAACTAACCGTGCGAAACCTTTGGCTCATGCTTCGCATGGCACCATCGAACATTCCTCAAGACGACACTATGTATATAAACCCACCAAGCTCTCGAATAAACCAGTCTGCATTTTGAAGCATACCTGTTGCCACGTCCTTACGCTGTTCATTTTTTTTTAAAACCACTGTTTCCCGATTCCGAGTAATTTCAATTGAAAGTTCTTAGTTCGGATTGAGTGATCGTCGCGACTCTCAGCAATCCTCACTATTTTTAATTTCTACGAGTTAGGATTCGAGTGCGACACGAATCCTTCACTAATAAGTGACAGTTCGAAGCTTGACCCGTCACAAAACGAAGGAAGAAACGGAGAAACGAAGAAGGAAACGGAGAAATGAAGAAAGAAACGAAGAAACGAAGAAAGAAACGGAGAAACGAAGAAATAAACCGAGAAACGGAGAAAGAAACGGAGAAACGAAGAAAGAAACAGAGAAACGAACAAAGAAACGGAGAAACGAAGAATGAAACGGAGAAACGAAGAAATAAACCGAGAAACGGAGAAAGAAACGGAGAAACGAAGAAAGAAACAGAGAAACGAACAAAGAAACGGAGAAACGAAGAATGAAACGGAGAAACGAAGAAAGAAACGGAGAAGCGAAGAAAGAAACGGAGAAACGAAGAAAGAAACTGAGAAACGAAGAACGAAACGGAGAATCGGAGAAATAAATGGAGAAACGAAGAAACAAACGGCGAAACGAAGAAAGAAACGGAGAAACGATGAAAGAAACGATGAAGCGAAGAAAGAAACGGACAAACGAAGAAAGAAACGGAGAAACGAAGAAAGAAACGGAGAAACGAACAAAGAAACGGAGAAACGAAGAATGAAACGGAGTAACGAAGAAAGAAACGAAGAAACGTAGAAAGGAACGGAGAAACGAAGAAAGAAACGGAGAAACGAAGAAAGAAACGGAGAAACGAAGAAAGAAACGGAGAAACGAAGAAAGAAAGGGAGAAACGAAGAAAGAAACGGAGAAACGAACAAAGAAACAGAGAAACGGACAAAGAAACGGAGAAACGGAGAAATAAATGGAGCAACGAAGAAACAAATAGAGAAGCGAACAAAGAAACGGACAAACGAAGAAAGAAACGGAGAAACAGAGAAACGAACAAAGAAACGGAGAAACGAACAAAGAAACGGAAAAATAAATGAAGAAACGAAGAAATAAACGGAGAAACGAAGAAAGGAACGGAGAAACGCACAAAGAAACGGAGAAACGATGAAAGAAACGGACAAACGAAGAAAGAAACGAAGAAATGAAGAAAGAAACGGAGAAACGAAGAAAGAAAAGAAGAATCGGAGAAATAAATGGAGAAACGAAGAAATAAACCGAGAAACGGAGAAAGAAACGGAGAAACGAACAAAGAAACGGAGAAACGAACAAAGAAACGGAGAAATGAACAAAGAAACGGAGAAACGAACAAAGAAATAGAGAAACGGAGAATCGAACAAAGGAACCGAGAAACGAACAAAGAAACGGAGAAACGACCAAAAAACGGAGAAACGAACAAAGAATCCGAGAAACGAAGAACGAAACGGAGAAACGAAGAAAGAAACGGAGAAACGAAGAAAGAAACGGAGAAACGAAGAAAGAAAGGGAGAAACGAAGAAAGAAACGGAGAAACGAACAAAGAAACAGAGAAACGGACAAAGAAACGGAGAAACGGAGAAATAAATGGAGAAACGAAGAAAGAAACGGAGAAACGAAGAAAGAAACGGGAAACGAAGAAAGAAACGGAGAAACGAAGAAAGAAACTGAGAAACGAAGAAAGAAACGGAGAAACGAACAAAGAAACGGAGAAACGAACAAAGAAACGGAAAAACGAAGAAAGAAACGGAGAAACGGAGAAATAAATGGAGAAACGAAGAAATAAACGGAGAAACGAAGAAAGAAACGGAGAAAAGAAGAAAAAAACGGAGAAACGAAGAAAGAAACGGAGTAACGAAGAAAGAAACGAAGAAACGTAGAAAGAAACGGAAAAACGAACAAAGAAACGGAGAAACGAAGAAAGAAACGGAGAAACGAAGAAAGAAACAGAGAAACGGACAAAGAAACGGAGAAACGGAGAAATAAATGGAGAAACGAAGAAAGAAACGGAGAAACGAAGAAAGAAACGGAGAAACGCTTCTCCGTATCACCGTTTCTCCGTTTCTCGGTTTCTCCGTTTCCCCGTTTCTCGATTTCTCCGATTCTCGGTTTCTCCGTTTCTCCGTTTCTCGGTTTCTCCGTTTCTCCGTTTCTCGGTTTCTCGGTTTCTCCGTTTCACGGTTTCTCCGTTTCTCCGTTTCGCGGTTTTTCCGTTTCTCGTTTCTCCGATTCTCCGTTTCACCGCTTTTTGTTCGTTTCTCCATTTATTTCTCCGATTCTCCGTTTCTTTCTTCGTTTCTTCGTTTCTTTCTCCGTTTCTTTCTTCGTTTCTCCGTTTCTTTGTTCGTTTCTCCGTTTTTTGGTCGTTTCTCCGTTTCTTTGTTCGTTTCTCCGTTTCTTTGCTCGATTCTCCGTTTCTTTGTTCGTTTCTGTATTTCTTTGTTCGTTTCTCCGTTTCTTTGTTCGTTTCTTCGTTTCCTTGTTCGTTTCTCCGTTTCTTTGTTCGTTTCTCCGTTTCTTTGTTCGTTTCTTCGTTTCTCCGTTTCTTTCATCGTTTCTCCGTTTCTTTGTTCGTTTCTCCGTTTCTCCGTTTCTTTCTTCGTTTCTCCGTTTCTTTCTTCGTTTCTCCGTTTCTTTCTTCGTTTCTCCGTTTCTTTCTTCCTTTCTGCATTTATTTCTCCGTTTCTCCGTTTCTTTCTTCGTTTCTCCATTCCTTTCTTCGTTTCTCCGTTTCTTTCATCGTTTCTCCGTTTCTTTGTTCATTTCTCCGTTTCTTTCTTCGTTTCTTCGTTTCTTTCTTCGTTACTCCGTTTCTTTCTTCGTTTCTCCGTTTCTTTCTTCGTTTCTCCGTTTATTTCTTCGTTTCTCCATTTATTTCTCCGCTTTTCCGTTTCTTTCTTCGTTTCTCCGTTTCTTTGTTCGCTTCTCCGTTTCCTTGTTCGTTTCTCCGTTTCTTTCTTCGTTTCTCCGTTTCTTTCTTCGTTTCTCCGTGTCTTTCTCCGTTTCTCGGTTTATTTCTTCGTTTCTCCATTTATTTCTCCGATTCTGCGTTTCTTTCTTCGTTTCTTCGTTACTCCGTTTATTTCTCCGATTCTCCGTTTCTTTCTTCGTTTCTTCGTTACTCCGTTTATTTCTTCGTTTCTCCGTTTCTCTCTTCGTTTCTCCGATTCTTTCTTCGTTTCTCCGTTTCTTTGTTCATTTCTCCGTTTCTTTCTTCGCTTCTCCGTTTCTTTGTTCGTTTCTCCGTTTCTTTCTTCGTTTCTCCGTTTCTTTCTTCGTTTCTCCGTGTCTTTCGCCGTTTCTCGGTTTATTTCTTCGTTTCTCCATTTATTTCTCCGATTCTCCGTTTCTTTCTTCGTTTCTTCGTTACTCCGTTTATTTCTCCGATTCTCCGTTTCTTTCTTCGTTTCTTCGTTACTCCGTTTATTTCTTCGTTTCTCCATTTATTTCTCCGTTTCTCCGTTCCTTTCTTCGTTTCTCCGTGTCTTTCATCGTTTCTCCGTTTCTTTCTTCGTTTCTCCGTTTTTTTCTTCGTTTCTCCGTTTCTTTCTTCGTTTCTCCGTTTCTTTGTTCATTTCTACGTTTCTTTCTTCGTTTCTTTCTTCGTTACTCCGTTTCTTTCTTCGTTTCTCCGTTTCTTTCTCCGATTCTCCGTTTCTTTCTTCGTTTCTTTCTTCGTTACTCCGTTTCTTTCTTCGTTCCTCCGTTTCTATCTTCGTTTCTCTGTTTCTTTCTTCATTTCTCCGTTTATTTCTTCGTTTCTCCATTTATTTCTCCGTTTCTCAGTTTCTTTCTTCGTTTCTCCGTTTCTTTGTTCGTTTCTCCGTTTCTTTGTTCGTTTCTTCGTTTCTTTCTTCGTTACTCCGTTTCTTTCTTCGTTTCTCCGTTTCTTTCTTCGTTTCTCCGTTTCTTTCTTCGTTTCTCCGTTTATTTCTTCGTTTCTCCATTTATTTCTCCGTTTCTCCGTTTCTTTCTTCGTTTCTCCGTTTCTTTGTTCGTTTCTCCGTTCCTTTCTTTGTTTACTCGTTTCTTTCTTCGTTACTCCGTTTCTTTCTTCCTTTCTCCATTTATTTCTCCGCTTCTTTCTTCGTTTCTCCGTTTCCTTGTTCGTTTCTTCGTTTCTTTCTCCGTTACTCCGTTTCTTTCTTCGTTTCTCCGTTTCTTTCTTCGTTTCTCCGTTTCTTTCTTCGTTTCTCCGTTTCTTTGTGCATTTCTCCGTTTCTTTCTTCGTTTCTTCGTTTCTTTCTTCGTTACTCCGTTTCTTTCTTCGTTTCTCCGTTTCTTTCTTCGTTTCTCTGTTTATTTCTTCGTTTCTCCATTTATTTCTCCGCTGTTCCGTTTCTTTCTTCGTTTCTCCGTTTCTTTGTTCGCTTCTCCGTTTATTTCTTCGTTTCTCCATTTATTTCTCCGCTTTTCCGTTTCTTTCTTCGTTTCTCCGTTTCTTTGTTCGCTTCTCCGTTTCTTTGGTCGTTTCTCTGTTTCTTTCTTCGTTTCTCCGTTTCTTTCTTCGTTTCTCCGTGTCTTTCTCCGTTTCTCGGTTTATTTCTTCGTTTCTCCATTTATTTCTCCGTTTCTCCGTTTCTTTCTTCGTTTCTTCGTTACTCCGTTTATTTCTCCGATTCTCCGTTTCTTTCTTCGTTTCTTCGTTACTCCGTTTATTTCTTCGTTTCTCCGTTTCTTTCTTCGTTTCTCCGTTTCTTTGTTCATTTCTACGTTTCTTTCTTCGTTTCTTTCTTCGTTACTCTGTTTCTTTCTTCGTTTCTCCGTTTCTTTCTCCGATTCTCCGTTTCTTTCTTCGTTTCTTTCTTCGTTACTCCGTTTCTTTCTTCGTTCCTCCGTTTCTATCTTCGTTTCTTCGTTTCTTTCTTCGTTACTCCGTTTCTTTCTTCGTTCCTCCGTTTCTATCTTCGTTTCTCCGTTTCTTTCTTCATTTCTCCGTTTATTTCTTCGTTTCTCCATTTATTTCTCCGTTTCTCAGTTTCTTTCTTCGTAACTCCGTTTCTTTCTTCGTTTCTCCGTTTCTTTCTTCGTTTCTCCGTTTCTTTGTTCGTTTCTCCGTTTCTTTCTTCGTCTCTCCGTTTCTTTGTTCGTTTCTCCGTTTCTTTCCCCGTTTCTTCGTTTCTTTCTTCGTTTCTCCGTTTCTTTGTTCGTTTCTCCGTTTCTTTCTCTGTTTCTGCGTTTCTTTGTTCGTTTCTCCGTTTGTTTCTTCATTTCTCCATTTATTTCTCCGTTTCTCCGTTTCTTTGTTCGTTTCTCCATTTCTTTCTCCGTTTCTCGGTTTATTTCTTCGTTTCCCCATTTAGGTGGACCGGAAAGTAATGTCGTTTCTGCGCATGTCACTATTTGATTGTCATTTGTCAGCTCATTGTGTACATTAAAGTCGTAGCAAAGACATTCTGAGGTTATAGTGACTTGTTTAGTTATAAATAATTAAATTTAAAATTTTTTTTACAATTTTGGGTGAAATGGCCAGCCAAATACCAGAAGAGGTACATATCCGGCATTGCATGCTTTTTGAGTTTCGCAAGGGTAGTAACGCAACAGTTGCTACCAAAAACATTTGCGATGTTTATCCAAATGCATTAGACGTTCGTAAATGCCAAAGGTGGTTTTCCAAGTTCAAATCCGGTAATTTTGATCTTTCCGACTCGTATCGATCAGGAAGACCAACAACGTTAGACAATGACGTGTTAAGTGCGGAAGTGGAAGCAAATCCGTGTCAGACAATCGAGGAATTGTCAAACAGTCTTAACCAACCTTGGTCGACCATCCAAGCACATTTGCAGCAGATTGGGAAAGTAAGCAGAGCAGGTGTTTGGGTCCCGCATAATCTGTCCGAAGAGAACAAGGCTAACCGATCCACCACATGCAACTTATTGCTTCAACGGCACAATACAGAAGCGTTTTTTGATCGCTTGATCACCGGAGATGAAAAGTGGGTTCTTTATGATAATCCAAAACGCAAAAGGCAGTTGCTCTCTCCAAATGAATCGCCGCAAAGTACTGCTAAGCCAGGTTTACACCCCAAAAAGGCCCTTTTGTGTGTTTGGTGGAGTATTCGCGGCGTTGTTCATTTTGAAGTGCTGAAACCTGGACAGACTGTGAATGCAGACCTTTACTGTGAACAATTAGATCGTGTAAATAAATCTTTAATTGAAAAGTGGCCAGCGATTGTCAACAGAAAAGGCGTTATTCTGCAAGACGATAATGCAAGACCGCACTGCGCAAGACGAACCTTGGCAAAAATTAATGAATTGGGGTGGGAGGTACTGCCTCACCCACCATACTCGCCCGATGTTGCACCATCGGATTTCCATTTATTCCGATCGCTTCAACACTTTCTAAGTGGCAAAAGATTTGCAAATTTGGATGATATTCAAAATGCCATCTCTGTATATTTTGCTCAAAAACCAATTGATTTTTATCGATCCGGCATTGAAAATTTGCACACTAGATGGCAAAAGGTTGTTGATAATGAGGGTGATTATATCATTGATTAAAAATAAAAACTCGTTAAAAATTTATGTGTTTGAATGTAATGTAAGGAAACGACATTACTTTCCGGTCCCCCTAATATTTCTTCGATTCTCCGTTTATTTCTTCGTTTCTCCATTTATTTCTCCGTTTCTCCGTTTCTTTGTTCGTTTCTCCATTTATTTCTCCGTGTCTTCGTTTCCTTGTTCGTTTCTCCGTTTCATTGTTCGTTTCTCCGTTTGTTTCTCCGTTTCTCCGTTTCTTTGTTCGTTTCTCCATTTATTTCTCCGTGTCTTCGTTTCTTTGTTCGTTTCTCCGTTTCTTTCTTCGTTTCTTCGTTTCGTTCTTCGTTTCTCCGTTTCTTTCATCGTTTCTCCGTTTCTTTGTTCGTTTCTCCGTTTCTTTGTTCGTTTCTCCGTTTCTTTTTTTCGTTTCTCCGTTTCTTTGTTCGTTTCTCCGTTTCTTTGTTCGTTTCTCCGTTTCTTTGTTCGTTTCTCCATTTCTACGTTTCTTTGTTCGTTTCTCCGTTCCTTTCTTCGTTTCTCCGTTTATTTCGTCGTTTCTCCGTTTCTTTCTTCGTTACCTGTGTCTTTCTTCGTTTCTTCGATTCTTTCTTTGTTTCTCCGTTTCTTTCATCGTTTCTTTCTCCGTTCCTCCGTTTCTTTCTTCGATTCTCCGTTTATTTCTCCGTTTCTTTCTTCGTTCCTCCGTTTCTTTCTTTGTTTCTCCGTTTCTTTCTTCATTTCTCCGTTTATTTCTTCGTTTCTCTGTTCCATTCTTCGTTTCTGCGTTTCTTTGTTCGTTTCTCCGTTTCTTTCTTCGTTTCTTCGTTTCTTTCTTCGTTTCTCCGTTTCTTTCATCGTTTCTCCGTTTCTTTCTCCGTTTCTCCGTTTCGATTAAATGATTGTAATAATTATAATTTCTATTATAAATCATTTGAGCTATAGTTAAATTATACACTAATACTCTAAATACATATTTAATATATTTTTTAATCTCTTTAGCCTCCAGAAGAATTTTATTTATACTATTTACTGTATATTATAATTTACACAGAATCGGAAATAAATCTAATTATTTATTTATAATAATTATTGTTCATTCACTTATTTTACCAAACATTTCGATTCTTCATGTATTAATCAAATGTTAAATTGATATATCTCATAGACAATTATTACTTTCCATGTTTTAACACTTTAAGAAACATCTCTTTACTTTGAAGTTCGATCAAAATCAATTGCTAGAGGCGAATCAATCATTTTTAATGCATAAATAAGATGCACATTGTTCGATCAGCATAGGGAACATGCGTAAATGTTAATAACAATCTCTGAAATGAACAAACATTCACAGAAACCGTTCGCCTTCGCAGACTTCGCAATATTTCGACATTTATTTATCATAATTAATAACAACCGTCGTTGGACCGTAGATTAAACAATTTTTGACAATGTTTCGGTATAAAAAGCCATCAATTTCTTGAAATATTTGGTTAGATCGAACAAGTACAATCGAAGAAGCCGTGGAATAAAATAAATGAATATTTCTCTACATATCGGAATTATAGTTTGTATGTATGCAAATATATTCTGAACCCGCTATTACAAATCCCTGTACCGTGGCAATTACGTGGGTTGCCATCTATTGGAGAAAGGGTTAAACTACACTTAAGGGGTGAAAACACCTGGCGGAGAAACGCTCAAGTTTGTCGAGGAATTGTTCTAATTTCCACAAATAGATGGCGCGACAAGTACAATTTACCGACATTAGAGATAAGTATTTCCATTTGTATGATATTCCCTACCGTGCGATAAAATAAATAAATACTTTTGTACAAACTTTTGTATGTTTCATCTTTCGAATAAATGTAAAATTAAACCTTCCCCGGTAAATTTTATTCTTGAATTTATTAATGTTTCTAGGACGATTTATTTCAGTATAAAGAGTGCTATAGGTGGGAAATTTGTGTACATAATAATTATTGAGTATAAAATAATTTTTCTTTTATTAGAGGTTAATATATTAAATAAGGAAGAAGAGTTCATCTTTATTATCTTAAATATAAAATTAAAATTAAAGAAATATTTGAATATAAAATGAAATATGTTAAAAATGTATTTTTGTTAATTATTAATAAAATAACTATAATAGATGTTTGTATAACAGATGAATATCCTATAATTATTATGATTGATTTTTTTGTTTAAGCAAATGATACGGGCAATAATTACATTAATTAGGCAAATAACATAAATTTCATTATTAAATTTTAATATGAGTTCGATAATAATTACAGGGATTAATTTTATTAAAGTTATTATAAAGAATATATTAATTCAATTTAATGAACAAATTAAAGAAATGAATCGAACATTTAAAGAGTACATCCCAATTATTAAGATAATGAAAAAAAAATAATTATTATAAATAAATAATTAGATTTATTTCCGATTCTGTGTAAATTATTATATATAGTAAATAGTATAAATAAAATTCTTCTGGAGGCTAAAGAGATTAAAAAATATATTAAATATGTATGTAGAGTATTAGTGTCTAATTTAACTATAGATCAAATGATTTATAATAGAAATTATAAATATTATAATCATTTAATCGAAACGGAGAAACGGAGAAACGGAGAAACGATGAAACGAAGGAAGAAACGGAGAAACGAAGAAAGAAACGGAGAAACGAAGAAAGAAACTGAGAAACGAAGAAAGAAACGGAGAAACGAAGAAAGAAACGGAGAATCGGAGAAATAAATGGAGAAACGAAGAAATAAACCGAGAAACGAAGAAAGGAACGGAGAAACGGAGAAATAAATAGAGAAACGAAGAAATAAACGGAGAAACGAAGAAAGAAACGGAGAAACGGACAAAGAAACGGAGAAACGAAGAAAGAAACGTAGAAACGAAGAAAGAAACGGAGAATCGGTGAAATAAATGGAGAAACGAAGAAATAAACCGAGAAACGGAGAAAGAAACGGAGAACCGAACAAAGAAACGGAGAAATGAAGAAAGAAACGGAGAAACGAACAAAGAAACGGAGAAACGTACTAAGAAACGGAGAAACGAAGAAAGAAACGGAGAAACGAAGAAAGAAACGCAGAAACGAAGAAAGAAACGGAGAAACGAAGAAAGAAACGGAGAAACGAAGAAAGAAACGGAGAAACGAAGAAAGATACGGAGAAACGGACAAATAAATGGAGAAAAGAAGAAATAAACGGAGAAACGAACAAAGAAACGGAGAAACGAACAAAGAAACGGAGAAACGAAGAAAGAAACGGAGAAACAAAGAAAGAAACGGAGAAACGGACAAAGAAACGGAGAAACGAAGAAAGAAACGGAGAAACGAAGAAAGAAACGGAGAAACGAACAAAGAAACGGAGAAACGAACAAAGAGACGGTGAAACGAACAAAGAAACGGAGAAACGAAGAAAGAAACGGAGAAACGAAGAAAGAAACGGAGAAACGAAGAAAGAAACGGAGAAACGAAGAAAGAAACGGAGAAACGAAGAAAGAAACGGAGAAACGAAGAAAGAAACGGAGAAACGAAGAAAGAAACGGAGAAACGAAGAAAGAAACGGAGAATCGGAGAAATAAATGGAGAAACGAAGAAATAAACGAAGAAACGAAGAAAGAAACGGAGAAACGGACAAAGAAACGGAGAAACGAACAAAGAAACGGAGAAACGAACAAAGAAACGGAGGAACGAAGAAAGAAACGGAGAAACGAACAAAGAAACGGAGAAACGAACAAAGAAACGGAGAAACGAAGAAAGAAACGGAGAAACGAAGAAAGAAACGGAGAAACGAAGAAAGAAACGGAGAAACGAAGAAAGAAACGGAGAAACGAAGAAAGAAACGGAGAATCGGAGAAATAAATGGAGAAACGAAGAAATAAACGAAGAAACGAAGAAAGAAACGGAGAAACGGACAAAGAAACGGAGAAACGAGGAAAGAAACGGAGAAACGAACAAAGAAACGGAGAAACGAACAAAGAAACGGTGAAACGAACAAAGAAACGGAGAAACGAAGAAAGAAACGGAGAAACGAAGAAAGAAACGGAGAAACGAAGAAAGAAACGGAGAAACGAAGAAAGAAACGGAGAAACGTAGAAAGAAACGGAGAAACGAAGAAAGAAACGGTGAAACGAAGAAAGAAACGGAGAAACGGAGAAATAAATGGAGAAACGAAGAAATAAACGAAGAAACGAAGAAAGAATCGGAGAAATGAACAAAGAAACGGAGAAACGAAGAAAGAAACCTAGAAACGAAGAAAGAAACGAAGAAACGAAGAAAGAAACGGAGAAACGAACAAAGAAACGGAGAAACGAAGAAAGAAACGGAGAAACGGAGAAATAAATGGGGAAACGAAGAAATAAACGAAGAAACGAAGAAAGAATCGGAGAAATGAACAAAGAAACGCAGAAACGAAGAAAGAAACGTAGAAACGAAGAAAGAAACGGAGAATCGGTGAAATAAATGGAGAAACGAAGAAATAAACCGAGAAACGGAGAAAGAAACGGAGAACCGAACAAAGAAACGGAGAAATGAAGAAAGAAACGGAGAAACGAACAAAGAAACGGAGAAACGTACTAAGAAACGGAGAAACGAAGAAAGAAACGGAGAAACGAAGAAAGAAACGCAGAAACGAAGAAAGAAACGGAGAAACGAAGAAAGAAACGGAGAAACGAAGAAAGAAACGGAGAAACGAAGAAAGAAACGGAGAATCGGAGAAATAAATGGAGAAACGAAGAAATAAACCGAGAAACGAAGAAAGGAACGGAGAAACGGAGAAATAAATAGAGAAACGAAGAAATAAACGGAGAAACGAAGAAAGAAACGGAGAAACGGACAAAGAAACGGAGAAACGAAGAAAGAAACGTAGAAACGAAGAAAGAAACGGAGAATCGGTGAAATAAATGGAGAAACGAAGAAATAAACCGAGAAACGGAGAAAGAAACGGAGAACCGAACAAAGAAACGGAGAAATGAAGAAAGAAACGGAGAAACGAACAAAGAAACGGAGAAACGTACTAAGAAACGGAGAAACGAAGAAAGAAACGGAGAAACGAAGAAAGAAACGCAGAAACGAAGAAAGAAACGGAGAAACGAAGAAAGAAACGGAGAAACGAAGAAAGAAACGGAGAAACGAAGAAAGATACGGAGAAACGGACAAATAAATGGAGAAAAGAAGAAATAAACGGAGAAACGAACAAAGAAACGGAGAAACGAACAAAGAAACGGAGAAACGAAGAAAGAAACGGAGAAACAAAGAAAGAAACGGAGAAACGGACAAAGAAACGGAGAAACGAAGAAAGAAACGGAGAAACGAAGAAAGAAACGGAGAAACGAACAAAGAAACGGAGAAACGAACAAAGAGACGGTGAAACGAACAAAGAAACGGAGAAACGAAGAAAGAAACGGAGAAACGAAGAAAGAAACGGAGAAACGAAGAAAGAAACGGAGAAACGAAGAAAGAAACGGAGAAACGAAGAAAGAAACGGAGAAACGAAGAAAGAAACGGAGAAACGAAGAAAGAAACGGAGAAACGAAGAAAGAAACGGAGAATCGGAGAAATAAATGGAGAAACGAAGAAATAAACGAAGAAACGAAGAAAGAAACGGAGAAACGGACAAAGAAACGGAGAAACGAACAAAGAAACGGAGAAACGAACAAAGAAACGGAGGAACGAAGAAAGAAACGGAGAAACGAACAAAGAAACGGAGAAACGAACAAAGAAACGGAGAAACGAAGAAAGAAACGGAGAAACGAAGAAAGAAACGGAGAAACGAAGAAAGAAACGGAGAAACGAAGAAAGAAACGGAGAAACGAAGAAAGAAACGGAGAATCGGAGAAATAAATGGAGAAACGAAGAAATAAACGAAGAAACGAAGAAAGAAACGGAGAAACGGACAAAGAAACGGAGAAACG
The DNA here is from genome assembly GCF_051014685.1 of Ptiloglossa arizonensis. Lineage (NCBI taxonomy): Eukaryota > Metazoa > Arthropoda > Insecta > Hymenoptera > Colletidae > Ptiloglossa > Ptiloglossa arizonensis. The sequence goes on along the minus strand of NW_027478624.1, from coordinate 354,818 downwards.
AGGAAAGAAACGGAGAAACGAACAAAGAAACGGAGAAACGAACAAAGAAACGGTGAAACGAACAAAGAAACGGAGAAACGAAGAAAGAAACGGAGAAACGAAGAAAGAAACGGAGAAACGAAGAAAGAAACGGAGAAACGAAGAAAGAAACGGAGAAACGTAGAAAGAAACGGAGAAACGAAGAAAGAAACGGTGAAACGAAGAAAGAAACGGAGAAACGGAGAAATAAATGGAGAAACGAAGAAATAAACGAAGAAACGAAGAAAGAATCGGAGAAATGAACAAAGAAACGGAGAAACGAAGAAAGAAACCTAGAAACGAAGAAAGAAACGAAGAAACGAAGAAAGAAACGGAGAAACGAACAAAGAAACGGAGAAACGAAGAAAGAAACGGAGAAACGGAGAAATAAATGGGGAAACGAAGAAATAAACGAAGAAACGAAGAAAGAATCGGAGAAATGAACAAAGAAACGCAGAAACGAAGAAAGAAACCTAGAAACGAAGAAAGAAACGAAGAAACGAAGAAAGAAACGGAGAAACGTACAAAGAAACGGAGAAGCGAAGAAAGAAACGGAGAAACGAACAAAGAAACGGAGAAACGAAGAAAGAAACGGAGAAACGAAGAAAGAAACGGAGAAACGAACAAAGAAACGGGGAAACGAACAAAGAAACGGAGAAACGAACAAAGAAACGGAGAAACGAAGAAAGAAACGGAGAAACGAAGAAAGAAACGGAGAAACGAAGAAAGAAACGGAGAAACGAAGAAAGAAACGGAGAATCGGAGAAATAAATGGAGAAACGAAGAAATAAACCGAGAAACGGAGAAAGAAACGGAGAAACGAAGAAAGAAACGGAGAAACGAAGAAAGAAACGGAGAAACGAAGAAAGAAACGGAGAAACGAAGAAAGAAACGGAGAATACGAACAAAGACACGGAGAAACGAAGAAAGAAACGGAGAAACGAAGAAAGAAACGGAGTAACGAAAAAAGAAACGAAGAAACGAAGAAAGAAACGGAGAATCGGAGAAATAAATGGAGAAACGAAGAAATAAACCGAGAAACGGAGAAAGAAACGGAGAAACGAACAAAGAAATGGAGAAACGAACGAAGAAACGGAGAAACGAACAAAGAAACGGAGAAACGAACAAAGAAACGGAGAAACGGAGAAATAAATGGAGAAACGAACAAAGAAACGGAGAAACGAAGAAAGAAACGGAGGAACGGAGAAATAAATGGAGAAACGAAGAAAGAAACGGAGAAACGAAGAAAGAAACGGAGAAACGGAGAAATAAATGGAGAAACGAAGAAATAAACGGAGAAACGAACAAAGAAACGTTTCTCCGTTTCTCCGTTTCTCCGTTTCTCCGTTTCTCCGTTTCTCGGTTTCTCTGTTTCTCCGTTTCTCCGTTTCTCGGTTTCTCCGTTTTTCCGTTTCTCCGTTTCTCCGTTTCTCCGTATCTCCGTTTCTCCGTTTCTCGGTTTCTCCGTTTCTCCGTCTCTCGGTTTCTCCGTTTCTCGGTTTCTCCGTTTCTCCGTTTCTCGGTTTTTCCGTTTCTCCGTTTCTCCGTTTCACCGTTTTTTGTTCGTTTCTCCATTTATTTCTCCGATTCTCCGTTTCTTTCTTCGTTTCTCCGTTTCTTTCTTCGTTTCTTCGTTTCTTCGTTTCTTTCTTTGTTTCTCCGTTTCTTTCATCGTTTCTCCGTTTCTTTCTTCGTTTCTCCGTTTCATTCTTCGTTTCTCCGTTTCTTTCTTCGTTTCTCCGTTTCTTTCTTCGTTTCCCGTTTCTTTCTTCGTTTCTTCGTTTCGTTCTGCGTTTCTCCTTTTCTTTCTTCGTTTCTCCGTTTGTTTCTTCGTTTCTCCATTTATTTCTCCGTTTCTCCGTTTCTTTCTTCCTTTCTCCGTTTCTTTCTTCGATTCTCCGTTTATTTCTTCGTTTCTCCATTTATTTCTTCGTTTCTCCATTTCTTTCTTCGTTTCTCCGTTTCTTTCTTCGTTTCTCCGATTCTTACTTCGTTTCTTCGTTTCTCCGTTTCTCCGTTTCTCCGTTTCTCCGTTTCGATTAAACGATTATAATAGTTGTAATTTGTATTATAAATCATTTGAGCTATAGTTAAATTATACACTAATACCCTAAATACATATTTAATATATTTTTTAATCTCTTTAGCCTCCAGAAGAATTTTATTTATACTATTTACTGTATATAATAATTTACACAGAATCGGAAATAAATCTAATTATTTATTTATAATAATTATTTTTTATTCACTTATTTTACCAAAAATTTCGATTCTTCATGTATTAATCAAATGTTAAATTGATATATCTCATAGACAATTATTACTTTCAACGTTTTAAAACTTTAAGAAGCATATCTTTACTTTGATGTTCGATCAAAATCAATTGCTAGAGGCGAATCAATCATTTTTAATGCATAAATAAGATGCACATTGTTCGATCAATATAGGGAACATGCGTAAATGTTAATAACAATCGCTGAAATGAACAAACATTCACTGAAACCGTTCGCCTTCGCAGACTTCGCAATATCTTGACATTTCTTTATCACAATTAATAACAACCGTCGTTGGACCGTAGATTAAACAATTTTTGACAATGTTTCGGTATAAAAAGCCATCAATTTCTTGAAATATTTGGTTAGATCGAACAAATACGATTGAAGAAGCCGTGGGATAAAATAAATGAATATTTCTCTACATATCGGAATTATAGTTTGTATTTATGCAAATATATTCTGTACCCGCAATTACAGATCCCTGTAACGTGGTAATTACATGGGTTGCCATCTATTGGAGAAAGGGTTAAACTACACTTAAGGGGTGAAAACACCTGGCGGAGAAACGCTCAAGTTTGTCGAGGAATTGTTCTAATTATCCACAAATAGATGGCGCGACAAGTACAATTTACCGACATTAGAGATAAGTATTTCCATTTGTATGATATTCCCTACCGTGCGATAAAATAAATAAATACTTTTGTACAAACTTTTGTATGTTTCATCTTTCGAATAAATGTAAAATTAAACCTTCCCCGGTAAATTTTATTCTTGAATTTATTAATGTTTCTAGGACGATTTATTTCAGTATAAAGAGTGTTATAGGTGGGAAATTTGTGTACATAATAATTATTGAGTATAAAATAATTTTTCTTTTATTAGAGGTTAATATATTAAATAAGGAAGAAGAGTTCATCTTTATTATCTTAAATATAAAGTTAAAGTTAAAGAAATATTTGAATATAAAATGAAATATGTTAAAAATGTATTCTTGTTAATTATTAATAAAATAACTATAATAGATGTTTGTATAACAGATGAATATCCTATAATTATTATGATTGATTTTTTTGTTTAAGAAAATGATACGGGCAATAATTACATTAATTAGGCAAATAACATAAATTTCATTATTAAATTTTAATATGAGTTCTATAATAATTACAGGGATTAATTTTATTAAAGTTATTATAAAGAATATATTAATTCAATTTAATGAACAAATTAAAGAAATGAATCGAACATTTAAAGAGTACATCCCAATTATTAAGATAATGAAAAAAAAATAATTATTATAAATAAATAATTAGATTTATTTCCGATTCTATGTAAATTATTATATATAGTAAATGGTATAAATAAAATTCTTCTGGAGGCCAAAGGGATTAAAAAATATATTAAATATGTATTTAGAGTATTAGTGTCTAATTTAACTATAGATCAAATGATTTATAATAGAAATTATAAATATTATAATCATTTAACCGAAACGGTGAAACGGAGAAACGGAGAAACGAACAAAGAAACGTTGAAACGAACAAAGAAACGGACAAACGAAGAAAGAAACGGAGAAACGAAGAAAGAAACTGAGAAACGAAGAAAGATACGGAGAATCGGAGAAATAAATGGAGAAACGAAGAAATAAACCGCGAAACGGAGAAAGAAACGGAGAAACGAACAAAGAAACGGTGAAACGAACAAAGAAACGGAGAAACGAAGAAAGAAACGGAGAAACGAAGAAAGAAACGGAGAAACGAAGAAAGAAACGGAGAAACGAAGAAAGAAACGGAGAATCGGAGCAATAAATGGAGAAACGAAGAAATAAACCGAGAAAGGAAGAAAGAAACGGGGAAACGAAGAAAGAAACGGAGAAACGAACAAAGAAACGCAGAAACGAAGAAAGAAACGGAGAAACGAAGAAAGAAACGGAGAAACGGACAAAGAAACGGAGAAACGAAGAAAGAAACGGAGAAACGAACAAAGAAACGGAGAAACGAACAAAGAAACAGAGAAACGAACAAAGAAACGGTGAAACGAACAAAGAAACGGAGAAACGAAGAAAGAAACGGAGAAACGAAGAAAGAAACGGAGAAACGAAGAAGAAACGGAGAAACGAAGAAAGAAACGGAGAAACGAAGAAAGAAACGGAGAAACGAAGAAAGAAACAGAGAAACGGAGAAATAAATGGAGAAACGAAGAAATAAACGAAGAAACGAAGAAGGAATCGGAGAAATGAACAAAGAAACGGAGAAACGAAGAAAGAAACCTAGAAACGAAGAAAGAAACGAAGAAACGAAGAAAGAAACGGAGAAACGAACAAAGAAACGGAGAAGCGAAGAAAGAAACGGAGAAACGAACAAAGAAACGGAGAAACGAACAAAGAAACGGAGAAACGAAGAAAGAAACGGAGAAACGAACAAAGAAACGTTGAAACGAGAAAGAAACGGAGAAACGAAGAAAGAAACGGAGAAACGAAGAAAGAAACTGAGAAACGAAGAAAGAAACGGAGAATCGGAGAAATAAATGGAGAAACGAAGAAATAAACCGAGAAACGGAGAAAGAAACGGAGAAACGAACAAAGAAACGGTGAAACGAACAAAGAAACGGAGAAACGAAGAAAGAAACGGAGAAACGAAGAAAGAAACGGAGAAACGAAGAAAGAAACGGAGAAACGAAGAAAGAAACGGAGAATCGGAGCAATAAATGGAGAAACGAAGAAATAAACCGAGAAAGGAAGAAAGAAACGGGGAAACGAAGAAAGAAACGGAGAAACGAACAAAGAAACGGAGAAACGGAGAAATAAATGGAGAAACGAAGAAATAAACGAAGAAACGAAGAAAGAATCGGAGAAATGAAGAAAGAAACGGAGAAACGAAGAAAGAAACAGAGAAACGGAGAAATAAATGGAGAAACGAAGAAATAAACGAAGAAACGAAGAAAGAATCGGAGAAATGAACAAAGAAACGGAGAAACGAAGAAAGAAACCTAGAAACGAAGAAAGAAACGAAGAAACGAAGAAAGAAACGGAGAAACGAACAAAGAAACGGAGAAGCGAAGAAAGAAACGGAGAAACGAACAAAGAAACGGAGAAACGAACAAAGAAACGGAGAAACGAAGAAAGAAACGGAGAAACGAACAAAGAAACGGGGAAACGAACAAAGAAACGGAGCAACGAACAAAGAAGCTAAGACACGGAGAAATAAATGGAGAAACGAACAAAGAAACGGAGAAACGAAGAAAGAAGCTAAGACACGGAGAAATAAATGGAGAAACGAACAAAGAAACGGAGAAACGAAGAAAGAAACGGAGAAACAAAGAAAGAAACGGAAAAACGAAGAAAGAAACGGAGAAACGAAGAAAGAAACGGAAATACGAAGAAAGAAACTGTGAAACGAAGAAAGAAACGGAGAAACGAAGAAAGAAACAGAGAAACGGAGAAATAAATAGAGAAACGAAGAAATAAACGAAGAAACGAAGAAAGAATCGGAGAAATGAACAAAGAAACGGAGAAACGAAGAAAGAAACCTAGAAACGAAGAAAGAAACGAAGAAACGAAGAAAGAAACGGGGAAACGAACAAAGAAACGGAGAAGCGAAGAAAGAAACGGAGAAACGAACAAAGAAACGGAGAAACGAACAAAGAAACGGAGAAACGAAGAAAGAAACGGAGAAACGAACAAAGAAACCGGGAAACGAACAAAGAAACGGAGCAACGAACAAAGAAGCTAAGACACGGAGAAATAAATGGAGAAACGAAGAAAGAAACGGAGAAACGAAGAAAGAAACGGAGAAACAAAGAAAGAAACGGAAAAACGAAGAAAGAAACGGAGAAACGAAGAAAGAAACGGAGATACGAAGAAAGAAACGGTGAAACGAACAAAGAAACGGAGAAACGAAGAAAGAAACGGAGAAACGAAGAAAGAAACGGAGAAACGAAGAAAGAAACGGTGAAACGAACAAAGAAACGGAGAAACGAAGAAAGAAACGGAGAAACGAAGAAAGAAACGGAGAAACGAACAAAGAAACGGAGAAACGAAGAAAGAAACGGAGAAACGAAGAAAGAAACGGAGAAACGGACAAAGAAACGGAGAAACGAAGAAAGAAACGGAGAAACGAACAAAGAAACGGAGAAACGAACAAAGAAACGGAGGAACGAAGAAAGAAACGGAGAAACGAACAAAGAAACGGAGAAACGAACAAAGAAACGGAGGAACGAAGAAAGAAACGGAGAAACGAAGAAAGAAACGGAGGAACGAAGAAAGAAACGGAGAAACGAAGAAAGAAACGGAGAAATAAATGGAGAAACGAAGATATAAACGGAGAAACGATGAAAGAAACGGAAAACGAAGAAAGAAACGGAGAAACGAAGAAAGAAACGGAGAAACGAAGAAAGAAACGGAGAAACGAAGAAAGAAACGGAGAAACGAACAAAGAAACGGAGAAACGAAGAAAGAAACGGAGAAACGAAGAAAGAAACGGAGAAACGGACAAAGAAACGGAGAAACGAAGAAAGAAACGGAGAAACGAACAAAGAAACGGAGAAACGAACAAAGAAACAGAGAAACGAACAAAGAAACGGTGAAACGAAGAAAGAAACGGAGAAACGAAGAAAGAAACGGAGAAACGAAGAAAGAAACGGAGAAACGAAGAAGAAACGGAGAAACGAAGAAAGAAACGGAGAAACGAAGAAAGAAACGGAGAAACGAAGAAAGAAACAGAGAAACGGAGAAATAAATGGAGAAACGAAGAAATAAACGAAGAAACGAAGAAAGAATCGGAGAAATGAACAAAGAAACGGAGAAACGAAGAAAGAAACCTAGAAACGAAGAAAGAAACGAAGAAACGAAGAAAGAAACGGAGAAACGAACAAAGAAACGGAGAAGCGAAGAAAGAAACGGAGAAACGAACAAAGAAACGGAGAAACGAACAAAGAAACGGAGAAACGAAGAAAGAAACGGAGAAACGAACAAAGAAACGGGGAAACGAACAAAGAAACGGAGCAACGAACAAAGAAGCTAAGACACGGAGAAATAAATGGAGAAACGAACAAAGAAACGGAGAAACGAAGAAAGAAGCTAAGACACGGAGAAATAAATGGAGAAACGAACAAAGAAACGGAGAAACGAAGAAAGAAACGGAGAAACAAAGAAAGAAACGGAAAAACGAAGAAAGAAACGGAGAAACGAAGAAAGAAACGGAAATACGAAGAAAGAAACTGTGAAACGAAGAAAGAAACGGAGAAACGAAGAAAGAAACAGAGAAACGGAGAAATAAATAGAGAAACGAAGAAATAAACGAAGAAACGAAGAAAGAATCGGAGAAATGAACAAAGAAACGGAGAAACGAAGAAAGAAACCTAGAAACGAAGAAAGAAACGAAGAAACGAAGAAAGAAACGGGGAAACGAACAAAGAAACGGAGAAGCGAAGAAAGAAACGGAGAAACGAACAAAGAAACGGAGAAACGAACAAAGAAACGGAGAAACGAAGAAAGAAACGGAGAAACGAACAAAGAAACCGGGAAACGAACAAAGAAACGGAGCAACGAACAAAGAAGCTAAGACACGGAGAAATAAATGGAGAAACGAAGAAAGAAACGGAGAAACGAAGAAAGAAACGGAGAAACAAAGAAAGAAACGGAAAAACGAAGAAAGAAACCGAGAAACGAAGAAAGAAACGGAGATACGAAGAAAGAAACGGTGAAACGAACAAAGAAACGGAGAAACGAAGAAAGAAACGGAGAAACGAAGAAAGAAACGGAGAAACGAAGAAAGAAACGGTGAAACGAACAAAGAAACGGAGAAACGAAGAAAGAAACGGAGAAACGGAGAAAGAAACGGAGAAACGAACAAAGAAACGGAGATACGGAGAAATAAATGGAGAAACGAAGAAATAAACGGAGAAACGAACAAAGAAACGGAGAAATGAAGAAAGAAGCGGAGAAACGAACAAAGAAACGGAGAAACGAACAAAGAAACGGAGGAACGAAGAAAGAAACGGAGAAACGGACAAAGAAACGGAGAAACGAACAAAGAAACGGAGGAACGAAGAAAGAAACGGAGAAACGAAGAAAGAAACGGAGAAATAAATGGAGAAACGAAGATATAAACGGAGAAACGATGAAAGAAACGGAAAACGAAGAAAGAAACGGAGAAACGAAGAAAGAAACGGAGAAACGAAGAAAGAAACGGAGAAACGAAGAAAGAAACTGAGAAACGAAGAAAGAAACGGAGAATCGGAGAAATAAATGGAGAAACGAAGAAATAAACCGAGAAACGGAGAAAGAAACGGAGAAACGAACAAAGAAACGGAGAAACGGAGAAACGAACAAAGAAACGGAGAAACGAACAAAGAAACGGAGAAGCGAAGAAAGAAACGGAGAAACGGAGAAATAAATGGAGAAACGAAGAAATAAACGAAGAAACGAAGAAAGAATCGGAGAAATGAACAAAGAAACGGAGAAACGAACAAAGAAACGGAGGAACGAAGAAAGAAACGGAGAAACGAACAAAGAAACGGAACAACGAACAAAGAAGCTAAGACACGGAGAAATAAATGGAGAAACGAACAAAGAAACGGAGAAACGAAGAAAGAAACGGAGAAACAAAGAAAGAAACGGAAAAACGAAGAAAGAAACGGAGAAACGAAGAAAGAAACGGAGATACGAAGAAAGGAACGGTGAAACGAACAAAGAAACGGAGAAACGAAGAAAGAAACGGAGAAACGGAGAAAGAAACTGAGAAACGAACAAAGAAACGGAGATACGGAGAAATAAATGGAGAAACGAAGAAATAAACGGAGAAACGAACAAAGAAACGGAGAAACGAAGAAAGAAGCGGAGAAACGAACAAAGAAACGGAGAAACGAACAAAGAAACGGAGGAACGAAGAAAGAAACGGAGAAACGAACAAAGAAACGGAGCAACGAACAAAGAAGCTAAGACACGGAGAAATAAATGGAGAAACGAATAAAGAAACGGAGAAACGAAGAAAGAAACGGAGAAACAAAGAAAGAAACGGAGAAACGAAGAAAGAAACGGAGAAACGAAGAAAGAAACGGAGAAACGAAGAAAGAAACGGAGAAACGAGCAAAGAAACGGAGAAACGAAGAAAGAAACGGAGAAACGAAGAAAGAAACGGAGAAACGGAGAAATAAATGGAGAAACGAAGAAATAAACGGACAAGCGAAGAAAGGAACGGAGAAACGAAGAAAGAAACGGACAACCGAAGAAAGAAACGGAGTAACGAAGAAAGAAAAGAAGAATCGAAGAAAGAATCGGAAAAATAAATGGAGAAACGTAGAAATAAACCGAGTAACGGAGAAAGATACGGAGAAACGAACAAAGAAACTGAGAAACGAAGAAAGACAAGGAGAAACGAACAAAGAAACGTAGAAACGAAGAAAGAAACGGAGAAACGAAGAAAGAAACGGAGAAACGGAGAAATAAATGCAGAAACGAAGAAATAAACGGAGAAAGGAAGAAAGAAACGGAGATACGAAGAAAGAAACGGAGAAACGAACAAAGAAACGGGGAAACGAACAAAGAAACGGAGCAACGAACAAAGAAGCTAAGACACGGAGAAATAAATGGAGAAACGAACAAAGAAACGGAGAAACGAAGAAAGAAGCTAAGACACGGAGAAATAAGTGGAGAAACGAACAAAGAAACGGAGAAACGAAGAAAGAAACGGAGAAACAAAGAAAGAAACGGAAAAACGAAGAAAGAAACGGAGAAACGAAGAGAGAAACGGAAATACGAAGAAAGAAACTGTGAAACGAAGAAAGAAACGGAGAAACGAAGAAAGAAACAGAGAAACGGAGAAATAAATAGAGAAACGAAGAAATAAACGAAGAAACGAAGAAAGAATCGGAGAAATGAACAAAGAAACGGAGAAACGAAGAAAGAAACCTAGAAACGAAGAAAGAAACGAAGAAACGAAGAAAGAAACGGGGAAACGAACAAAGAAACGGAGAAGCGAAGAAAGAAACGGAGAAACGAACAAAGAAACGGAGAAACGAACAAAGAAACGGAGAAACGAAGAAAGAAACGGAGAAACGAACAAAGAAACCGGGAAACGAACAAAGAAACGGAGCAACGAACAAAGAAGCTAAGACACGGAGAAATAAATGCAGAAACGAACAAAGAAGCGGAGAAACGAAGAAAGAAACGGAGAAACAAAGAAAGAAACGGAAAAACGAAGAAAGAAACGGAGAAACGAAGAAAGAAACGGAGATACGAAGAAAGAAACGGTGAAACGAACAAAGAAACGGAGAAACGAAGAAAGAAACGGAGAAACGAAGAAAGAAACGGAGAAACAAAGAAAGAAACGGAGAAACGAAGAAAGAAACGGAGAAACGAAGAAAGAAACGGAGAAACGAAGAAATAAATGCAGAAACGAAGAAATAAACGGAGAAAGGAAGAAAGAAACGGAGAAACGAAGAAAGAAACGGAGAAACGGAGAAATAAATGGAGAAACGAAGAAATAAACGGAGAAACGGAGAAAGAAACGGAGAAACGAAGAAAGAAACGGAGAAATGAGGACAGAAACGGAGAAACGAAGAAAGAAACGGAGAAACGAAGAAAGAAACGGAGATACGAAGAAAGAAACAGAGAAACAAACAAAGAAACGGAGATACGAAGAAAGAAACGGAGAAACGAACAAAGAAACGGAGAAACGAAGAAAGAAACGGAGAAACGGAAAAATAAATGGAGAAACGAAGAAATAAACGGAGAAACGAACAAAGAAACGAGGAAACGAACAAGGAAACGGAGAAACGAACAAAGAAACGGAGAAACGAATAAAGAAAGGAGAAACGAACAAAGAAACGGAGAAACGGAGAAATAAATGGAGAAACGGTGAAATAAATGGAGAAACGAACAAAGAAACGGAGAAACGAACAAAGAAACGGAGAATCGAAGAAAGAAACGGCGAAACGAAGAAAGAAACAGTGTAACGTAGAAAGAAACGAAGAAACGAAGAAAGAAACGGAGTAACGAAGAAAGAAACGAAGAATCGAAGAAAGAATCGGAGAAATAAATGGAGAAACGAAGAAATAAGCCGAGTAACGGAGAAAGATACGGAGAAACGAACAAAGAAACTGAGAAACGAAGAAAGACACGGAGAAACGAACAAAGAAACGTAGAAACGAAGAAAGAAACGGAGAAACGAAGAAAGAAACGGAGAAACGGAGAAATAAATGCAGAAACGAAGAAATAAACGGAGAAAGGAAGAAAGAAACGGAGAAACGAAGAAAGAAACGGAGAAACGGAGAAATAAATGGAGAAACGAAGAAATAAACGGAGAAACGGAGAAAGAAACGGAGAAACGAAGAAAGAAACGGAGAAACGAAGACAGAAACGGAGAAACGAAGAAAGAAACGGAGAAACGAAGAAAGAAACGGAGATACGAAGAAAGAAACAGAGAAACAAACAAAGAAACGGAGATACGAAGAAAGAAACGGAGAAACGAACAAAGAAACGGAGAAACGAACAAAGAAACGGAGAAACGGAAAAATAAATGGAGAAACGAAGAAATAAACGGAGAAACGAGCAAAGAAACGAGGAAACGAACAAAGAAACGGAGAAACGAACAAAGAAACGAGGAAACGAACAAAGAAACGGAGAAACGAACAAAGAAACGGAGAAACGAACAAAGAAAGGAGAAACGAACAAAGAAACGTAGAAACGAAGAAAGAAACGGAGAAACGAAGAAAGAAACGGAGTAACGAAGAAAGAAACGAAGAAACGGAGAATCGGAGAAATAAATGGAGAAATGAAGAAATAAACCGAGAAACGGAGAAAGAAACGGAGAAACGAAGAAGGAAACGGAGAAACGAACAAAGAAACGGAGAAACGAACAAAGAAACGGTGAAACGAAGAAAGAAACGGAGAAACGAAGAAAGAAACGGAGAAACGGAGAAATAAATGGAGAAACGAAGAAATAAACGGAGAAACGAAGAAGGAAACGTAGAAACGAAGAAAGAAACGGAGAAACGTAGAAAGAAACGGAGTAACGAAGAAAGAAACGAAGAAACGGAGAATCGGAGAAATAAATGGAGAAATGAAGAAATAAACCGAGAAACGGAGAAAGAAACGGAGAAACGAAGAAGGAAACGGAGAAACGAACAAAGAAACGGAGAAACGAAGAAAGAAACGGAGAAACGAAGAAAGAAACGGAGAAACGGAGAAATAAACGTAGAAACGAAGAAATAAAAGGAGAAACGAAGAAGGAAACGTAGAAACGAAGAAAGAAACGGAGAAACGAAGAAAGAAACGGAGTAACGAAGAAAGAAACGAAGAAACGGAGAATCGGAGAAATAAATGGAGAAATGAAGAAATAAACCGAGAAACGGAGAAAGAAACGGAGAAACGAAGAAGGAAACGGAGAAACGAACAAAGAAACGGAGAAACGAAGAAAGAAACGGAGAAACGAAGAAAGAAACGGAGAAACGGAGAAATAAATGGAGAAACGAAGAAATAAACGGAGAAACGAAGAAGGAAACGTAGAAACGAAGAAAGAAACGGAGAAACGAAGAAAGAAACGGAGTAACGAAGAAAGAAACGAAGAAACGGAGAATCGGAGAAATAAATGGAGAAATGAAGAAATAAACCGAGAAACGGAGAAAGAAACGGAGAAACGAAGAAGGAAACGGAGAAACGAACAAAGAAACGGAGAAACGAACAAAGAAACGGAGAAACGAAGAAAGAAACGGAGAAACGAAGAAAGAAACGGAGTAACGAAGAAAGAAACGAAGAAACGGAGAATCGGAGAAATAATTGGAGAAACGATGAAATAGACCGAGAAACGGAGAAAGAAACGGAGAAACGAACAAAGAAACGGAGAAACGAAGAAAGAAACGAAGGAACGAAGAAAGAAACGGAGAAACGAACAAAGAAACGGAGAAACGTTTCTCCGCTTCTCCGCTTCTCCGTTTCTCCGTTTCTCGGTTTCTCTATTTCTCCGTTTCTCGGTTTCTCCGTTTCTCCGTTTCTCCGTTTCTCCGTTTCTCCGTTTCTCCGTTTCTCCGTATCTCCGTTTCTCCGTTTCTCGGTTTCTCGGTTTCTCCGTTTCTCCGTCTCTCGGTTTCTCCGTTTCTCGGTTTCTCCGTTTCTCCGTTTCTCCGTTTCTCCGTTTCTCCGTTTCTCCGTATCTCCGTTTCTCCGTTTCTCGGTTTCTCGGTTTCTCCGTTTCTCCGTCTCTCGGTTTCTCCGTTTCTCGGTTTCTCCGTTTCTCCGTTTCTCCGTTTCTCCGTTTCTCCGTTTCTCGGTTTTTCCGTTTCTCCGTTTCACCGTTTTTTGTACGTTTCTCCATTTATTTCTCCGATTCTCCGTTTCTTTCTTCGTTTCTCCGTTTCTTTCTTCGTTTCTTCGTTTCTTTGTTCGTTTCTCCGTTTCTTTGTTGGTTTCTCCGTTTCTTTGTTCGTTTCTCCGTTTCTTTCTTCGTTTCTCCGTTTCTTTGTTCGTTTCTCCGTTTCTTTCTCCGTTTCACGGTTTATTTCTTCGTTTCTCCATTTATTTCTCCGATTCTCCGTTTCTTTCTTCGTTTCTTTCTTCGTTACTCCGTTTCTTTCTTCGTTTCTCCGTTTCTTTCTTCGTTTCTCCGTTTCTTTCCTCGTTTCTCTGTTTATTTCTTCGTTTCTCCATTTATTTCTCCGTTTCTCCATTTATTTCTCCGTTTCTCCGTTTCTTTCTTCGTTTCTCCGTTTCTTTCTTCGTTTCTCCATTTAGTTCTCCGTTTCTCCGTTTCTTTGTTCGTTTCTCCGTTTCTTTGTTCGTTTCTCGGTTTCTTTCTTCGATTCTCCGTTTCTTTGTTCGTTTCTCCGTTTCTCGGTTTATTTCTCCGTTTCTCCATTTATTTCTCCGATTCTCCGTTTCTTTCTTCGTTTCTTCGTTTCTTTCTTCGTTAGTCCGTTTCTTTCTTCGTTTCTCCACTTATTTCTCCGATTCTCCGTTTCTTTCTTCGTTTCTTCGTTTCTTTCTTCGTTACTCCGTTTCTTTCTTCGTTTCTCCGTTTCTTTATTCGATTCTCCGTTTCTTTCTTCGATTCTCCGTTTATTTCTTCGTTTCTCCATTTATTTCTCCGTTTCTCCGATTCTATCTTTGTTTCTCCGTTTCTTTGTTCGTTTCTTCGTTTCTCCGTTTCTTTCTTCATTTCTCCGTTTCTTAGTTCATTTCTCCGTTTCTTTCTTTGTTTCTTCGTTTCTTTCTTCGTAACTCCGTTTCTTTCTTCGTTTCTCCGTTTCTTTCTTCGTTTCTCCGTTTCTTTCTTCGTTTCTCCGTTTACTTCTTCGTTTCTCCATTTATTTCTCCGTTTCTCTCTTTCTTTCTTCGTTTCTCCGTTTCTTTGTTCGTGTCTCCGTTTCTTTGTTCGTTTCTCCGTTTCTTTGTTCGTTTCTCCGTTTCTTTCTCCGTTTCACGGTTTATTTCTTCGTTTCTCCATTTATTTCTCCGATTCTCCGTTTCTTTCTTCGTTTCTTTCTTCGTTACTCCGTTTCTTTCTTCGTTTCTCCGTTTCTTTCTTCGTTTCTCCGTTTCTTTCTTCGTTTCTCCGTTTATTTCTTCGTTTCTCCATTTATTTCTCCGTTTCTCCGTTTCTTTCTTCGTTTCTCCGTTTCTTTCTTCGTTTCTCCATTTAGTTCTCCGTTTCTCCGTTTCTTTGTTCGTTTCTCCGTTTCTTTGTTCGTTTCTCGGTTTCTTTCTTCGATTCTCCGTTTCTTTGTTCGTTTCTCCGTTTCTCGGTTTATTTCTCCGTTTCTCCATTTATTTCTCCGATTCTCCGTTTCTTTCTTCGTTTCTTCGTTTCTTTCTTCGTTAGTCCGTTTCTTTCTTCGTTTCTCCACTTATTTCTCCGATTCTCCGTTTCTTTCTTCGTTTCTTCGTTTCTTTCTTCGTTACTCCGTTTCTTTCTTCGTTTCTCCGTTTCTTTATTCGATTCTCCGTTTCTTTCTTCGATTCTCCGTTTATTTCTTCGTTTCTCCATTTATTTCTCCGTTTCTCCGTTTCTATCTTTGTTTCTCCGTTTCTTTGTTCGTTTCTTCGTTTCTCCGTTTCTTTCTTCATTTCTCCGTTTCTTAGTTCATTTCTCCGTTTCTTTCTTTGTTTCTTCGTTTCTTTCTTCGTAACTCCGTTTCTTTCTTCGTTTCTCCGTTTCTTTCTTCGTTTCTCCGTTTCTTTCTTCGTTTCTCCGTTTACTTCTTCGTTTCTCCATTTATTTCTCCGTTTCTCTCTTTCTTTCTTCGTTTCTCCGTTTCTTTGTTCGTGTCTCCGTTTCTTTGTTCGTTTCTCCGTTTCTTTGTTCGTTTCTCCGTTTCTTTCTCCGTTTCACGGTTTATTTCTTCGTTTCTCCATTTATTTCTCCGATTCTCCGTTTCTTTCTTCGTTTCTTTCTTCGTTACTCCGTTTCTTTCTTCGTTTCTCCGTTTCTTTCTTCGTTTCTCCGTTTCTTTCTTCGTTTCTCCGTTTATTTCTTCGTTTCTCCATTTATTTCTCCGTTTCTCCGTTTCTTTCTTCGTTTCTCCGTTTCTTTCTTCGTTTCTCCGTTTATTTCTTCGTTTCTCCATTTATTTCTCCGTTTCTCCGTTTCTTTCTTCGTTTCTCCGTTTCTTTGTTCGTTTCTCCGTTCCTTTCTTTGTTTAATCGTTTCTTTCTTCGTTACTCCGTTTCTTTCTTCCTTTCTCCATTTATTTCTCCGCTTCTTTCTTCGTTTCTCCGTTTCCTTGTTCGTTTCTTCGTTTCTTTCTCCGTTACTCCGTTTCTTTCTTCGTTTCTCCGTTTCTTTCTTCGTTTCTCCGTTTCTTTCTTCGTTTCTCCGTTTCTTTCTCAGTTTCTACGTTTCTTTGTTCATTTCTACGTTTCTTTCTTCGTTTCTTCGTTTCTTTCTTCGTTACTCCGTTTCTTTCTTCGTTTCTCCGTTTCTTTCTCCGATTCTCCGTTTCTTTCTTCGTTTCTTCCTTCGTTACTCCGTTTCTTCCTTCGTTTCTCCGTTTCTTTCTTCGTTTCTCCGTTTCTTTCTTCGTTTCTCCGTTTATTTCTTCGTTTCTCCATTTATTTCTTCGCTTCTCCGTTTCTATCTTCGTTTCTCCGTTTCTTTCTTCGTTTCTCCGTTTATTTCTTCGTTTCTCCATTTATTTCTCCGATTCTCCGTTTCTTTCTTCGTTACTCCGTTTCTTTCTTCGTTTCTCCGTTTCTTTCTTCGTTTCTCCGTTTCTTTCTTCGTTTCTCCGTTTATTTCTTCGTTTCTCCATTTATTTCTCCGTTTCTCAGTTTCTTTCTTCGTTTCTCTGTTTCTTTCTTCGTTTCTCCGTTTCTTTGTTCGTTTCTCCGTTTCTTTGTTCGTTTCTCCGTTTCTTTCTTCGTTTCTCCGTTTCTTTCTTCGTTTCTCCGTTTCTTTCTTCGTTTCTCCGTTTCTTTCTTCGTTTCTCCGTTTATTTCTTCGTTTCTCCATTTATTTCTCCGTTTCTCCGTTTCTTTCTTCGTTTCTCCGTTTCTTTGCTCGTTTCTCCGTTCCTTTCTTTGTTTAATCGTTTCTTTCTTCGTTTCTCCGTTTCTTTCTTCGTTTCTCCGTTTCTTTCTTCGTTTCTCCGTTTCTTTCTTCGTTTCTCCGTTTATTTCTTCGTTTCTCCATTTATTTCTCCGTTTCTCCGTTTCTTTCTTCGTTTCTCCGTTTCTTTGCTCGTTTCTCCGTTCCTTTCTTTGTTTAATCGTTTCTTTCTTCGTTTCTCCGTTTCTTTCTTCGTTTCTTCGTTTCTTTCTTCGTTTCTCCATTTATTTCTCCGTTTCTCCGTTTCTTTGTTCGTTTCTCCGTTTCTTTGTTCGTTTCTCCGTTTATTTCTTCGTTTCTCCGTTTGTTTCTTCGTTTCTCCGTTTCTTTCTTCGTTTCTTCGATTCTTTCTTCGTTTCTCCATTTCTTTCATCGTTTCTCCGTTTCTTTGTTCGTTTCTCCGTTCCTTTCTTCGTTTCTCCATTTATTTCTCCGTTTCTCCGTTTCTTTCTTCGTTTCTCCGTTTCTTCCTTCGTTTCTCCGTTTATTTCTTCGTTTCTCCATTTATTTCTTCGTTTCTCCGTTTCTTTCTTCGTTTCTCCGTTTCTTTCTTCGTTGCTCCGTTTCTCCGTTTCTCCGTTTCTCCGTTTCGATTAAATGATTATAATAGTTATAATTTCTATTATAAATCATTTGAGCTATATTTAAATTATACTCTAATACTCTGAATACATATTTAATATATTTTTTAATCTCTTTAGCCTCCAGAAGAATTTTATTTATACTATTGTTGTTCCGTTCTCCCCTCCTATCACTTTGATCTCTGGAGGAGAGATCCTTTTGCATGATTTATCCCCGTACGAGCCCCCAAATAACTATTGCTCTAATGTGGTATATTAAAGTATATTTAATAATATTATATATTACAATGATGGTAGTGTTAGATGTAGTGTCAGTGGTTAGTTTCGCTGGATACGTCTTTTAGTTGTCTCGTCTTATCGTCTTTTTAGTCATACCGTCCGCGACACACTCTTCGGGCATACTCTCGTCGTCATACTTTGTCATACTATGTTCCTACGTTCTTCTCGCGCTCTATATAGTCATTCCCATTCATTCTCTTTCATTCCTATCCTCAGTCTCTCTCACTTCAGACATTCGGCCACGCTCGGCCATCCCAATCACCCGTCATTTCTAAACACTCTTCACTTTCTCCGAACCACATGTATTTCCTTTCATCTCCATGCATTCTCACGCTCGGTCGTCGCACAAGACCCCCTGTAAAGGATACTCATGCCTTCCAGGAAAACTAGCGGGCCGATCGGCGCTAAATGTTTACTCCAACTCGAGTCCAACCGCGCACGTTATCTTGTTTAGGCCTACGCTCGAAGCAAGCCTAAGCGGACGCCGAAAATCCGATACTACACTATTTACTGTATATAATAATTTTTACAGAATCGGAAATAAATCTAATTATTTATTTATAATAATTATTGTTTATTCACTTATTTTACCAAAAATTTCGATTCTTCATGTATTAATCAAATGTTAAATTGATATATCTCATAGACAATTATTACTTTCCATGTTTTAAAACTTTAAGAAACATCTCTTTACTTTGAAGTTCGATCAAAATCAATTGCTAGAGGCGAATCAATCATTTTTAATGCATAAATAAGATGCACATTGTTCGATCAATATAGGGAACATGCGTAAATGTTAATAACAATCGCTGAAATGAACGTACATTCACCGAAACCATTCGCCCTCGAAGATTTCGCAATATCTTGATGTTTGTTTATCATAATTATTAACAACCGTCGTTGGGCCGTAGATTAGACAATTTTTGACAATGTTTCGGTATAAAAAGCCATCAATTTCTTGAAATATTTGGTTAGATCGAACAAATACGATCGAAGAAGCCGTGGGACAAAATAAATGAATATTTCTCTACATATCGGAACTATAGTTTGTATGTATGCAAATATACTCTGAACCTGCAATTACAAATCCCTGTAACGTGGTAATTACATGGGTTGCCATCTATTGGAGAAAGGGTTAAACTACACTTAAGGGGTGAAAACACCTGGCGGAGAAACGCTCAAGTTTGTCGAGGAATTGTTCTAATTTCCACAAATAGATGGCGCGACAAGTACAATTTACCGACATTAGAGATAAGTATTTCCATTTGTCTGATATTCCCTACCGTGCGATGAAATAAATAAATACTTTTGTACAAACTTTTGTATGTTTCATCTTTCGAATAAATGTAAAATTAAACCTTCCACGGTAAATTTTAATCTTGAATTTATTAATGTTTCTAGGACGATTTAATTCAGTATAAAGAGTGCTATAGGTGGGAAATTTGTGTACATAATAATTATTGAGTATAAAATAATTTTTCTCTCATTAGAGGATAATATATTAAATAAGGAAGAAGAGTTAATCTTTATTATTATAAATATAAAAATTAAAATTAAAGAAATTATTGAATATAAAATGAAATATGTTAAAAATGTATTTTTGTTAATTATTAATAAAATAACTATAATAGATGTTTGTATAACAGATGAATATCCTGTAATTATTATGATTGATTTTTTTGTTTAAGCAAATGTTAGGGGCAATAATTACATTAATTAGGCAAATAAAATAAATTTCATTATTAAATTTTAATATGAGTTGTTTAATAATAATAGGGATTAATTTTATTAAAGTTATTATAAAGAATAGATTAATTCAATTTAATGAATAAATTAAAGAAATGAATCGAACATTTAAAGAGTACATCCCAATTTTTGAGATAGGTGAAAAAAAAAAAATTATTATAAATAAATAATTAGATTTATTTCCGATTCTGTGTAAATAATTATATATAGTAAATAGTATAAATAAAATTCTTCTGGAGGCCAAAGAGATTAAAAAATATATTAAATATGTATTTAGAGTATTAGTGTCTAATTTAACTATACATCAAATGATTTATAATAGAAATTATAAATATTATAATCATTTAATCGAAACGGTGAAACGGAGAAACGGAGAAACGATGAAACGAAGGAAGAAACGGAGAAACGAAGAAAGAAATGGAGAAATGAAGAAAGAAACGAAGAAACGAAAAAAGAAACGGAGAAACGAACAAAGAAACGGAGAAACGAACAAAGAAACGGAGAAACGAAGAATGAAACGGAGAAACGAAGAAAGAAACGAAGAAACGAAGAAAGAAACGGAGAAATGA
This sequence comes from Ptiloglossa arizonensis, assembly GCF_051014685.1. Lineage (NCBI taxonomy): Eukaryota > Metazoa > Arthropoda > Insecta > Hymenoptera > Colletidae > Ptiloglossa > Ptiloglossa arizonensis. The sequence goes on along the minus strand of NW_027478624.1, from coordinate 334,812 downwards.
ACAAAGAAACGGAGAAACGAAGAAAGAAACGGAGAAACGAAGAAAGAAACGGAGAAACGAAGAAAGAAACGGAGAAACGAAGAAAGAAACGGAGAAACGAAAAAAGAAACGGCGAAACGAACAAAGAAACGGAGAAACGAAGAAAAAAACGGAGAAGCGAAGAAAAAAACGGAGATACGAAGAAAGAAGCGGAGAAACAAACAAAGAAACGGTGATGCGAAGAAAGAAACGGAGAAACGTACAAAGAAACGGAGAAACGAAGAAAGAAACGGAGAAACGGCGAAATAAATGGAGAAACGAACAAAGTACCGAAGAAACGAACAAAGAAACGGAGAAACGAACAAAGAAACGGAGAAACGAAAAAGGAAACGGAGAACCGTTTCTCCGTTTCTCCGTTTCTCCGTTTCTCCGTTTCTCGGTTTCTCCGTTTCTCCGTTTCTCGGTTTCTCCGTTTCTCCGTTTCTCGGTTTCTCCGTTTCTCCGTTTCTCCCTTTCTTCCTTCGTTTCTCCGTTTCTTTCTTCGTTTCTCCGTTTCTTTCTTCTTTCTCCGTTTCTTTCTTCGTCTCTTTCTTTGTTTCTCCGTTTCTTTCATCGTTTCTCCGTTTCTTTCATCGTTTCTCCGTTTCTTTCTTCGTTTCTCCGTTTCTTTGTTCGTTTCTTCGTTTCTTTCTTCGTTACTCCGTTTCTTTCTTCGTTTCTCCGTTTCTTTCTTCGTTTCTCCGTTTCTTTCTTCGTTTCTCCATTTATTTCTCCGTTTCTCCGTTTCTCCGTTTCTTTGTTCGTTTCTCCGTTTCTCCGTTTCTCCGTTTCTCCGTTTCGATTAAATGATTATAATAGTTATAATTTCTATTATAAATCATTTGAGCTATAGTTAAATTATACACTAATACTCTAAATACATATTTAATATATTTTTTAATCTCTTTAGCCTCCAGAAGAGTTTTATTTATACTATTTACTGTATATAATAATTTACACAGAATCGGAAATAAATCTAATTATTTATTTATAATAATTATTTTTTATTCACTTATTTTACCAAAAATTTCGATTCTCCATGTATTAATCAAATGTTAAATTGATATATCTCATAGACAATTATTATTTTCCATGTTTTAAAACTTTAAGAAACATTTCTTTACTTTGAAGTTCGATCAAAATCAATTGTTAGAGGCGAATCAATCATTTTTAATGCATAAATAAGATGCACATTGTTCGATCAATATAGGGAACATGCGTAAATGTTAATAACAATCGCTGAAATGAACGAAAATTCACCGAAACCATTCGTCCTCGAAGATTTCGCAATATCTTGATGTTTGTTTATCATAATTATTAACAACCGTCGTTGGGTCGTAGATTAAACAATTTTTGACAATGTTTCGGTATAAAAAGCCATCAATTTCTTGAAATATTTGGTTAGATCGGACAAATACGATCGAAGAAGCCGTGGGATAAAATAAATGAATATTTCTCTACATATCGGAATTATAGTTTGTATGTATGCAAATATATTCTGAACCCGCAATTACAAATCCCTGTAACGTGGTAATTACATGGGTTGCCATCTATTGGAGAAAGGGTTAAACTACACTTAAGGGGTGAAAACACCTGGCGGAGAAACGCTCAAGTTTGTCGAGGAGTTGTTCTAATTTCAACAAATATTACAAGATATTGCTAAATTTGCGAAGGCGAACGGTTTCGGTGAATGTTTGTCCATTTCCGCGATTGTTAGTATCATTTATATGTGCTCCCAATATTAATTGAACAATGTACATATTATTTATGTATTGCAATTAATTAAGAAATTTATAGAAATTGATTTTGATCGAGACTCGATGTTAAAACGTGTTTCGTAAAGTTTTAAAGCATGGAAAGTAACAATTGTTCATTAAATACATTAATCTAACATTTGTTTAATTCTTATAATTTACACAATACGCGTAGAAGTGGTATTTTTTACATAAAAGTGCCGAAATTCAATTAATCGCTTTTTTAGATAGAAAAATCATCGCGATGAAGACTTGTGAATCGATAATCGATACCTGTAGCCTTGAAAATGTCAGTTGGATCTCAGCGAAAAATTCCTTCGCGAACAAAGAATATTTCAACGAAATGATATTTTAAGCCATTATTTATACTAGGAAATAGTTAATAATTGTTCAAACTACGGTCCTACGACGGTTATTAATAATTATGATAAATAAACATCAAGATATTGCAAAATCTGCGAAGGCGAACGGTTTCTGTGAATGTTTCTTCCTATATGCGATTGTTATTAACTTTTTCGCGTGCTCCCAATATTAATCGAACAATGTACATCTTATCTATGCATTACAAATGATTAAGTAACTTATAGAAATTGATTTTGATCGAGATTCGAAGTGAAAACGTGTTTCATAAAGATTTAATGCATAGAAAGTAATAATTGTCTATTTGGTACATTAATTTAACATTTATTTAATTCTTATAATTTACACAATACGTGCAGAAGTTGCATTTTTTACTTAAAAGTGTCACAATTCAATTAATCGCTTTTCTAAATAGAAAAATTATCGTGATGAAGACTTGTGAATCGATCATCGATACCTGTAACCTTGAGAATATCAGTTGGATCTCAACGAAAGATTCCTTCGTGAACAAAGAATATTTTAACGAAATGATATTTTAAGCCATTATTTATACTAGGACATTGTTAATAATTGTTAAAACTATGGTCCAACGACGGTTGTTAATGATTATGATAAATAAACATCAAGATATTGCAAAATCTATGAAGGAGAACGGTTTTGGTAAATGTTTTTTCATTTCCGTGATTGTTATTAACATTTACGCACGTTCCGAATATTAACATTACAATGTGCATCTTGTTTGTGCATTATAAGTCATTAATTACTTTACAAATATTAATTTCGATCGAAAATCGAGAAACATATGAATACCACGTTTTACTTCAATTCTCGATGAAATTTAATTTCTATAGGCAAATCAATGATTTACAATGCATAACTAAGATGCATTCTCTCACATAAATGTTCGAAACATGCATAAATGTTAATAACAATCGCGTGGATGAACAACAATTCACTGAAACCGTTCCCCTTCGCAGATTTCGCAATATCTTGATGTTCATTCATCAGAATTATTAACAACCGTCGTAGCAGCATGGTATAAAAAATTATTAACAATGTCCTGGTATAAATAATGGATTAAAACATTACTTCGTTGAAGTATTTTTCATTCACTTCCTCGCATATCATATACTCCTGACAACAAGAGTCCCAACATTGAACATTTTCTACAATTTATGTCTGAATTTCATCCGTTGTAATGAGGAGAACACTGTCGCCAAGGAAGTATGCATTTCGATTTCTCAAGTACTAATCAAATGTTACATCGATATATCTAATAGACAATTATTACTTTCCATATTTTAAAACTTTAAGAAACACCTCTTTACTTCGGAGCTCGATCAAAATTAATTTCTATAAGTTTCTTAATCATTTGTGATGCATAAATAATATGCACATTGTTCAATTAATATTGGGAGCACATATAAATGTTACTAACAATCGCGGAAATGGACAAACATTCACCGAAACCGTTCGCCTTCGCAAATTTAGCAATATCTTGACGTTTATTTACCATAATTATTAACAAGCGTCGTGGGACCGTAGATTAAACAATTATTAACATTGTTCTAGCATAAATAATGGCTTAAAAGTCATCACTTTCTGGAAATATTTGTTAGATCGAACAAAGACAATCGAAGTAACCGTGCGATAAAATAAATGAATATTTCTCTACATATCGAAATTATAGTTGGTATATATGCAAATATATATTCTGAACGCTCAGTGACACACATATGTCACACGGCAATGAAGTGGGTTGCCATCTACTAGAGAATAGGTAAACTACACTTAAGGTGTGAAAACACCTGGCGGAGAAACGCTCAAGTTTGTTGAGGAATTGTTCTTATTTCCACCAATAGATAGCGCCACGAGCATAAATTTACCGACATTAAAGATAAGTAATCCCATTTGTATAATATTCCCTACCGTGCGATAAAATAAATAAATATTTCTCTACATATCGAAATTATTGTTTGTTATGCATGCAAATATGATCTGAAATTCCAAACATTTGCAACGTGGTAATTATATGGGTTGCCGTCTCTTGGAGAACATATTTGTTAACTTTTGCGATTGTTACTAACATTTATGCATGTTCCCAATATTAATCGAACAATATGTATCTTATTTATGCATGGTAAATGATTATACTTATAGAAATTGATTTTGATCGAGATTCAAAGTAAAAACTTGTTTCGTAAAGTTTGAAAGCAAGGAAAGTAATAATTGTCTATTTAGTGCAATAGTTTAGCATTTATTTAATTCTCATAATTTACACAATACGCGTAGAATTTGTATTTCTTACTCAAACGTGCTGAATTTCGATTAATCGCTTTTCTATGTAGAAAAATCATCGTGATAAACACTTGTGAGTCGATAATCGATATGTGTAGCCATGATTTCGAGGTATCAAAGATTTTTTTAAATGTATTAGGGGGACCGGAAAGTAATGTCGTTTCCCGACATTAAATTCAAATACATAAATTTTTAACGAGTTTTTATTTTTAATCAATGATATAATCACCCTCATTATCAACAACCTTTTGCCATCTAGTGTGCAAATTTTCAATGCCGGATCGATAAAAATCAATTGGTTTTTGAGCAAAATATACAGAGATGGCATTTTGAATATCATCCAAATTTGCAAATCTTTTGCCACTTAGAAAGTGTTGAAGCGATCGGAATAAATGGAAATCCGATGGTGCAACATCGGGCGAGTATGGTGGGTGAGGCAGTACCTCCCACCCCAATTCATTAATTTTTGCCAAGGTTCGTCTTGCGCAGTGCGGTCTTGCATTATCATCTTGCAGAATAACGCCTTTTCTGTTGACAATCGCTGGCCACTTTTCAATTAAAGATTTATTTACACGATCTAATTGTTCACAGTAAAGGTCTGCATTCACAGTCTGTCCAGGTTTCAGCACTTCAAAATGAACAACGCCGCGAATACTCCACCAAACACACAAAAGGGCCTTTTTGGGGTGTAAACCTGGCTTAGCATTACTTTGTGGCGATTCATTTGGAGAGAGCCACTGCCTTTTGCGTTTTGGATTATCATAAAGAACCCACTTTTCATCTCCGGTGATCAAGCGATCAAAAAACGCTTCTGTATTGTGCCGTTGAAGCAATAAGTTGCATGTGGTGGATCGGTTAGCCTTGTTCTCTTCGGACAGATTATGCGGGACCCAAACACCTGCTCTGCTTACTTTCCCAATCTGCTGCAAATGTTCTTGGATGGTCGACCAAGGTTGGTTAAGACTGTTTGACAATTCCTCGATTGTCTGACACGGATTTGCTTCCACTTCCGCACTTAACACGTCATTGTCTAACGTTGTTGGTCTTCCTGATCGATACGAGTCGAAAAGATCAAAATTACCGGATTTGAACTTGGAAAACCACCTTTGGCATTTACGAACGTCTAATGCATTTGGATAAACATCGCAAATGTTTTTGGTAGCAACTGTTGCGTTACTACCCTTGCGAAACTCAAAAAGCATGCAATGCCGGATATGTACCTCTTCTGGTATTTGGCTGGCCATTTCACCCAAAATTGTAAAGAAAAATTTTAAATTTAATTATTTACAACTAAACAAGTCACTATAACCTCAGAATGTCTTTGCTACGACTTTAATGTACACAATGAGCTGACAAATGACAATCAAATAGTGACATGCGCAGAAACGACATTACTTTCCGGTCCACCTAATATAAAGGAAGGCTAGAATGCAGAGAAATTTCATTACGCTGATTTCATTTAACTTTACATTTATTCGAAAGATAATACATACGAAACTTTGTACAAAAATATTTATTTATTTTATTGCACGGTAGGGAATACCATACAAATGGAATGACTTATCTGTAATGTCGGTAAATTATGCATGTGGCGCTATCTATTGGTAGAAGTAACAACAATTCCTCAACAAACTTGAGCGTTTCTCCGCCAGGTGTTTTCACACCTTAAGTGTAGTTTACCTATTCTGTAGTAGATGGCAACCCACTTCATTGCCGTGTGACATATGTGTGTCACTGAGCGTTCGGAATATACATGCATATATACAAACTATTTTTTCAATATGTAGAGAAATATTCATTTATTTTATCGCACGGTTACTTCGATTGTCTTTGTTCGATCTAAGAAATATTTCCAGAAAGTAATGACTTTCAAGCCATTATTTATACTAGAACATTGTTAATAATTGTCTAAAGTATGGTCCTACGACGGTTGTCAATAAATATGATAAATAAACATCGAGATATTGCAAAATCTGCGAAGACGAAAGGTTTCGGTGAATGTTTGTTCATTTCCGCGATTGTTACTAACATTTATGCATGTGCTCAATATTAATTGAACAATGTGCATCTTATTTATGCATTAAAAATGATTAAGTAACTTACAGAAATTGTTTTTGATCGAGATTTATAGTAAAACGTGTTTCGGAAAGTTTTAAAGCATTGAAAGTAACAATTGTTTATTAGATACATTAATTTAACATTTGTTTAATTTTTATAATTTACACAATACGCGTAGAAGTTTCATTTTTTACTCCAAAGCGGCAAAATTCAATTAATCGCTTTTCTAAATAGAAAAATCTTCGCGATGATCGATACGTGTAGCCTTGAGAATGTCGGTTGCACCTCAATGAAAAATTCCTTGATGAACAAAGAATATTTCAACGAAATGATATTTTAAACCATTATTTATACTAGGAAATTGTTAATAATGGTTTAATCTACAATCCTACGACGATTGTTATTAAATATGATAAATGAACGTCAGGATATTGCGAAATCTGCGAAGGCGAACGGTTTCGGTGAATATTTGTTCATTTCCGCGATTGTTACTAACATTTATACATGTTCCGAACATTTATCTTACAATATGCATCTTATTTATGCATTAAATATGATTGATTCGCCTACAGCAATTAATTTTGACCGAGATTCGAGGTATAAACGTGTTTCTTAATGTTTCAAAGCATGGAAAGTAACAATTGTTTATTAGATACACTAATTTAACATTTGTTTCGTTCTTATAATTTTCGGATTATGCGTGGAAGCTGTATTCTTGATGTAAAAGCGTCGAAATTCAATTAATCGCTTTTCTAGATAGAAAAACCATCGTGATAGACGTTTGTGAATCGATAAACATTTCCAGCCTTGACAATGTCGGTTTGATCTCAATAAGAACAATTCCATCGCGAACAAAGAATATTTCAACGAAATGATATTTTAAGCCATTATTTATACTAGGACATTGTTAATAATTGTTTAATCTACGGTCCTACGACGGTTGTTAATAATTATGATAAACAAACATCAAGATATTGCGAAATCTGGGAAGGCGAATTGCTTTAGCGAATGTTTATGTCTCTAGGCGATTGTTAGAAAAATTTTTCCAGGTTCCGAACTTTTATGTTACAGTATGTGAATTAAATTTTATCGGAAAATTTAACGAAGAGTTTGGTATACATATATTTCCCCATTTTTTATGAAAATTAACATTTGTAAACTAATTAATGGCTTGCACTGTAAAAGTTGGGAATATGAATGTTACAGAATGCATTTTCTTTTGCATTGTAAATGAATAATTTGCTTATAAAGATTAATTTAGGTTGCAAATCGAGAAATATTATATATGAATATCAATATTTTGCTTTCATTTTCGAAATCAATTAATTTCTGAAAACTAACTAATGATTTATCATACCTAAATAAGATGCATATTGTTCGATCAATATTGGGAACATGTATAAATGTTAGTAACAATCGCGGAAATGAACAAACATTCACGGAAACCGTTCGCCTTCGAAAATTTCGATTAGATCGAACAAAGACAATGGAAGAACCGGTAAGTGACCTTACGGAGGGTATATAAGGAGCCCCCGGTTGTTTAAAATTTCATTCTTCCTGGAGCCTCGGAGGTGGATGGATCTCTTCGTTTTAGGTTTATGGAAGGGGGACCCCCACCTTGGAAACCGGTACTGGCCGCCGGTAGGCGGTGGTCAGTACTGGCGACCATTCTCTCAATCCTTTCTTTGGTTTTTAATTGTTTCTTTCTGTAATTTATTTTATTTGTTCTCTGATTTTACTTTGTACTTGTTTTTCCATGTTTATTTTTTTGTCATTCTTGCCTTTATTTCCTTTGTTACTGAATGACTGTATTTAATCACTAACCAACTTCATTTCTATTTTCTATCATTTTTTTATCATGCCTTGACTTTAGGTTTCTCTTAGGTAGGCACACCGGAGAACGAAGAACAAAGAACGAAGAACGAAGAACGAAGAACGAAGAGGACACTATGGTCGCAACCGCCGTGGGATCTTTAGTTAAGCTTGGAATAAGTTAATTTTAAGGCCACCGTGTACAAATATCTGTTATCTGTCAAGCAATTATCCAATCTTTAGCTTATTTTTGCTCGCTTCCTCGTTCCTCAGCCCGGTCATCACTGCTTGTTGCATAAGCAAGTGACCGGCCGTGTAGGTGGTCCGAACGGTCGATCGCCGTCTCTTCTGGTGCGTCCGCTTCCAGAGAGAACATGCTGCGAACACAGGGGCAGGTGTTCGCATCGGTCCCTGTGGAAGCCCTGTGCCATAAGACCCTCTCTTCGTCATCTTCCGTGAGTCAGGTCCACGCTTTGCGTGGTTCCTGACGCGGAGTTGGGAGAAACGGGGCACTCTATATGAGTGGACGGCGTCATGCATTTCCTCTTTAATCGGGCCCACTGAGGGGAAACGGGACCGACCTAGTAGGACCAACTGCACGGTTCGTGTCGCGTCTTTTCCAATTTTGCCTAATTTTTCCATAATGTAATTGCTTGGCAGAACTAAACGAGGAGATCGAAGGAACATTGATTCCTTCCATCTCTTTGGTTTAGTATCTTCGTTTGTATCGGGTGTCGAGGGAGATCGATGGAACTTTGATTCCATCTATCTCTCTCCGGGTCTCCGCTCGCAGCAACCTCCACGTGGTGAGACCTGGTAATCGGTATAACTCGCGACGAACAGTAATTATTCGTCGTGGGTAGTACCGAGCTAATCGGCTGCGAGTTTAGAATAGTAATTATTACGGTACAGTAGAGTACTTTACGGTACAGTACTTTCAACAAGTTCAATTGATGTATTGAAATAAAATCAATTTCACTGACAGCAGAAACTTTATTTTTGTCCATTATTTGTTTCCATTTCTTTAACCCGATCCTATCAAACTGCTAAAACTACTTAAAACTATATGTCCTCAACTATCATGTTCTCCTGATACAAAGAAAATCGGGATCCATGATTCAGAAATTCGTTCGAAAGTACAACAAAATTTCGGTTCGCGGAAATTCTTGGAATTTGACGTCAATTCTAAGAATCCGCGAAATCGTGCCACTTCCTCGCATATCGTACACTGACACCAAGAGTCCCAAAATCAAACATTTTCTAAAATTTATGCCTGAATTTCAACCTTTGGTATCAGGAAAATACCAAAAATTTCGATTCTTCAAGTATTAATCAAATGTTAAATTGATATATCTCATAGACAATTATTACTTTCCATGTTTTAAAACTTTAAGAAACATCTCTTTACTTTGAAGTGCGATCAAAATTATTATAATCATTTAATCTAAACGGAGAAACGGAGAAACGGAGAAACGGAGAAACGGAGAAACGGAGAAACGGAGAAACGGAGAAACGGAGAAACGGAGAAACGGAGAAACGGAGAAACGGAGAAACGGAGAAACGGAGAAACGGAGAAACGGAGAAACGGAGAAACGGAGAAACGGAGAAACGGAGAAACGGAGAAACGGAGAAACGGAGAAACGGAGAAACGGAGAAACGGAGAAACGGAGAAACGGAGAAACGGAGAAACGGAGAAACGGAGAAACGGAGAAACGGAGAAACGGAGAAACGGAGAAACGGAGAAACGGAGAAACGGAGAAACGGAGAAACGGAGAAACGGAGAAACGGAGAAACGGAGAAACGGAGAAACGGAGAAACGGAGAAACGGAGAAACGGAGAAACGGAGAAACGGAGAATTGGAGAATCGGAGAAACGGAGAAACGGAGAAACGGAGAAACGGAGAAACGGAGAAACGAAGAAACGAAGGAAGAAACGGAGAAAGAAACGGAGAAACGAAGAAAGAAACGGAGAAGCGAAGAAAGAAACGGAGAAACGAAGAAAGAAACGGAGAAACGGAGAAATAAATGGAGAAACGAAGAAATAAACGGAGAAACGAAGAAAGGAACGGAGAAACGAAAAAAGAAACGGAGAAACGAACAAAGAAACGGAGAAACGAAGAAAGAAACGGAGAAACGGAGAAATAAATGGAGAAATGAAGAAATAAACGGAGAATCGAAGAAAGAAACGGAGAAACGAAGAAAGAAACGCAGAAACGACGAAGAAACGGAGTAACGAAGAAAGAAACGAAGAAACGAAGAAAGAAACGGAGAATCGGAGAAATAAATGGAGAAACGAAGAAATAAACCGAGAAACGAAGAAAGAAACGGAGAAACGAAGAAAGAGAGGGAGTAACGAAGAAAGAAACTGAGAAACGAAGATAGAAACGGAGAATCGGAGAAATAAATGGAGAAACGAAGAAATAAACCGAGAAACGGAGAAAGAAACGGAGAAGCGAACAAAGAAACGGAGAAACGAACAAAGAAACGGAGAAACGGAGAAATAAATGGAGAAACGAAGATTGAAACGGAGAAACGAACAAAGAAACGTTTCTCCGATTCTCCGTTTTTCCGTTCCTCCGTTTCTCCGTTTCTCCATTTCTTGGATTCTCCATTTCTCCGTTTCTCCGTTTCTCGATTTCCCCGTTTCTCCGTTTCTCGGTTTCTCCGTTTCTCGGTTTCTGCGTTTCTCCGTTTCTCGGTTTCTGTGTTTCTCGGTTTCTCCGTTTCTCCGTTTCTCCGTTTCTCGGTTTATTTCTTCGTTTCTCCATTTATTTCTCCGATTCTCCGTTTCTTTCTTCGTTTCTCAGTTTCTATCTTCGTTTCTCCGTTTCTTTCTTCGTTTCTCCGTTTCTTTCTTCGTTTCTCCGTTAATTTCATCGTTTTTCCGTTTATATCTTCGTTTCTCCATTTATTTCTCCGTTTCTTTCTTCGTTTCTCCGTTTCTTTCTTCGTTTCTCCGTTTCTTTCTTCGTTTCTCCGTTTCTTTCTTCGTTTCTTCGTTTCCTTCTTCGTTTCCCCGTTTCTTTCTTCGTTTCCCCGTTTGTTTCTTCGTTTCTCCATTTATTTCTCCGTTTCTCCGTTTCTTTCTTCGTTTCTCCGTTTCTTTCTTCGTTTCTCCGTTTATTTCTTCGTTTCTCCATTTATTTCCCCGTTTCTCCGTTTCTTTCTTCGTTTCTCCGTTTCTTTCTTTGTTTCTCCGTTTCTTTGTTCGTTTCTCCGTTTCTTTGTTCGTTTCCCCGTTTCTTTCTCCGTTTCTCCGTTTCTTTCCTCGTTTCTCCGTTTCTTTCATCGTTTCTCCGTTTCTTTGTTCGTTTCTCCGTTCCTTTCTTCGTTTCTCCGTTTATTTCTTCGTTTCTCCATTTATTTCCCCGTTTCTCCGTTTATTTCTTCGTTTCTCCGTTTCTTTCTTCGTTTCTCCGTTTCTTTCTTCGTTTCTCCGTTTCTTTCTTTGTTTCTCCGTTTCTATGTTCGTTTCTCCGTTTCTTTGTTCGTTTCTCCGTTTCTTTCTTCGTTTCTCCGTTTCTTTCTTCGTTTCTCCGTTTCTTTCATCGTTTCTCCGTTTCTTTGTTCGTTTCTCCGTTCCTTTCTTCGTTTCTCCGTTTATTTCTTCGTTTCTCCATTTATTTCCCCGTTTCTCCGTTTATTTCTTCGTTTCTCCATTTATTTCTTCGTTTCTCCGTTTCTTTCTTCGTTTCTCCGTTTCTTTCTTCGTTTCTCCGTTTCTTTCTTCGTTTCTCCGTTTCTTTCTTCGTTTCTCCGTTAATTTCATCGTTTTTCCGTTTATATCTTCGTTTCTCCATTTATTTCTCCGTTTCTTTCTTCGTTTCTCCGTTTCTTTCTTCGTTTCTCCGTTTCTTTCTTCGTTTCTTCGTTTCCTTCTTCGTTTCCCCGTTTCTTTCTTCGTTTCCCCGTTTGTTTCTTCGTTTCTCCATTTATTTCTCCGTTTCTCCGTTTCTTTCTTCGTTTCTCCGTTTCTTTCTTCGTTTCTCCGTTTATTTCTTCGTTTCTCCATTTATTTCCCCGTTTCTCCGTTTCTTTCTTCGTTTCTCCGTTTCTTTCTTTGTTTCTCCGTTTCTTTGTTCGTTTCTCCGTTTCTTTGTTCGTTTCCCCGTTTCTTTCTCCGTTTCTCCGTTTCTTTCCTCGTTTCTCCGTTTCTTTCATCGTTTCTCCGTTTCTTTGTTCGTTTCTCCGTTCCTTTCTTCGTTTCTCCGTTTATTTCTTCGTTTCTCCATTTATTTCCCCGTTTCTCCGTTTATTTCTTCGTTTCTCCGTTTCTTTCTTCGTTTCTCCGTTTCTTTCATCGTTTCTCCGTTTCTTTGTTCGTTTCTCCGTTCCTTTCTTCGTTTCTCCGTTTATTTCTTCGTTTCTCCATTTATTTCCCCGTTTCTCCGTTTATTTCTTCGTTTCTCCATTTATTTCTTCGTTTCTCCGTTTCTTTCTTCGTTTCTCCGTTTCTTTCTTCGTTTCTCCGTTTCTTCCTTCGTTTCTTCGGTTCTCCGTTTCTCCGTTTTTCCGTTTCGATTAAATGATTATAATAGTTATAATTTCTATTATAAATCATTTGAGCTATAGTTAAATTATACACTAATACTCTAAATACATATTTAATACATTTTTTAATCTCTTTAGCCTCCAGAAGAATTTTATTTATACTATTTACTGTATATAATAATTTACACAGAATCGGAAATAAATCTAATTATTTATTTATAATAATTATTTTTTATTCACTTATTTTACCAAAAATTTCGATTCTTCATGTATTAATCAAATGTTAAATTGATATATCTCATAGACAATTATTACTTTCCATGTTTTAAAACTCTAAGAAACATCTCTTTACTTCGAAGTTCGATCAAAATCAATTGCTAGTGGCGAATCAATCATTTTTAATGCATAAATAAGATGCACATTGTTCGATCAATATAGGGAACGTGCGTAAATGTTAATAACAATCGCTGAAATGAACAAACGTTCACCGAAACAATTCGCCCTCGAAGATTTCGCAATATCTTGATGTTTGTTTATCATAATTATTATCAACCGTCGTAGGATCATACATTAGACAATTATTAACAATCTCCTAGTATAAATAATGGCTTAAAATATCATTTCGTTGAAATATTGCTTGTTCGCGAAGGAATTTTTCCTTGAGATCCAACTGACATTCTCAAGGCTACACGTATCGATTATCGATTCACAAGTATTTATCGCGGTGATTTTTCTATCTAAAAAAGCGATTAATTGAATTTTGGAACTTTTGTGTAAAAAATACCACTTCTACACGTATTGTGTAAATTATAAGAATTAAACAAATGTTAAATTAATGTATCTAATGAACAATTGTTACTTTCCGTGCTTTAAAACTTTACGAAACACGTTTTAACGTGCAGTCTCGATCAAAATCAATTTAGATAAGTTTCTTAATTAATTGCAATACATAAATAAGATGCACGTTGTTCGAGCAATATAGGGAACATGCGTAAATGTTAATAACAATCGCTGAAATGGGCAAACATTCACTGAAACCGTTCGCCTTCGCAGACTTCGCAATATCTTGACATTTCTTTATCACAATTAATAACAACCGTCGTTGGACCGTAGATTAAACAATTTTTGACAATGTTTCGGTATACAAAGCCATCAATTTCTTGAAATATTTGGTTAGATCGAACAAATACGATCGAAGAAGCCGTGGGATAAAATAAATGAATATTTCTCTACATATCGGAAATATAGTTTGTATGTATGCAAATATATTCTGTACCCGCAATTACAGATCCCTGTAACGTGGTAATTACATGGGTTGCCATCTATTGGAGAAAGGGTTAAACTACACTTAAGGGGTGAAAACACCTGGCGGAGAAACGCTCAAGTTTGTCGAGGAATTGTTCTAATTATCCACAAATAGATGGCGCGAAAAGTACAATTTACCGACATTAGAGATAAGTATTTCCATTTGTATGATATTCCCTACCGTGCGATAAAATGAATAAATACGTTTGTACAAACTTTTGTATGTTTCATCTTTCGAATAAATGTAAAATTAAACCTTCCACGGTAAATTTTATTCTTGAATTTATTAATGTTTCTAGGACGATTTATTTCAGTATAACGAGTGCTATAGGTGGGAAATTTGTGTACATAATAATTATTGAGTATAAAATAATTTTTCTTTTATTAGAGGTTAATATATTAAATAAGGAAGAAGAGTTAATCTTTATTATTTTAAATATAAAAATTAAAATTAAAGAAATTATTGAATATAAAATGAAATATGTTAAAAATGTATATTTGTTAATTATTAACAAAATAACTATAATAGATGTTTGTATAACAGATGAATATCCTATAATTATTATGATTGACTTTTTCCTTTAAGCAAATGATAGGGGCAATAATTACATTAATTAGGCAAATAAAATAAATTTCATTATTAAATTTTAATATGAGTTCTATAATAATTATAGGGATTAATTTTATTAAAGTTATTATAAAGAATAGATTAATTCAATTTAAAGAATAAATTAAAGAAATGAATCGAACATTTAAAGAGTATTTGGCGGCGCTAAATTCGAAGATGTTTGAGAGAGGGAAAACGGAATTATAAGGAGTGGGGAGAAGCGTTTCATCCCGGGCCTGCTAGTGGACTCGTCAGTAAGGCATCCTAGCAGGCCCTGCCTTATACGCCGGGACATTGGAAGATCGGTAAGAGGTCGTATATATAGCGATCGGAGCAGGTACGGGAACTTGCGGGAAACGGTTGGTGGTGAGTTTCCCTCTGGTGGCAAGCGTGGGTAGTGCCGCCACAAGGACAATTTTTAAGATAAGTGAAAAAAAAATAATTATTATAAATAAATAATTAGATTTACTTCCGATTCTGTGTAAATTATTATATATAGTAAATAGTATAAATAAAATTCTTCTGGAGGCTAAAGAGATTAAAAAATATATTAAATATGTATTTAGAGTAATAGTGTCTAATTTAACGATAGATCAAATGATTTATAATAGAAATTATAAATATTATAATCATTTAATCGAAACGGAGAAACGGAGAAACGGAGAAACGGAGAAACGATGAAACGAAGGAAGAAACGGAGAAATGAACAAAGAAACGAAGAAACGAAGAAAGAAACGGAGAAACGAAGAAAGAAACTGAGAAACGAACAAAGAAACGGAGAAACGAACAAAGAAACGGAGTAACGAACAAAGAAACGAAGAAACGAAGAAAGAAACGGAGAAACGAACAAAGAAACGGAGAAGCGAAGAAAGAAACAGAGAAACGAAGAAAGAAACGGAGAATCGGAGAAATAAATGGAGAAACGAAGAAATAAACCGAGAAACGGAGAAAGAAACGGAGAAACGAAGAAAGAAACGAAGAAACGAAGAAAGAAACGGAGAAACGAACAAAGAAACGGAGAAGCGAAGAAAGAAACAGAGAAACGAAGAAAGAAATGGAGAATCGGAGAAATAAATGGAGAAACGAAGAAATAAACCAAGAAACGGAGAAAAAAACGGAGAAACGAACAAAGAAACGGAGAAACGAAGAAAGAAACGGAGAAACCAACAAAGAAACGGAGAAACGAAGAAAGAAACGGGGAAACGGAGGAATAAATGGAGAAACGAAGAAATAAACGGAGAAACGAAGAAAGAAACGGAGAAACGAACAAAGAAACGGAGAAACGGAGAAATAAATGGAGAAACGAAGAAATAAACGGAGAAACGAATAAAGAAACGGAGAAACGAAGAAAGAAACGGAGAAACGAAGAAAGAAACGGAGTAACGAAGAAAGAAACGAAGAAACGAAGAAAGAAACGGAGAATCGGAGAAATAAATGGAGAAACGAAGAAATAAACCGTGAAACGGGGAAAGAAACGGAGAAACGAACAAAGAAACGGAAAAGCGAATAAAGAAACGGAGAAACGAACAAAGAAACGGAGAAACGAACAAAGAAACGGAGAAGCGAATAAAGAAACGGAGAAACGAACAAAGAAACGGAGAAATGAACAAAGAAACGGAGAAACGAACAAAGAAACGGAGAAACGAACAAAGAAACGGAGAAACGAACAAAGAAACGGAGAAACGAAGAAAGAAACGGAGTAACGAAGAAAGAAACGAAGAAACGAAGAAAGAAATGGAGAAATGAACAAAGAAACGGAGAAACGAAGAAAGAAACGGAGAAACGAAGAAAGAAACGGAGAAACGAAGAAAGAAACGGAGAAACGAAGAAATAAACCGAGAAACGGAGAAAGAAACGGAGAAACGAAGAAAGAAACGGAGAAACGAAGAAAGAAACGGAGTAACGAACAAAGAAACGGAGAAACGAAGAAAGAAGCGGAGAAACGGAAAAATAAATGGAGAAACGAAGAAATAAACGGAGAAACGAACAAAGAAACGGGGAAACGAACAAAGAAACGGAGAAACGAACAAAGAAACGGAGAAACGAAGAAAGAAACGGAGTAACGAAGAAAGAAACGAAGAAACGAAGGAAGAAATGGAGAAATGAACAAAGAAACGGAGAAACGAAGAAAGAAACGGAGAAACGAAGAAAGAAACGGAGAAACGAAGAAAGAAACGGAGAAACGAAGAAATAAACCGAGAAACGGAGAAAGAAACGGAGAAACGAAGAAAGAAACGGAGAAACGGAGAAACGAAGAAAGAAACGGAGTAACGAAGAAACAAACGAAGAAAGAAACGGAGAATCGGTGAAATATAATAAATGGAGAAACGAAGAAATAAACCGTGAAACGGGGAAAGAAACGGAGAAACGAACAAAGAAACGGAGAAGCGAATAAAGAAACGGAGAAACGAACAAAGAAACGGAGAAACGAACAAAGAAACGGAGAAGCGAATAAAGAAACGGAGAAACGAACAAAGAAACGGAGAAACGAACAAAGAAACGGAGAAACGAACAAAGAAACGGAGAAACGAAGAAAGAAAGGGAGAAACGAAGACAGAATCGGAGAAACGAAGAAAGAAACAGAGTAACGAAGAAAGAAACGAAGAAACGTAGAAAGAAACGGAAAAACGAACAAAGAAACGGAGAAACGAAGAAAGAAACGGAGAAACGAAGAAAGAAACAGAGAAACGGACAAAGAAACGGAGAAACGGAGAAATAAATGGAGAAACGAAGAAAGAAACGGAGAAACGAAGAAAGAAACGGAGAAACGCTTCTCCGTATCACCGTTTCTCCGTTTCTCGGTTTCTCCGTTTCCCCGTTTCTCGATTTCTCCGATTCTCGGTTTCTCCGTTTCTCCGTTTCTCGGTTTCTCCGTTTCTCCGTTTCTCGGTTTCTCGGTTTCTCCGTTTCACGGTTTCTCCGTTTCTCCGTTTCGCGGTTTTTCCGTTTCTCGTTTCTCCGATTCTCCGTTTCACCGCTTTTTGTTCGTTTCTCCATTTATTTCTCCGATTCTCCGTTTCTTTCTTCGTTTCTTCGTTTCTTTCTCCGTTTCTTTCTTCGTTTCTCCGTTTCTTTGTTCGTTTCTCCGTTTTTTGGTCGTTTCTCCGTTTCTTTGTTCGTTTCTCCGTTTCTTTGCTCGATTCTCCGTTTCTTTGTTCGTTTCTGTATTTCTTTGTTCGTTTCTCCGTTTCTTTGTTCGTTTCTTCGTTTCCTTGTTCGTTTCTCCGTTTCTTTGTTCGTTTCTCCGTTTCTTTGTTCGTTTCTTCGTTTCTTTGTTCGTTTCTCCGTTTCTTTCATCGTTTCTCCGTTTCTTTGTTCGTTTCTCCGTTTCTTTCTTCGTTTCTCCGTTTCTTTCTTCGTTTCTCCGTTTCTTTCTTCGTTTCTCCGTTTCTTTCTTCCTTTCTGCATTTATTTCTCCGTTTCTCCGTTTCTTTCTTCGTTTCTCCGTTCCTTTCTTCGTTTCTCCGTTTCTTTCATCGTTTCTCCGTTTCTTTGTTCATTTCTCCGTTTCTTTCTTCGTTTCTTCGTTTCTTTCTTCGTTACTCCGTTTCTTTCTTCGTTTCTCCGTTTCTTTCTTCGTTTCTCCGTTTATTTCTTCGTTTCTCCATTTATTTCTCCGCTTTTCCGTTTCTTTCTTCGTTTCTCCGTTTCTTTGTTCGCTTCTCCGTTTCTTTGTTCGTTTCTCCGTTTCTTTCTTCGTTTCTCCGTTTCTTTCTTCGTTTCTCCGTGTCTTTCTCCGTTTCTCGGTTTATTTCTTCGTTTCTCCATTTATTTCTCCGATTCTCCGTTTCTTTCTTCGTTTCTTCGTTACTCCGTTTATTTCTCCGATTCTCCGTTTCTTTCTTCGTTTCTTCGTTACTCCGTTTATTTCTTCGTTTCTCCGTTTCTCTCTTCGTTTCTCCGATTCTTTCTTCGTTTCTCCGTTTCTTTGTTCATTTCTCCGTTTCTTTCTTCGCTTCTCCGTTTCTCTGTTCGTTTCTCCGTTTCTTTCTTCGTTTCTCCGTTTCTTTCTTCGTTTCTCCGTGTCTTTCGCCGTTTCTCGGTTTATTTCTTCGTTTCTCCATTTATTTCTCCGATTCTCCGTTTCTTTCTTCGTTTCTTCGTTACTCCGTTTATTTCTCCGATTCTCCGTTTCTTTCTTCGTTTCTTCGTTACTCCGTTTATTTCTTCGTTTCTCCATTTATTTCTCCGTTTCTCCGTTCCTTTCTTCGTTTCTCCGTGTCTTTCATCGTTTCTCCGTTTCTTTCTTCGTTTCTCCGTTTCTTTCTTCGTTTCTCCGTTTCTTTCTTCGTTTCTCCGTTTCTTTGTTCATTTCTACGTTTCTTTCTTCGTTTCTTTCTTCGTTACTCCGTTTCTTTCTTCGTTTCTCCGTTTCTTTCTCCGATTCTCCGTTTCTTTCTTCGTTTCTTTCTTCGTTACTCCGTTTCTTTCTTCGTTCCTCCGTTTCTATCTTCGTTTCTCCGTTTCTTTCTTCATTTCTCCGTTTATTTCTTCGTTTCTCCATTTATTTCTCCGTTTCTCAGTTTCTTTCTTCGTTTCTCCGTTTCTTTGTTCGTTTCTCCGTTTCTTTGTTCGTTTCTTCGTTTCTTTCTTCGTTACTCCGTTTCTTTCTTCGTTTCTCCGTTTCTTTCTTCGTTTCTCCGTTTCTTTCTTCGTTTCTCCGTTTATTTCTTCGTTTCTCCATTTATTTCTCCGTTTCTCCGTTTCTTTCTTCGTTTCTCCGTTTCTTTGTTCGTTTCTCCGTTCCTTTCTTTGTTTACTCGTTTCTTTCTTCGTTACTCCGTTTCTTTCTTCCTTTCTCCATTTATTTCTCCGCTTCTTTCTTCGTTTCTCCGTTTCCTTGTTCGTTTCTTCGTTTCTTTCTCCGTTACTCCGTTTCTTTCTTCGTTTCTCCGTTTCTTTCTTCGTTTCTCCGTTTCTTTCTTCGTTTCTCCGTTTCTTTGTGCATTTCTCCGTTTCTTTCTTCGTTTCTTCGTTTCTTTCTTCGTTACTCCGTTTCTTTCTTCGTTTCTCCGTTTCTTTCTTCGTTTCTCTGTTTATTTCTTCGTTTCTCCATTTATTTCTCCGCTGTTCCGTTTCTTTCTTCGTTTCTCCGTTTCTTTGTTCGCTTCTACGTTTATTTCTTCGTTTCTCCATTTATTTCTCCGCTTTTCCGTTTGTTTCTTCGTTTCTCCGTTTCTTTGTTCGCTTCTCCGTTTCTTTGTTCGTTTCTCCGTTTCTTTCTTCGTTTCTCCGTTTCTTTCATCGTTTCTCCGTGTCTTTCTCCGTTTCTCGGTTTATTTCTTCGTTTCTCCATTTATTTCTCCGTTTCTCCGTTTCTTTCTTCGTTTCTTCGTTACTCCGTTTATTTCTCCGATTCTCCGTTTCTTTCTTCGTTTCTTCGTTACTCCGTTTATTTCTTCGTTTCTCCGTTTCTTTCTTCGTTTCTCCGTTTCTTTGTTCATTTCTACGTTTCTTTCTTCGTTTCTTTCTTCGTTACTCTGTTTCTTTCTTCGTTTCTCCGTTTCTTTCTCCGATTCTCCGTTTCTTTCTTCGTTTCTTTCTTCGTTACTCCGTTTCTTTCTTCGTTCCTCCGTTTCTATCTTCGTTTCT
Source organism: Ptiloglossa arizonensis (assembly GCF_051014685.1). Classification (NCBI taxonomy): domain Eukaryota; kingdom Metazoa; phylum Arthropoda; class Insecta; order Hymenoptera; family Colletidae; genus Ptiloglossa; species Ptiloglossa arizonensis. The sequence continues at coordinate 314,518 of NW_027478624.1, read as the reverse complement.
TCGTTTCTTTCTTCGTTACTCCGTTTCTTTCTTCGTTCCTCCGTTTCTATCTTCGTTTCTCCGTTTCTTTCTTCATTTCTCCGTTTATTTCTTCGTTTCTCCATTTATTTCTCCGTTTCTCAGTTTCTTTCTTCGTAACTCCGTTTCTTTCTTCGTTTCTCCGTTTCTTTCTTCGTTTCTCCGTTTCTTTGTTCGTTTCTCCGTTTCTTTCTTCGTCTCTCCGTTTCTTTGTTCGTTTCTCCGTTTCTTTCCCCGTTTCTTCGTTTCTTTCTTCGTTTCTCCGTTTCTTTGTTCGTTTCTCCGTTTCTTTCTCTGTTTCTGCGTTTCTTTGTTCGTTTCTCCGTTTGTTTCTTCATTTCTCCATTTATTTCTCCGTTTCTCCGTTTCTTTGTTCGTTTCTCCATTTCTTTCTCCGTTTCTCGGTTTATTTCTTCGTTTCCCCATTTAGGTGGACCGGAAAGTAATGTCGTTTCTGCGCATGTCACTATTTGATTGTCATTTGTCAGCTCATTGTGTACATTAAAGTCGTAGCAAAGACATTCTGAGGTTATAGTGACTTGTTTAGTTATAAATAATTAAATTTAAAATTTTTCTTTACAATTTTGGGTGAAATGGCCAGCCAAATACCAGAAGAGGTACATATCCGGCATTGCATGCTTTTTGAGTTTCGCAAGGGTAGTAACGCAACAGTTGCTACCAAAAACATTTGCGATGTTTATCCAAATGCATTAGACGTTCGTAAATGCCAAAGGTGGTTTTCCAAGTTCAAATCCGGTAATTTTGATCTTTCCGACTCGTATCGATCAGGAAGACCAACAACGTTAGACAATGACGTGTTAAGTGCGGAAGTGGAAGCAAATCCGTGTCAGACAATCGAGGAATTGTCAAACAGTCTTAACCAACCTTGGTCGACCATCGAAGCACATTTGCAGCAGATTGGGAAAGTAAGCAGAGCAGGTGTTTGGGTCCCGCATAATCTGTCCGAAGAGAACAAGGCTAACCGATCCACCACATGCAACTTATTGCTTCAACGGCACAATACAGAAGCGTTTTTTGATCGCTTGATCACCGGAGATGAAAAGTGGGTTCTTTATGATAATCCAAAACGCAAAAGGCAGTTGCTCTCTCCAAATGAATCGCCACAAAGTACTGCTAAGCCAGGTTTACACCCCAAAAAGGCCCTTTTGTGTGTTTGGTGGAGTATTCGCGGCGTTGTTCATTTTGAAGTGCTGAAACCTGGACAGACTGTGAATGCAGACCTTTACTGTGAACAATTAGATCGTGTAAATAAATCTTTAATTGAAAAGTGGCCAGCGATTGTCAACAGAAAAGGCGTTATTCTGCAAGACGATAATGCAAGACCGCACTGCGCAAGACGAACCTTGGCAAAAATTAATGAATTGGGGTGGGAGGTACTGCCTCACCCACCATACTCGCCCGATGTTGCACCATCGGATTTCCATTTATTCCGATTGCTTCAACACTTTCTAAGTGGCAAAAGATTTGCAAATTTGGATGATATTCAAAATGCCATCTCTGTATATTTTGCTCAAAAACCAATTGATTTTTATCGATCCGGCATTGAAAATTTGCACACTAGATGGCAAAAGGTTGTTGATAATGAGGGTGATTATATCATTGATTAAAAATAAAAACTCGTTAAAAATTTATGTGTTTGAATGTAATGTAAGGAAACGACATTACTTTCCGGTCCCCCTAATATTTCTTCGATTCTCCGTTTATTTCTTCGTTTCTCCATTTATTTCTCCGTTTCTCCGTTTCTTTGTTCGTTTCTCCATTTATTTCTCCGTGTCTTCGTTTCCTTGTTCGTTTCTCCGTTTCATTGTTCGTTTCTCCGTTTGTTTCTCCGTTTCTCCGTTTCTTTGTTCGTTTCTCCATTTATTTCTCCGTGTCTTCGTTTCTTTGTTCGTTTCTCCGTTTCTTTCTTCGTTTCTTCGTTTCGTTCTTCGTTTCTCCGTTTCTTTCATCGTTTCTCCGTTTCTTTGTTCGTTTCTCCGTTTCTTTGTTCGTTTCTCCGTTTCTTTGTTCGTTTCTCCGTTTCTTTTTTTCGTTTCTCCGTTTCTTTGTTCGTGTCTCCGTTTCTTTGTTCGTTTCTCCGTTTCTTTGTTCGTTTCTCCATTTCTACGTTTCTTTGTTCGTTTCTCCGTTCCTTTCTTCGTTTCTCCGTTTATTTCGTCGTTTCTCCGTTTCTTTCTTCGTTACCTGTGTCTTTCTTCGTTTCTTCGATTCTTTCTTTGTTTCTCCGTTTCTTTCATCGTTTCTTTCTCCGTTCCTCCGTTTCTTTCTTCGATTCTCCGTTTATTTCTCCGTTTCTTTCTTCGTTCCTCCGTTTCTTTCTTTGTTTCTCCGTTTCTTTCTTCATTTCTCCGTTTATTTCTTCGTTTCTCTGTTCCATTCTTCGTTTCTGCGTTTCTTTGTTCGTTTCTCCGTTTCTTTCTTCGTTTCTTCGTTTCTTTCTTCGTTTCTCCGTTTCTTTCATCGTTTCTCCGTTTCTTTCTCCGTTTCTCCGTTTCGATTAAATGATTGGAATAATTATAATTTCTATTATAAATCATTTGAGCTATAGTTAAATTATACACTAATACTATAAATACATATTTAATATATTTTTTAATCTCTTTAGCCTCCAGAAAAATTTTATTTATACTATTTACTGTATATTATAATTTACACAGAATCGGAAATAAATCTAATTATTTATTTATAATAATTATTGTTCATTCACTTATTTTACCAAACATTTCGATTCTTCATGTATTAATCAAATGTTAAATTGATATATCTCATAGACAATTATTACTTTCCATGTTTTAACACTTTAAGAAACATCTCTTTACTTTGAAGTTCGATCAAAATCAATTGCTAGAGGCGAATCATTCATTTTTAATGCATAAATAAGATGCACATTGTTCGATCAGCATAGGGAACATGCGTAAATGTTAATAACAATCTCTGAAATGAACAAACATTCACAGAAACCGTTCGCCTTCGCAGACTTCGCAATATTTTGACATTTATTTATCATAATTAATAACAACCGTCGTTGGACCGTAGATTAAACAATTTTTGACAATGTTTCGGTATAAAAAGCCATCAATTTCTTGAAATATTTGGTTAGATCGAACAAGTACGATCGAAGAAGCCGTGGAATAAAATAAATGAATATTTCTCTACATATCGGAATTATAGTTTGTATGTATGCAAATATATTCTGAACCCGCTATTACAAATCCCTGTACCGTGGCAATTACGTGGGTTGCCATCTATTGGAGAAAGGGTTAAACTACACTTAAGGGGTGAAAACACCTGGCGGAGAAACGCTCAAGTTTGTCGAGGAATTGTTCTAATTTCCACAAATAGATGGCGCGACAAGTACAATTTACCGACATTAGAGATAAGTATTTCCATTTGTATGATATTCCCTACCGTGCGATAAAATAAATAAATACTTTTGTACAAACTTTTGTATGTTTCATCTTTCGAATAAATGTAAAATTAAACCTTCCCCGGTAAATTTTATTCTTGAATTTATTAATGTTTCTAGGACGATTTATTTCAGTATAAAGAGTGCTATAGGTGGGAAATTTGTGTACATAATAATTATTGAGTATAAAATAGTTTTTCTCTTATTAGAGGTTAATATATTAAATAAGGAAGAAGAGTTAATCTTTATTATTTTAAATATAAAAATTAAAATTAAAGAAATTATTGAATATAAAATGAAATATGTTAAAATTGTATTTTTGTTAATTATTAATAAAATAACTATAATAGAAGTTTGTATAACAGATGAATATCCTATAATTATGATGATTGATTTTTTTGTTTAAGCAAATGATAGGGGCAATAATTACATTAATTAGGCAAATAAAATAAATTTCATTATTAAAGTCTAATATGAGTTGTTTAATAATTATAGGGATTAATTTTATAAAAGTTACTATAAAGAATAGATTAATTCAATTTAATGAATAAATTAAAGAAATGAATTGAACATTTAAAGAGTACATCCCAATTTTTGAGATAGGTGAAAAAAAAAAAATTATTATAAATAAATAATTAGATTTATTTCCGATTCTGTGTAAATTATTATATATAGTAAATAGTATAAATAAAATTCTTCTGGAGGCCAAAGAGATTAAAAAATATATTAAATATGTATTTAGAGTATTAGTGTCTAATTTAACTATACATCAAATGATTTATAATAGAAATTATAAATATTATAATCATTTAATCGAAACGGTGAAACGGAGAAACGGAGAAACGATGAAACGAAGGAAGAAACGGAGAAACGAAGAAAGAAATGGAGAAATGAAGAAAGAAACGAAGAAACGAAAAAAGAAACGGAGAAACGAACAAAGAAACGGAGAAACGAACAAAGAAACGGAGAAACGAAGAACGAAACGGAGAAACGAAGAAAGAAACGAAGAAAGAAACTGAGAATCGGAGAAATAAATGGAGAAACAAAGAAATAAACCGAGAAACGGAGAAAGAAACGGAGAAACGGACAAAGAAACGGAGAAACGAAGAAAGAAACGGAGAAACGAACAAAGAAACGGAGAAACGAAGAAAGAAACAGAGAAACGAAGAAAGAAACGGAGAAACGGAGAAATAAATGGAGAATCGAAGAAATAAACCGTGAAACGGAGAAAGAAACGGAGAAACGAACAAAGAAACGGAGAAACGAACAAAGAAACGGAGAAACGAAGAAAGAAACGGAGATACGAAGAAAGAAACAGAGAAACAAACAAAGAAACGGAGATACGAAGAAAGAAACGGAGAAACGAACAAAGAAACGGAGAAACGAAGAAAGAAACGGTGAAACGAACAAAGAAACAGAGAAACGAACAAAGAAAGGAGAAACGAACAAAGAAACGGAGAAACGGAGAAATAAATGGAGAAACGGTGAAATAAATGGAGAAACGAACAAAGAAACGGAGAAACGAACAATGAAACGGAGAATCGAAGAAAGAAACGGAGAAACGAAGAAAGAAACAGTGTAACGAAGAAAGAAACGAAGAAACGAAGAAATAAAATGAGAATCGGAGAAATAAATGGAGAAACGAAGAAATAAACCGAGAAACGGAGAAAGAAACGGAGAAACGAACAAAGAAACGGAGAAACGAACAAAGAAACGGAGAAACGAACAAAGAAACGGAGAAACGAAGAAAGAAACGGAGAAACGAAGAAAGAAACGGAGAAACGGAGAAATAAATGGAGAAACGAAGAAATAAACGGAGAAACGAAGAAAGAAACGTAGAAACGAAGAAAGAAACGGAGAAACGAAGAAAGAAACGGAGTAACGAAGAAAGAAACGAAGAAACGAAGAAAGAAACGGAGAATCGGAGAAATAATTGGAGAAACGAAGAAATAACCGAGAAACGGAGAAAGAAACGGAGAAACGAACAAAGAAACGGAGAAACGAAGAATAAAACGGAGAAACGAATAAATAAACGAAGAAGCGAACAAAGAAACGGAGAAACGAAGAAAGAAACGGAGAAACGAAGAAAGAAACGGAGAAACGAAGAAAGAAACGGAGAAACGAACAAAGAAACGGAGAAACGAACAAAGAAACGGAGTAACGCAGAAAGAAACGAAGAAACGAAGAAAGAATCGGAGTAACGCAGAAAGAAACGAAGAAACGAAGAAAGAATCGGAGAAATGAACAAAGAAACGGAGAAACGAAGAAAGAAACGGAGAAACGAAGAAAGAAACGGAGAAACGAAGAAAGAAACGGAGAAACGAAGAAAGAAACGGAGGAACGAAGAAAGAAACGGAGAAACGAACAAAGAAACGGAGAAACGGACAAAGAAGCGGAGAAACAAACAAAGAAACGGAGAAACGAACAAAGAAACGGAGAAACGAAGAAAGAAACGGCGATACGAAGAAAGAAACGGAGAAACAAACAAAGAAACGGAGATACGAAGAAAGAAACGGAGAAGCGTACAAAGAACCGGAGAATCGAAGAAAGAAACGGAGAAATGGCGAAATAAATGGAGAAACGAAGAAATAAACGGAGAAACGAACAAAGAAACGGAGAAACGAACAAAGAAACGGAGAAACGAACAAAGAAACGGAGAAACGAAAAAAGAAACGTTTCTCCGTTTCTCCGTTTCTCGGTTTGTCCGTTTCTCCGTTTCTCGGTTTCTCCGTTTCTCCGTTTCTCGGTTTCTCCGTTTCCCCGTTTCTCCGTTTCTCGGTTTCCCCGTTTCTCCGTTTCTCGGTTTCTCCGTTTCTCGGTCTCTCCGTTTCTCGGTTTCTCCGTTTCTCCGTTTCTCGGTTTCTCCGTTTCTCGGTTTCTCCGTTTCTCGGTTTCTCCGATTCTCGGTTTCTCCATTTCTCGGTTTCTCCGTTTCTCCGTTTCTCCGTTTCTCCGTTTCTCCGTTTCTCCGTTTCTCCGTTTCTCGGTTTCTCTGTTTCTCCGTTTCTCCGTTTCTCGGTTTCTCCGTTTCTCCGTTTCTCCGTTTCTCCATTTTATTTCCGATTCTCCGTTTCTTTCTTCGTTTCTCCTTTTCTTTCTTCGTTTCTTTCTTTGTTTCTTCGTTTCTTTGTTCGTTTCTCCGTTTATTTCTTCATTTCTCCATTTATTTCCCCGATTCTCCGTTTCTTTCTTCGTTTCTCCGTTTATTTGTTCGTTTCTCCATTTATTTCTCCGTTTGTCCGTTTCTTTCTTCGTTTCTCCGATTCTTTGTTCGTTTCTCCGTTTCTTTCTTCGTTTCTGCGATTCTTTGTTCGTTTCTCCGTTTTTTGATCGTTTCTCCGTTTCTTTGTTCGTTTCTCCGTTTCTTTGTTCGATTCTCCGTTTCTTTGTCCGTTTATTTATTTCTTTGTTCGTTTCTCCGTTTCTTTGTTCGTTTCTTCGTTTCTTTGTTCGTTTCTCCGTTTCTTTCTTCGTTTCTCCGTTTCTTCACTCGTGTCTTCGTTTATCCGTTTCTCCGTTTCTCCGTTTCTCCGTTTCTCCGTTTCGATTAAATGATTATAATAGTTATAATTTCTAAAAAAATCATTTGAGCTATAGTTAAATTATACACTAATACTCTAAATACATAATTAATATATTTCTTAATCTCATTAGCCTCCAGAAGAGTTTTATTTATACTATTTACTGTATATAATAATTTACACAGAATCGGAAATAAATCTAATTATTTACTTATAATAATTATTTTTTATTCACTTATTTTACCAAAAATTTCGATTCTTCATGTATTAATCAAATGTTAAATTGATATATCTCATAGACAATTATTACTTTCCATGTTTTAAAACTTTAAGAAACATCTCTTTACTTTGAAGTTCGATCAAAATCAATTGCTAGAGGCGAATGAATCATTTTTAATGCATAAATAAGATGCACATTGTTCGATCAATATAGGGAACATGCGTAGATGTTAATAACAATCGCTGAAATGAACGAAAATTCACCGAAACCATTCGTCCTCGAAGATTTCGCAATATCTTGATGTTTGTTTATCATAATTATTAACAACCATCGTTGGGTCGTAGATTAAACAATTTTTGACAATGTTTCGGTATAAAAAGCCGTCAATTTCTTGAAATATTTGTTTAGATCGAGCAAATACGATCGAAGAAGCCGTGGGATAAAATAAATGAATATTTCTCTACATATCGGAATTATAGTTTGTATGTATGCAAATATATTCTGAACCCGCAATTACAAATCCCTGTAACGTGGTAATTACATGGGTTGCCATCTATTGGAGAAAGGGTTAAACTACACTTAAGGGGTGAAATCACCTGGCGGAGAAACGCTCAAGTTTGTCGAGGACATGTTCTAATTTCAACAAATAGATGGCGCGACAAGTACAATTTACCGACATTAGAGTTAAGTATTTCCATTTGTATGATATTCCCTACCGTGCGATAAAATAAATAAATACTTTTGTACAAACTTTTGTATGTTTCATCTTTCGAATAAATGTAAAATTAAACCTTCCACGGTAAATTTCATTCTTGAATTTATTAATGTTTCTAGGACGATTTATTTCAGTATAAAGAGTGCTATAGGTGGGAAATTTGTGTACATAATAATTATTGAGTATAAAATAATTTTTCTTTTATTAGAGGTTAATATATTAAATAAGGAAGAAGGGTTAATCTTTATTATTTTAAATATAAAAATTAAAATTGAAGAAATTATTGAATATAAAATGAGATATGTTAAAAATGTATTTTTGTTAATTATTAATAAAATAACTATAATAGATGTTTGTATAACAGATAAATATCCTATCATTATTATGATTGAATTTTTTGTTTAAGCAAATGATACGAGCAGTAATTACATTAATTAGCCAAATAAAATAAATTCCATTATTAAATTTTAATATGAGTTTTATAATAATTATAGGGATTAATTTTATTAAAGTTATTATAAAGGATAGATTAATTCAATTTAATGAATAAATTAAAGAAATGAATAGAACATTTAAAGAGCACATCCCAATTTTTAAGATAAGTGAAAAAAAAAAAATTATTATAAATAAATAATTAGATTTACTGCCGATTCTGTGTAAATTATTATATATAGTAAATAGTATAAATAAAATTCTTCTGGAGGCTAAAGAGATAAAAAAATATATTAAATACGTATTTAGAGTATTAGTGTCTAATTTAACTATAGATCAAATGATTTATAATAGAAATTATAAATATTATAATCATTTAATCGAAACGGTGAAACGGAGAAACGGAGAAACGATGAAACGAAGGGAGAATCGGAGAAACGAAGAATGAAACGGAGATACGAAGAAAGAAACGGAGAAACGAACAAAGAAACGGAGAAACGAAGAAAGAAACGGAGAAACGAAGAAAGAAACGGAGAAACGGGGATATAAATGGAGAAACGAAGAAAGAAACGGAGAAATGAAGAAAGAAACGGAGAAACGAACAAAGAAACAGAGAAACGGAGAAATAAATGGAGAAACGAAGAAATAAACGGAGAAACGAACAAAGAAACGGAGAAACGAAGAAAGAAGCGGAGAAACGAACAAAGAAACGGAGAAACGAACAAAGAAACGAACAAAGAAACGGAGAAACGGAGAAATAAATGGAGAAACGAAGAAATAAACGGAGAAACGAAGAAAGAAACGGAGAAACGAAGAAATAAACGGAGAAACGAAGAAAGAAACGGAGAAACGAAGAAAGAATCGGAGAAACGAAGAAAGAAGCGGAGAAACGGAGAAACGAAGAAAGAAACGGAGAAACGGAGAATGACACGGAGAAACGATCAAAGAAACGTAGAAAAGAACAACGAAACGGAGAAACGAACAAAGAAACGGAGAAACGAACAAAGAAACGGAGAAACGTTTCTCCGTTTCTCCGTTTCTCCGTTTCTCCGTTTCTCCGTTTCTCCTTTTCTCGGTTTCTCCGTTTCTCGGTTACTTCGTTTCTCCGTTTCTCGGTTTCTCCGTTTCTCCGTTTCTCGGGTTTTCCGTTTCTCCGTTTCACCGTTTTTTGTTCGTTTCTCCATTTATTTCTCCGATTCTCCGTTTCTTTCTTCGTTTCCCCGTTTCTTTCTTCGTTTCTTTCTTTGTTTCTCCGTTTCTTTCATCGTTTCTCCGTTTCTCTCTTCGTTTCTCCGTTTCTTTCTTCGCTTCTCCGTTTCTTTCTTCGTTTCTCCGTTTCTTTCTTCGTTTCTCCGTTTCTTTGTTCGTTTCTCCGTTTCTTTGTTCGTTTCTTCGTTTCTTTCTTCGTTCCTCCGTTTCTTTCTTCGTTTCACCGTTTCTTTCTTCGTTTCTCCGTTTATTTCTTCGTTTCTCCATCTATTTTTCCGTTTCTGCGTTTCTCTCTTCGTTTCTCCGTTTCTTTCTTCGTTCCTCCGTTTATTTCTTCGTTTCTCCATTTATTTCTCCGTTTCTCCCTTTCTTCCTTCGTTTCTCCGTTTCTTTGTTCGTTTCTCCGTTTCTTTCATCGTTTCTCCGTTTCTTTCTTCTTTTCTCCGTTTATTTGTTCGTTTCTCCATTTATTTCTCCGATTCTCCGTTTCTCCGTTTCTTTCTTCGTTTCTCCGTTTCTTTCTTCGTTTCTCCGTTTATTTCTTCGTTTCTCCATTTATTTCTCCGTTTCTCCCTTTCTTCCTTCGTTTCTCCGTTTCTTTGTTCGTTTCTTCGTTTCTTTGTTCGTTTCTCCGTTCCTTACTTCGTTTCTCCGTTTATTTCTTCGTTTCTCCATTTACTTCTCCGTTTCTCCGTTTCTTTCTTCGTTTCTCCGTTTCTTTCTTCGTTTCTCCGTTTATTTCTTCGTTTCTCCATTTATTTCTCCGTTTCTTTGTTCGTTTCTCCGTTTCTTTGTTCGTTTCTCCGTTTCTTTCTCCGTTTCTCCGTTTCTTTCTTCGTTTGTCCGTTTCTTTGTTCGTTTCTCTGTTTGTTTCTTCGTTTCTCCATTTATTTCTCCGTTTCTCCGTTTCTTTGTTCGTTTCTCCGTTTCTTTCTTCGTTTCTCCGTTTCTTTCTTCGCTTCTCCATTTCTTTCTTCGTTTCTCCGTTTCTTTCTTCGCTTCTCCATTTCTTTCTTCGTTTCTCCGTTTCTTTGTTCGTTTCTTTGTTCGTTTCTCCGTTCCTTACTTCGTTTCTCCGTTTATTTCTTCGTTTCTCCATTTACTTCTCCGTTTCTCCGTTTCTTTCTTCGTTTCTCCGTTTCTTTCTTCGTTTCTCCGTTTATTTCTTCGTTTCTCCATTTATTTCTCCGTTTCTTTGTTCGTTTCTCCGTTTCTTTGTTCGTTTCTCCGTTTCTTTCTCCGTTTCTCCGTTTCTTTCTTCGTTTGTCCGTTTCTTTGTTCGTTTCTCTGTTTGTTTCTTCGTTTCTCCATTTATTTCTCCGTTTCTCCGTTTCTTTGTTCGTTTCTCCGTTTCTTTCTTCGTTTCTCCGTTTCTTTCTTCGCTTCTCCATTTCTTTCTTCGTTTCTCCGTTTGTTTCTTCGTTTCTCCATTTATTTCTCCGTTTCTCCGTTTCTTTGTTCGTTTCTCCGCTCCTTTCTACGTTTCTCCGTTTATTTCTTCGTTTTTCCATTTATTTCTCCGTTTCTCCGTTTCTTTCTTCATTTCTCCGTTTCTTTCTTCGTTTCTCCATTTCTTTATCGTTTCCCCATTTATTTCTCCGTTTCGCCGTTTCTTTCTTCGTTTCTCCGTTTCTTTCTTCGTTTCTCCGTTTCTTTCTTCGTTTCTCCGTTTCTTTCTTCGTTTCTCCGTTTCTTTCTTCGTTTCTCCGTGTCTTTCTTCGTTTCTTTCTTCGTTTCTCCGTTTCTTTCTTCGTTTCTCCGTTTGTTTCTTCGTTTCTCCATTTATTTCTCCGTTTCTCCGTTTCTTTCTCCGTTTCTCCGTTTCTCTCTTCGTTTGTCCGTTTCTTTGTTCGTTTCTCTGTTTGTTTCTTCGTTTCTCCATTTATTTCTCCGTTTCTCCGTTTCTTTGTTCGTTTCTCCGTTTCTTTCTTCGTTTCTCCGTTTCTTTCTTCGCTTCTCCATTTCTTTCTTCGTTTCTCCGTTTCTTTCTTCGCTTCTCCATTTCTTTCTTCGTTTCTCCGTTTCTTTGTTCGTTTCTTTGTTCGTTTCTCCGTTCCTTACTTCGTTTCTCCGTTTATTTCTTCGTTTCTCCATTTACTTCTCCGTTTCTCCGTTTCTTTCTTCGTTTCTCCGTTTCTTTCTTCGTTTCTCCGTTTATTTCTTCGTTTCTCCATTTATTTCTCCGTTTCTTTGTTCGTTTCTCCGTTTCTTTGTTCGTTTCTCCGTTTCTTTCTCCGTTTCTCCGTTTCTTTCTTCGTTTGTCCGTTTCTTTGTTCGTTTCTCTGTTTGTTTCTTCGTTTCTCCATTTATTTCTCCGTTTCTCCGTTTCTTTGTTCGTTTCTCCGTTTCTTTCTTCGTTTCTCCGTTTCTTTCTTCGCTTCTCCATTTCTTTCTTCGTTTCTCCGTTTGTTTCTTCGTTTCTCCATTTATTTCTCCGTTTCTCCGTTTCTTTGTTCGTTTCTCCGCTCCTTTCTACGTTTCTCCGTTTATTTCTTCGTTTTTCCATTTATTTCTCCGTTTCTCCGTTTCTTTCTTCATTTCTCCGTTTCTTTCTTCGTTTCTCCATTTCTTTATCGTTTCCCCATTTATTTCTCCGTTTCGCCGTTTCTTTCTTCGTTTCTCCGTTTCTTTCTTCGTTTCTCCGTTTCTTTCTTCGTTTCTCCGTTTCTTTCTTCGTTTCTCCGTTTCTTTCTTCGTTTCTCCGTGTCTTTCTTCGTTTCTTTCTTCGTTTCTCCGTTTCTTTCTTCGTTTCTCCGTTTGTTTCTTCGTTTCTCCATTTATTTCTCCGTTTCTCCGTTTCTTTCTCCGTTTCTCCGTTTCTCTCTTCGTTTCTCCGTTTCTTTCTTCGTTTCTACGTTTGTTTCTTCTTTTTTCCATTTATTTCTCCGTTTCTCCGTTTCTTTCTTCGTTTCTCCGTTTCTTTCTTCGTTTCTCCGTTTATTTCTTCGTTTCTCCATTTATTTCCTCGTTTCGCCGTTTCTTTCTTCGTTTCTCCGTATCTTTCTTCGTTTCTCCGTTTCTTTCTTCGTTTCTCCGTTTCTTCCTTCGTTTTTTCGTTTCTCCGTTTCTCCGTTTCGATTAAATGATTATAATAGTTATAGTTTCTATTATAAATCATTTGAGCTATAGTTAAATTACACACTAACACTCTAAATACATTATTTAATATATTTTTTAATCTCTTTGGCCTCCAGAAGAATTTTATTTATACTATTTACTGTATATAATAATTTACACAGAATCGGAAATAAATCTAATTATTTATTTATAATAATTATTTTTTATTCACTTATTTTAACAAAAATTTCGATTCTCCATGTATTAATCAAATGTTAAATTGATATATCTCATAGACAATTATTATTTTCCATGTTTTAAAACTTTAAGAAACATCTCTTTACTTTGAAGTTCGATCAAAATCAATTGTTAGAGGCGAATCAATCATTTTTAATGCATAAATAAGATGCACATTGTTCGATCATTATAGGGAACATGCGTAAATGTTAATAACAATCCCTGAAATGAACGAAAATTCACCGAAACCATTCGTCCTCGAAGATTTCGCAATATCTTGATGTTTGTTTATCATAATTATTAACAACCGTCGTTGGGTCGTAGATTAAACAATTTTTGACAATGTTTCGGTATAAAAAGCCATCAATTTCTTGAAATATTTGGTTAGATCGAACAAATACGATCGAAGAAGCCGTGGGATAAAATAAATGAATATTTCTCTACATATCGGAATTATAGTTTGTATGTATGCAAATATATTCTGAACCCGCAATTACAAATCCCTGTAACGTGGTAATTACGTGGGTTGCCATCTATTGGAGAAAGGGTTAAACTACACTTAAGGGGTGAAAACACCTGGCGGAGAAACGCTCAAGTTTGTCGAGGAGTTGTTCTAATTTCAACAAATATTACAAGATATTGCTAAATTTGCGAAGGCGAACGGTTTCGGTGAATGTTTGTCCATTTCCGCGATTGTTAGTAACATTTATATGTGCTCCCAATATTAATTGAACAATGTACATATTATTTATGTATTGCAATTAATTAAGAAATTTATAGAAATTGATTTTGATCGAGACTCGATGTTAAAACGTGTTTCGTAAAGTTTTAAAGCATGGAAAGTAACAATTGTTCATTAAATACATTAATCTAACATTTGTTTAATTCTTATAATTTACACAATACGCGTAGAAGTGGTATTTTTTACATAAAAGTGCCGAAATTCAATTAATCGCTTTTTTAGATAGAAAAATCATCGCGATGAAGACTTGTGAATCGATAATCGATACCTGTAGCCTTGAAAATGTCAGTTGGATCTCAGCGAAAAATTCCTTCGCGAACAAAGAATATTTCAACGAAATGATATTTTAAGCCATTATTTATACTAGGAAATAGTTAATAATTGTTCAAACTACGGTCCTACGACGGTTATTAATAATTATGATAAATAAACATCAAGATATTGCAAAATCTGCGAAGGCGAACGGTTTCTGTGAATGTTTCTTCCTATATGCGATTGTTATTAACTTTTTCGCGTGCTCCCAATATTAATCGAACAATGTACATCTTATCTATGCATTACAAATGATTAAGTAACTTATAGAAATTGATTTTGATCGAGATTCGAAGTGAAAACGTGTTTCATAAAGATTTAATGCATAGAAAGTAATAATTGTCTATTTGGTACATTAATTTAACATTTATTTAATTCTTATAATTTACACAATACGTGCAGAAGTTGCATTTTTTACTTAAAAGTGTCACAATTCAATTAATCGCTTTTCTAAATAGAAAAATTATCGTGATGAAGACTTGTGAATCGATCATCGATACCTGTAACCTTGAGAATATCAGTTGGATCTCAACGAAAGATTCCTTCGTGAACAAAGAATATTTTAACGAAATGATATTTTAAGCCATTATTTATACTAGGACATTGTTAATAATTGTTTAAACTATGG